>NC_092386.1:14655185-14990899 GCF_030028105.1 Mobula birostris | reverse complement strand
CTGTGGCCTTTATTTTATTGACAAATTCTGGCAAGTTGTGAGGGTTTTGTGTTTAAGTAGTGAGGGTTTACCAATGTAAGTTTCTTTGTGCAGGAATGTGCCCACAGGCCTGTCAATTTAAACTACAGGTTTCCCCCACCACCCGAAGGTAGAGCGTTCCTATGAAACGGTTCGTAAGCCGGAATGTCGTAAAGCGAAGAAGCAATTACCATTTATTTATATGGGAAAATTTTGTGAGCGTTCGCAGACCCAAAAATAACCTACCAAATCATGCCAAATAACACATAAAACCTAAAATAACAGTAACGTATAGTAAAAGCAGGAATGATATGATAAATACACAGCCTATATAAAGTAGAAATACTTTTCCACAATCATTGCCTGAACTGTTCTCCATAGCAAAAATCTCACGCAAGCGCTGTTGGCAAAAACACGGCGCAAGCGCTCTCCAGTAACCTTTAAGCTAAGAAGCTGCCAAATCATACCAAATAACACGTAAAAATACACAGCCAATATAAAGTAGAAATAATGTATATACAGTGTAGTATCACTTAGGGGAATCATGAAGACATCGAGCACACTGACATGTTAGGCTGAGTCGTCAGAGTTTGGGTGGTGCAGTAGCCCCCACCCTCCGGGCAACGAGCCGATACCGATCCGCGAAGCATGCAGGGGTACAGCGGTAGCCGGGAGGCACACAGTACATCGTTAAGAAAAAAGCTGAAATAAACATGCTAATTAATTAGGTGCCTCCCGGCACGTAATTGTCGGCCCAGATCAGAGGCAATTGCCGATTGCGTTGCCTCTGATCTGGGCCGACATTTACGTGCTGGGTGGCACCTAATTAATTAGCATGTTTATTTCTGCTTTTTTCTTAAAGATGTGCTGGGTGCTTCCTGGCTACCGCTGCATTCTCTGCGAATCGGTATCTGTACGCAGCCTGGGGGTTGGGGTGGTGGGACACTGGGGTGTCATCTCATCGTCGTCTGTTTCCATTAGGGCAGGCAGGTCATCTTCTTCTATCTCTGCCTGCCCCGATGTCGAAGGTCGAGGTTCGTCGTCTGCTGTGGCTGATGTGGAAGGCTTGCTTGACTGCTTAGTCTCGCACATTTTTAAATCATACAGTTCTTTGTAAGGACTCAAACCATCTTGCAAATATGCCCTAAACCGATGTACCCTTTCAAAATTAAAGTCGTACTTTATCATTACTCATTCGGTTTCGATTGTTATCCTTTCCTCTTCCAATTGCATCAGCTCTTCATCTATCAGTTCTTGGGCAAGGGATACCAAAACCTCTTCAACATCATCTTCGTCAACTTCCACAAGCCAAACTCATTTTGTCTCCTTCGTTCACCACGATCGAAATGCTTAATTATGTATAGTTTTACGCTAAGTGTAACACCCTTACGAGCTCTTTTAGGCTTTTCCGATACCTCAGAACTCATCTTGCTAATGGCTGCTCACAGGCACGTGTTTAAGCAATGCCGGCGAGAATGCCGTTCCGAATCCAGGGGAGGGCAGCTGCTCAGGGCGCGCGCTGCCTTTTTTTCGCGTACTTCCTTATTCTGGCGTGCTGCCTTTTTTCGCGTGCTGCTTTTTTTTCATAACAGTGAAAACACCTGTTAGCGAAAACAGAGAACTAATGTAGGTCTTTCGTAACAGTGAGGTTTCGTAAAGCGAACGTTCAAAAAGCGGGGAACACCTGTATCATATTGTGAGAATGTTCTTTTTTCAATAACCTACATCAATAAAATTTTTATTTTGGTGGATAGAAACACTTGGCATGTAGCAGGACTTCAAAATGTCCCCTTCAGTCCTGACTAATTCGAAATTGGGGTTAGACAAATGAATAATTGTTACTTTGGTTTGAAAGACTGCCTCACTTGCAACAGCAGAAACCAGTCTGCACATTCTTCTATGCTTGCTGTCCATTGTCTCTTTAAACCCTGGTGTGGATTTTGAGTGCCAAAGCATGGGCATGTGTCACAGAACTCTGGGAAACTGGCCCACAAAAAATTGATCTGTTTTATTAGCATAGATTTTGCATGTTTTTTTATTATGGTTATTGTATCATATCTGTGGTGATATTGACAAGCTCCCATGGTGCACTGGAAAGTTTAAAAATATTAGTTTTAAACATTTTACACATGAAATGATTGGAATAAAAAGAAACAACAGTTAGCTGAAATAACAAATTTTATTTTGAAAACACTATTTTGGTGTTTTTGAGGGGAATTACCACACCCACATATTAAGGCCAGAGTTGTTTATTTATTTAGAGATAAAAAGCCTAACATGCCACGCTGCCAGCAATCCACCTATGAACCCAAACCAAATCACAGGACAATTTATCATGACCAATTTACCTACTAACAGTCTTTGGACTGTGGGAGGAAACCAGAACACCTGGAGGACACCCACTCATTCTTGGGGAGGAATTGCAAACTCTTCACGGATGGCGCTGAAATTGAACTCAGAACTGACGTCCTGTGCTGTAATACTGTTGTGTTAACTGCCACACCATTGTGGCCAAGTTGTAATTGATTCAGAATGATTTTTAAAGCTCTGGCCTCATTCAGTAGTGTGTTTTTTCCAGGATATTTTAGGTATCGTTTATAAGTATATTTTTTGTGATAATTCTCATTTCGAGGTTTTTGACAAAGTTCCAAACAAGTGCACATTTATTAAGGCCAGAGTTATTTATTTATTTAAAGCTACAGCATGAAGCAGGCCTTTCTAGCCTAACAAGCCACACTGCCAGCAACCCACCTATTAACCCTAGCCAAAACGCACTAAATCCTTTTTCAAATGCACATTTATTTGCAACCTCCTACACGCCAATGAAACAAGTCCCAACCTGCACAACCCTTCCATAACTCAGACCCTTGAGTCTTAGCAACATCCTTGTAAATCTCCCCTGCATCCTTTCTAGCTTGATGATATAATCCCAGACATCCCACCCTGCAAAAGCTCATTTCTGGGAGGTAGCACCATCAATTTGCGGGAGACTCCCGGAACTTGCGGGAGACTCCCGGAACTTCCGGGAGAGGTGGGATGTCTACAATAGGGTAGCTCCTTAGCAGCTAGCCAGCTAGTTTAAATAACGTTAGCTATGCTAGTGAATGAGTGACACCTGTTAAACTCACCTCAACATGTCTTTTACAGACTTAACCCACCATGGGCAATAGAAAAGTCACTGTTGTAAACAGCGCATCAAGCAACACTGTCATTATTTTGACCCCTATTACGCAAGGGTACACTTTAGGGTAGTCTGGGGTGGCGTATGTTTTATATTTTTTTTTGGAACACTCTGCCATGGCGCGCTTGCACTCTCTCGTGGTCACTGTCGTGCTCTCGCTTGCTTTCTCTCTCACTCTCTCGTGGTCGCTCTCGCGCGCTCTCTTGCTTTCTCACTCTCTCGTGGTCGCTCTTGCGCGCTCTCTTGCTTTCTCACTCTCTCGTGGTCACTGTCGTGCTCTCGCTTGCTTTCTCTCTCACTTTCTCGTGGTCGCTCTCGCGCGCTCTCTTGCTTTCTCTCGCTCGCTCTCAGAAAATTTGATTTCCGTGATATGACATATAATTTGCGGGCATCAGGGAGCTACTATTAATATGCGGGAGACTCCCAGAACAGGGGGTGGATGAAGGGCACCACATATGCTGGAAAGCAACAACCGTACCAACTCGTGGGGATCCACGGGTAGGCGCGGTGGCCGCAAATCCAGTGGGTCCCATTCAACGTCCAGGGAGCCCGCAGCTTAGCGGCACCATCGGCAGTGGTCACTGGAGCGCCAGGTACCAGTCTCGCTCGCAGTCGCTGTGGCCGACTGAAAGGTTGGCACTGCGCTCGTTTCGGAGCCTGCACCAACATTCCCTGGGTCTGCTCACTGGCTGAGGGATAACCCTGAGGGTCGGGACTCAGGTGGAGGTCAAATTGTAAGGAGGGAAATACCAGTTCCTGAAGCACCTACCCCATCGGAGATCGCTGGAAGAGATGTTATGTAGTGGTGAGGGGAGTGGTGGGGGACTCCATTAGGGCCCCCCCCCCCCAAACAGATATACCAAAACCCACAGGAGCAAACAGTCTGTGTAAACAGTTCGTTTCAGAGTCATCGGGGGATCGGCGTGAGTGGCAGGGCGTCATCATCCCAAGAGGTGATGATATAATCCCTATAGTAGGCTGACCAAAACTGAACACGATATTCTAAATGTGGCCTCAAAAGTTTTGTTCAATTACAGTATAGCATCCCTACTTACATACTCAATGCTCTGCCTGATGAAGTACAGTGCGACTTATCCATCTTGTCTACAGTTTAGAGCATAGTGCTCTTGTATTCCTAGGTCCCTCTGCTCACGTGTTTATTAACAGCAAGAAGATGACCAGGAAAAGAGCCCAATATCTACTAAGGAGGCAATCGTATGTTTGTGAAGCCCTTTAATGTGGGCAGTGCCTCTCTTCACACTTGCAAGTCAGTTGTTTGGTCTCCATTAACTCAAGATTGTAATGAGGAGTGCTAACATGTTTAAATTTTTTTTTTAATTTAGAAATACAGCACTGAATAGGCCCTTCTGGCCCCTCAAGCCGTGCTGCTCAGCAACCACCAACAATCCTGATTTAACTCTAATCAGGACAATTTATAATGACCAATCAACCTACCTGGTATACCTTAGGACTATGAGAGGAAACCGGAACACCCGGAGAAAAATCACTCCTCCCATGGGGAGGACATACAGGCGCTCCTTACAGAGGACACTGGAATTGAACTCCAGCCACCTGAGCTTTAATAGTTTATGCTAACCGCTATGCTACCGTGACGTCTAATCCCCAAGCTGTATCCTTTAATTGTGAGGATAGGTCACTAGATTTTTTTTAACAGGTGCTCTGTGTCACATTGAATAAAGGCTAATGTGCTTGTGGCTGATTGTCCTTTATCCATTCAAAAAAATGCCAAAACATCTGTTTTACTTGTTTGCAAGGGTCATAATTGAGGATAAGAATGCTGATGGAACTCCTTGCTACTTGCATTTTGCTGTTTCTTCACCAGGTAGTAGAGCAAGGGCCCATGAAGTTGCAATTTTGGGTTGTCATGAGTGCTGCTTGTAATGCAAGATGTCATGAATATGAAGATAATTATAGAGATCATGCCTCAGTGTGCCACTTGACTGGAATACTTTCCACTAACTGGAGAGAATCAGTTCAATTGTTTCCTTGTGTTGAGTCTTTCTCTTTTGGGAGCCATTTCCTTGAAATTTTTACTAGCTCAAAGTGATGAAGTAGATCAGAAAACTTGACTTTTATTTGCTGAACAAACTCAGTTGTTTGTAATGCTCTGTATTAATATGAATGTATATATGGAATATATCATGAATGTGATTTTGCAGCTTGTCGTCTTCACAATAAGAATGCACTAGGCTACTGTATGTACATGACATGAATTGTACAACTGTTGGATAAATGGCACAGACATGGAAAGTTTGAATCTTGTTAAGATGCTTTGGTTTTTAATTGGCTGTCATTGTCAGAGTCAATAATAAAGCAATATTGAAACAATTTTCCAAGTAAATGAATTTACAAGAAAGTTACCTGTTTTTGTAGCTGTTTGCTGTCCTTTGATTGTTCCTTGGAATTAGCTTTCCATAACTTGGGTTAAAATGTAGCGTACTTGAAAAATACTGTTCCAATAAAGGACTAAACTCTTGCATGTTAGATTTCATTTCTTTTATATTTTAAAAATGGCAGCAAAGGATGCTTTTCTTTTCCCTAATAGTTTGTAGTTTCAAAGCTAGTGAGGGGTGAGACATATGAACAATAAGTTATCCAATCACTTGTTAATAGACTTTACAAGTTTCCATGCACTTATTGAATGGGTTAAAATAATTCATTGGCCTTGCCAAAAAATAGAGGCCAAATTTGAAGCATTGTGTTCTTTTTTGGTCATCTACCTTCAAGAAAGATATCAATAAGATTGAAACAGAACAGAAAATTAAGTGTGTTTCTAGAATTACAGGGAAAGGTTAAATAGGTTAGGACTTTATTCCCTGCTGTATACAATATGTGATAGAGATTTGATTGAGGTATACAGAATTGAGGGGTAGAGGTGGGGCAAATGCAAGCAGGCTTTTTCCACTAAGAGGAGAAAATCTGCGAACACCAGAAATGTAAAAGCAATGCACAAAATGCTGGAGAAACTCGGCAGGTCAGGCAGCATCTATGGAAAAGAGTAAACAGTTGACATTTATCAAGACTGAAACTTCGACTGTTTACTTTTTTCCATAGATGCTGCCTGGCTTGCAGAGTTACTCCAGCATTTTGTTGTTCCATAAGGTTGGGTGAGACTAGATCTAGAGTTTATGGATGAAAGGTGAAATATTTAAGGAGAAACCTGAGGAGGAGACATCTTCACTTAGAGGATGGTGAGTGTGAAATGAGCTACCAGCGGAATTGGTGGATTGAAACATTTAAAAGTTTGGGTAAGTACATGGATGTGAGGGATACAGAGGGCTGTGGTCCTGGTGCAGGTAGATGGGACTAGGCAGAATAACAGGCATTGTCTAGATGGGCTGAAGGGGCTGTTTCTGTGCTGTAGTGTTCTATAATTGCTAGATACTATTTGTTGCATCTGAACATGTAGCTGTACAGTAGCAGTTTGATTTTATTTTCAGTAAATCTTATTTCAAGTCCTGAGTATTATTTCTGGTTCCGCACAATTAATAGAATGTGGAAGTCTCTGGAATGCAAAGGAAATTTACCAGAGTCATTTCAGGGATAAGTAATTTCAGTTATAGTGTTAGGCTGGAAATGCTGAGATTTTAATTAAGGCAAGGCAAATTTAGGAAGAGCTAGGATAATGTGGAGAAAGATTTGGTAGAGGTGCACAACATAATGATGTCAACAAATAATGTCATACCAGTTTGAGGCCAGTATTTCAGGTTTTGGGCAACATTTGCTGTGCAAGGGATTTTTTTCCCTGCGGTAAATAGTAATGATATAGAACAAGCCACCTGCGAAGATTGTGGAAGTGGAGACGCTATCAATTTCAAAAGTACAAATTGAGCAGAATTGTGGAGCTGCCTGAATTGCTCTTTAGAGAGTTAACTTAAATTCCTTGGGGTTGATTGTTTCCCTCAAACGCCATTATGACTTTAGGCCTCAAATGCCGGGCTGCTGTTTGTAGACTTCAGTTCAGAGTTTAACACCATCTTACCCCAGAAACTAGTGGGAAACTGTCCTTGATGGGCTTTAACACCTCCCTCTGCAACCCAATAATTTCTGGACTACTTAACAGAAAGGCCACAGTCAGTGCATGTGTGCAGCGGGCCTCTAGTCTCATTATGCTGAGTACTGGTGCTGGCCAAGGCTGTGTGCTCAGCCCACTGCTGTTCACATTGCTGACACATGACTGTGTCGTGGGATTGAGTTCAAACCATGTCATAGTTTGCGGATGACACAACAGTGGTTGGCCTCATCAACAACAGTGATGAGTTGGAGTACAGAGAGGAAGTGGAGCAGCTAGTGGACTGGTGTGAGAAGAACAACCCAAGTCTAAATGTGGAGAAGACCAATCAGGGACATTTATCAGGAGCACTGCATACGCAGGGCTCTTATTATTCTTGAGGATCCTACCCATCCATCCAGCATCCTCTTTGACTTTCTACCATCAGACAGGAGTCTCCAATGCATGAAGTCAAGAAAGTTAGAATGGGAAATGGCCTGAGGGAAGAAACCATGACTTCCCTGCCACATCGCATTGGAAGTGTTATTGGTTAATCTCTTCTGCACTTTACAATATTTAATTTATGCACTGTTTATTTTTGTGTAATCCATCTGTAGGTTTCATCCTTACTTTCACAAATTGTGTTATACAGTAGGTGTTGTGTATACGACTGTGCTTTACACCTGGTTTGCAGAGATATCCAGTTTGATGGTATACCTGTATATAGTTAAACGACAATAAACTTGATTCTAGAATTTTAAGAAGTTGCACACCTTGTATACACATTTGAAATGTGAAGTTACATGAATAGAGTTCTGGTTCGCAAAGTGACGAGTATCATAGATGGGGCGAAAAAAAAACTTGTGTGGAATAGAGAACATTTGTCAAACACCTTCATTAAATCTGCTTGATTTAGGCATGAGATACCCTTTTCACCAAAATGTTGCACAAAGATAAAATGCTGTAATCTTGGTTAGTACTTAAACCCATAACCTTTAACAGCAGGTGCACTATCAGCTGAATGAAACTGAAGATTTGATTTTTGAGATTGTATGAGTGCTCAAAAATAGTGCAATGGAAACCAGAGACTAAGGTTTCTTGAAATGTTCACTTGTATTCTTTCCACTGTTTCCTGAATCCTGTTTTATATCTGGCTGAGTGCGTACACCACATCATGTCCCCTTGCTCTTGAGGTTCATGAGCTTGGTGTGCATTTGAGCATGTACGTTTCCTGGGGAGGAAAAAAAATTGTCAGAGGGCAGTTTTATTTCCACGTAACTTTTGTAGCCCCACAAATTGTCTCGTAGATTCCCAGCGTCTGTAACATCTTGCATTGTTATTATTTTAACAGACTTTTTGTACTTGTATTCTTGTCATGTTAAACTTAACCATAGCCATTCCATAGGATGCAGAATTACATGGAACATTTGAATCTACTAGAATAAAATTGTACTAAGCCTAAAGAATTGAATTGACTTTATTTCTTGCATCCTTCACATACATGAGTAAAAATCTTTACGTCTTCATCTAAATGTGCAATGTTCAATTTATAGTAATTTGTAATAAATGGTATTATACAACAGGACAGTCAATATAGCGTAGAAATACAATTGTATCAGCGTTAATTGTAAACCAGTAGAATTTTCTAACACAGAAGGCACTTGAGGCCTCATTAAATATCTTGAAGAAATCTGGTATAGTTTCAGAGATTAAAGATGTTGACTGATTTGGCCAAGAAAAGGAACAGGAATGAATTTTAATATCAACCATATCCATTAAATGATGGACCAGGCTTGAAGAGTGAATATCCCCACTAAATACTCCTCTGCCTGTTTGATCCTTTTTTGTATTTTTAAGGGACATATTTCAGAAATATTTTTAGTTTAATAATTAATATAAACCTAAACCACTTATCCTTGCACCTCTTGCCTCTGCTAAAGTGCTTTTATCCCTTACTTTCAGAAATTCCTAATTGTAAGGTTGCCTATTTAATTGAAGGTCTAATGAATTTTAATTTTTCCTTCCTCAAGCTGCTGTTTAATTTTTGTACTAGTTTGGAAGTTTTCTGAATTGAGCTAGTGTATTTTGTAGAGGTACCTGTTTTTATCACTTTTTTAAAACAATACTGCATGTTTTGTTTGTAGTTTTAATATTTTGTGCAATAGTCTTGTCATCTGCTTTTGGTTTGAAAGTCCTGTGTCATTGTTCTCTTGGCTTTAAAAAGGTTTTCTTTCCACATAGGTGGCTAATATAAACCCAAAAGACAACTCCTATACTGTGAAGGATTTTGTGTATAAGGAGGTCCAGCGGGACTGGCCGGGTTACTCAGAAGAGGATCGGCAGTTATTTGACAAAGTGGTTTCCAGGTAAATTAAGTGTGGGTTAGAAAAATTCCTTCGCCTTCATTACTAAAAAAATCAAGCAGAGATCTGAAAAGTCTGTAAAGGAAGGTAAAAGTATTAAGCGATGCAAACAAAACGCTGGAGGAATTTAAGTCATGCAGTGTCTATAGAGCAAAGTAATCTCTGCCTAATTTGCTGAGTTCCTCCAACATTTTGTGCATGTCTGTCAAGATTTCCAGCATCTGTAGAATCTCTCCTGTCTCTGTTTGCAAGAATTGACATGGTGCAGACACTAGATCAAAGCCCTTTTACCGAGAGGTCTTAATTTCATGATCCTACATAGTGAAGCAATAGGGGATCATTTGGAGCAGCAACCAAACATAAGACTGCTTGGTACTATGGCTGTGTATTATCATTTGTGATGGTACTAGTTTTTTAAAATTGCTAGTATTTGCTGTTTCTCAAATCTGAGTCCAATTATAGTACTCCATCTTAAACTGGAATAATTGATCTATGTATTTGCTTGGAATTGCAGTCCAGGCTTTTAACCTTGGTGCTATTGTGACTGACTAAAACTGGGGTGCACAGAAGCTCTAACTGGGAAATATACGATGTTGTTCACACAGCAAGCCGTCAGGAGAGGGACTGCAAGAGAATCTCAACTTTCCTGACACCATGTTTTATACTTTAGAGCAGAGATAACAAATGATTAATTAGCTTCAATTGCTATGATCTAATTTAACATTTTGGATATCATCACGTAAACGGCTATAAAGGGTGCCACAGTAGAATAGCGGTTAGCGCAGTGCCATTACAGCCCGAGGCATGGGAGTTCAATCCCGGCATCCTCTCTACTTCATCCTTGTGGAATATGTGGGTTTTCTCTAGGTGCTTGGATTTCCTCCCACAGTCCAAAGACCTACAGAGTAGTTAGTTGGTCAGTGTAAATTGTCCCATGGTTAGGGTAGGGTTAGATCAGGATTGTTTGGGTTTGCAGGACACCTCGGTTCGAAAGGGTCAGGAGGGCCAATTCTGCACTATTTCTTTAAGTAAATAATATTTACAAATTTACAATTGTAGCACATCCTAAGTAAAATCACTTTGAATATTCAATGCCGGTGTCCTTTGCAAAAGCCTTTGTGTTCTAACTCCAGACTTCCTAAATATTCCCCTTTTGTTAATATTGAGAGGTGGTGTCATGAATATAGAACCAATCAGAATGTTAAGGGAGGAAGCAGATCTGTCCTGAATTGTGCCTTAAGTGGCAGGGGTACACCTTTAATAATGTGCTAATAGTGGAACACGCAAATTCGTGAAGCGCTCCATATTTTTTGTGGGTAGTGGCTCCATATGTCACTACTACAGGGCGTGACGACCCTGCCTTACACGAGTCCCGGGCTCAGCTGACTCTGGCTGACAGTACCCGGTATGGGCCCCTATCCAGGGTTACGGATCCCACTGCCTCGGGAGAAGAGAAGGCTAAGGAGTAAACCCTACACAAATCCAGAGTGGAGACCCTAAGGCAGTTGGATGATGTATCACGTCACCTCCCGGCAGCTCCTGCAGCCAAGCTGATGCCAAACGTACTGCTTTGCATTCCTTTGGACTACATCCGCGAGGCTGAGAGGGGGACCTTGATGTCTGGGCAGCCCAGGATCTCCATATTCATCGCCCACGTCTGCATCCTGGAACGGGGCGCATCCATTGTCTACTTAGACAGACGGAGCCATTAATAGTGGAATATTCATCTATTGTCTTTCCGTATGTAGTTTCAATGGGACAGTCTGTTTCACACCCAATAACTGGTTTCACCAGCCCCAAGTTATCAGTTGGAAGTTAAACTGTGTACAGGTTCTATTTCCTGAAGACTGGTTGTGGTTCTCATTTTAGTTAATCTATAATTATGCTGTTCATAATGGTTTGATTCCAGAATGATCCCTAACAGTCTTTTAGCTTCAACTTCATAGTAAGGAGCATTTCCTACAATTTCTGTTTTACTTTACAAAAGTCAAAGTCAATTTAGTAATACTTACAAAATGCTGGAGGAACTCAGCAGGCCAGACAGCATCTATGGAAAGGAGTATTGTCAATGTTTCGGACCCAAAACGTCAATTATCGACTCTTTTCATCAATCCTATCTAACCTGCTGAGTTTCTCCAGCATTTTGTATATGTGTGTGTGTGTGTGTGTGTTGCTTTGGAGTTCTAGCATCTGCGCATTTTCCCTTGCTTATAATGTTTTTTGTTCTCAATGTTTAAAACAGGAAATTATCCCAGATGCAAAATTCCAACAGCCATTCATCAGATCCTGTACCATCAAGTTCCCCTAAAGGTAGAGAATCTGCATCCCCATCAGAGGTTGGTAAAAAAAAACAAATCAATTGCCAAGTTTGTTATGGCTTGACTTATAAAGTCGATTGACCTCATCTGTCAAATTATATTATTAAGCAAGTCAGCAGTAACCAGGAGGAGAGGGAATCAGTTAAAGTTTCAGGTTGAAACGTGATCAGTCTAAAACTTCTGTTTCTTTCTCTCTAAATATGCTCAGCATATACATGTTCACTTAAGTAGGTTTTCTGACATTGGCAGATGATTTTGCTTTTCCAGTTTTCTCATTTGCTCCAAAAGCAGGAAGAAACCACGTGATGAATCTACAAACTTAACAGATTTTATTTGGTGAATACATATACCTGTTGCTACCATCTCTTGACTGTTCACTTGTCCTGCTGCTGTATATTATCCAATGAGCATATTTTTTCTCAATTAAATGTAAATATGGAAATTATTCTCCTTGGTGTTTGTCATAATTATCATTGCTCTGCCAAATGGCAACCACTCCTTCAGCAATGTACTTCGATGACAGTTTGTAAAGAATAGTTTTTAAACTTAACATTGTGTTTGATTCTGATCAAAATCCCAAATGTCAGGAAGCATTGTAGTAGCTCTCTATACTCATCCGTAGCAAATGCTATTTGATTTTGAAAAATCAACCATGCTTAATGATTTCATCAATGTTTTTGCAGAAGCGATCACTACCTTCAGATTTCATTGATCCACTAGCAAGCAAGAAGCCTAGAATATCTCACTTGACCAATCGTGTGCAGCCAACCCTTAATGGTGACTTAAATCCGTCCGGTGAGAAAAACAACATTACAGCCCCAGTTGTTCATCTTCATCCTCCACCTCCACCATCTTCTCCCCCTGCACCACCACCTGTGCCGCTTCCAGTTCCTATTGCTCATACTGTGAATTCTAACTCCAATTCCCCATGCACACCAGAAGGAAGGGGAACTCAAGACTTGCCAGTTGATACTATTGGTCTAGCTGGCGAGGGTTATGAGGACCAGCAAGGAAAGCATACCTCTAGGACTACAGTTGAAAGTCCGCCACACCAAATGGAGTGCTCAGAACTCCTCATGAAAGACTGTTCTTCTAGTGGAAAATCAAAAAAGAAGGCTAAAAAACACAAAGACAAGGAAAGAGAAAAGGAAAAGAATCAGGTGAAAAATGAGGATGATGGCAGAGAATACAGAAGCAAAACTGAGGAACACAAACCTATCAAAGATACCAATTCTGATTCAGGTATGTACACAGCAGATATTAGGGAGACATAATAGGGAAACTCAAGCTTAGAGTAAATGGCTGCAATATATATGTGGGGTGTTACATCTTGAACAACAAGAAGATATGAGTTCTTGGAGGCACATTATGCTATACAGAGCAAGACCAAAGATACTCACAGGTAACTAAGTCTTGGTAAGTTTTAAGTCTTCTCCCTTTTATGTTGTCTCTACAGAGCATGGTGATCCTGATCTGGTTATAAACATCATTGCAGGTTGAAGGAATGTTGAATGCTTTCAAGCGCCTCAGAAATTATTTGAATCAAGCTTTCCTTATGAACATGATTTATTATAGGGGTTCCTTGTGTCTATGGACCTCTCCGTTAATGGGAAGGCTCCATGGAATAAAACCGACGGGGGGCCCCTGATTTATTAGCAAAAAGATGATTTGACTGTGTCTCACTATTGTACATAAAGCATGTTAAGCCATATAATTAAAATGTAACTAAAATTGATGGTATTTATGTGAACATTTGTAATCTACGTAATTCAGCCTTGTGAAATTAGTTTCCCCATTATACCAGAGTCTTACTGGTGGTGTGAGAGTGCAGTTGGTAGTACTGCTCCCTCTTAGGGGCCTGGATTCAATCTTCACCTTGGATAATATTTGTGTGAAGTTTGCATATTGTGATCTTGAGTTCCCAAGAGTGATGTGATTTCCTCCAGCATCCCAAAGATATGCTGATACGCTATTTAGCTCTGGTGTGTTGCTACTCAGTGTAGGTTAATGGCAAAAGGAAACCAGCTGGAACTGTTAAGTACGTGTGAGACACAGTAAGTTGCAAGGGAATGGAGAAATAAGAGGAGGAATGGAATGACTAAGTTAGCACCTGGGAAGTTAGCATGGACTTGTTGGACCAAATAGTCTCTTTCTGTGTCAGAGTTTTACAGTAGATACTTTAAAAAAGATTTATTTATTTGAGAGACAGCACAGAATAGGCCCTTCTGACCCTTTGAGCCACACTTCCCAACCATCCCCCGAATTAATCTGAGCCTAATCATGCGACAATTTACAATGACCAATTCTCTCTCTCTCTCTCTCTCTCTCTCTCTCTCTCTCTCTCTCTCTCTCTCTCTCTCTCTCTCTCTCTCTCTCTCTCTCTCTCTCTCTCTCTCTCTCACTCACTCACTCACTCACTCACTCACTCACTCACTCACTCACTCACTCACTCACTCACTCACTCACTCACACACACACACACACACACACACACACACACACACACACACACACACACACACACACACACACACACCCACCCCTGAAGGAACTCAGCAGGTCAGGCAGCACGATGAAGAGGAATAAAAAGTCACTGTTTTGGGCCGAGACTTTTCGTTAGGTGTGCGTTGCCAGTTTATCCTCATTCAAGGCAACACCTTAGTCTGTATCCTTTGCAGCATCTCTAGTGTAATCACCAGAGTGGCAGATAATATTCCAGCTGTGTACTCACCAAAAAGTTTTATAAACTTGTTAAATGTTTTTTTTTCCCCCTCATATTTTTGCTCTCACCTCACTCCATTGAAAAGGGAGTTCCATAGCTTTCACCCTACGAGCCTCTGCACCCAGCATATCTTTCTTTGTCATTTCTGCTAGCTGCAACACTATCAGACCACCATCCACATCTTCTCCCTACCCTTTTCCACCTTCTGCAGAAACCACTCCCTCTTTGACTCACTGGTCTGTTCATCCCTCCCTGTCATCTTATCTGGCCTTTTCACCATCTACTTTCAGACATTTACTGGCCATCTTCCCTCTGCATACTTGGTCAGTCCTGTTGCATTTGATCAGAAACATCAAAAATTCCTTTCCTCCCACAAATGCTGATTGACCTGCTGAGTTCCTCCAGTAGAATGTTTGTGCTCCAGATTCCAGCATCTGCTGCCCCTTGTGTCCTCAAATATTTTGGTATTTGGCCACTAGTTACAATTGAGGGGGAAAAAAAACTTAAGGTTTGAGAATGAAAAACCAAAAATCAACCGTAATGCATTTTTGATGTTGAGGATGAGGAGAAAAGGAATGTATCAGTGGAATGTATAAATATAGCAATCAAAAGTATTTCACAATGGCTTTTTGAAGGGATACAAATGGATATGTTAAATGTCCTTGAAGTTTTTCAGAATGCACGAGGGTGTGTTGCTTGTAATGAGACTTTGGCAAAAACAAAGTTTGTCAAGGGTAAACTTTTTAGACATTAACCTTTTTCAGTTGGAAAATGTAATTTGAAAACTTAACTGAGTCAATTACTTTTCAATTGGAAATCACATGACAACTAAGGATTCCACTTTTATTTGTTGAAATGGCATTGTTGACATTTGTTATAAGTATCAATGTCATTTTTCTGGCAAGAACTCCAAACAATTGACCCTTCTCATTATGCAATATCCATTCCAGGATGGTCCTCTCCCTTATTACCTGCTGTAGATGAGTTCTAATTAATGTTTCTGCCTACTGGTACTGCACAGCTCCACCCTGACCAATTCTACAAGCTTTATTTTTAGGCAATTTTTTTCCTGACTTGCTCTGACTTCATCCTTTCCATCAATGTCTCGCTTCCTTTGGAGAGGGTTCAGAGAAGATTCATGAAAACAATCCCGGGAATGAAGGGGTTAATGTATGAGGAGCATCTGATTGCTCTGGGTCTGTATTCACAGGCGTCTAGAAGAATATGGGGTGTTATCATTGAAATCTAGTGAATATTGAAAGGCTTGGGTAGAAGGTGTGGTGAGGATGTTTCCTATAGTGGGACAAGCTAGGACCAGAGGGCACAGCCTCAGAATGGAAAGATAACCTTTTAGAACAGAGATGAGGAATTTATTTAGCCAGAGACTGGTGAATTCATGGTATTCATTGCAACAGACGGCTGTGGAGGTTTGGAAAGGATAATAAATCAGCCATGATTGAATTTCGGAGCAGTCTCAATGGGCCAAATGACCTAATTCTGTTCCTATCTTTTATGCCCTTTTCTTGAGAATCCAATAGGTTTGAGTATTCAACTCGCAGCCATGCATTAATTGTGTTGTATTCTTTTACATTTACACTATGAATGTATTTATTTTGTTGTGAATGCTTTGTGTATTCAGATACAGCACCTTTACCTGACTGACAGAATGACCCTAGTTCCATTGACCTACCTACACTGTTCCTTGTCCTTCCTGCATAGCTTTCTGGATTTTTCTCATAGCAGAATTGTCATTGGACAGTGATCTCAACAAAGGGGAAACAAGTCTCTCTGAATCAAAGAAATTTATGAAAAATGATTTGTTTTAACTTGTAAATCCAGTGTGCAAGCTATCTGCATCCAGGATAACTGCAGTATATTTCTGTAATACTTCTACTCGCATTCTATAAGCAAGATGTTCAATGATATTTTGTGTAAGTGTGTGGATGTCACAAGCTCCAAGCTTTAGTATTATTATTATTTGAACTAATAATTAGTCCGGGTGCAGGATGATGGGACTAGGCAAAATAATAGTTTGGCATGAACTAGATAGGCCAAAGAGTTTGTTTCTGTGCTGTACTGTGCTCTATGATTCTAAGGTTAGAACTTGTACAGTTGATATAATACTAATTCATTGATTAGTCAGTAATCAAAATGTCAGTTTTATAGGTAGTTTACTGCTTCAAGTTTTATAATGTGTTTTGAATGCTGAAAATTACGCCTAATGAATTGGGTAATTTTTGAAGTTGGCTTTGATGAAGAAGAGAATTTGCCTCATTGTTGCAACTAATATTAGAATTTTGCAGACACAAGAAGAAAATTTGGAGTCTGCATGAGACCCATGTATTTCAAGCTAGTTCTAGTATGTGTTATCTTAGATTGCTAAAATGCATAGGGTGGGAAAGGTCATAAAATTGCTTTCTTCATTATAGTCACATCTGCTGCTTTTAATAAATTAATCTCTGAATGGTCTCTTGTCTGCAGGATTTAGAAACAGTAGGAGACTGGCTATGGGTGGAGATCTTAATGCTTTGACCTCCATTGTGTAGGTAATTCAGTTAATAGCGTTACGGGCTTGAGAGCTGTTATTGGTGGTGACAGAACTGACCATATGGCTGCTGCTGTTTATAATCTGTAGAGTTTCAAGCTAGTGCATTATTTCCATGGGGGGGGGGAGTATTAGAGGTATTCCCACAAACTATAGCTGCAGTGTGACAAAGGTCAAAGGTTTACTGCTTTTTTCTCCCCTGTACTTTCTGCTGTATTTTGACAGATATACACAAGGGTCTGTCCTTTTTGCAGGATTGAATATGAAGTGCACTGGTTCCAGTAATTCTACGTTACCAACCAAAACACCTGACTATTTAGTGTGAGTAATTATACATTCTGTACTTGTATTTTGCACCCTTCCCTTGTGTAAACTAGTAAACTGCCATTTATTACTTGATTTGTTTGATATTTAACCTTTACTCTTAAAATCTTATCTATTATTTTATTTGACATTCATTAAACCATTTCTCACATCCTTTTGTTTTGCCTTATTTGTCATTTTGTAAAATGCTGATTATTGTGAAGTATAGGAAAGACATACATATTTAATGTACAGAGGCAGTCAAAAAATTTTCTATTTGAAGCTGTGAAAATTAGAGAAACAATGCATATGTGAAAAATCTGTGATTGCCATGAAAATGCAACGGGCAGTGGAGATTAAGGAAGTGATCCCATGCAGATTTAGCAGAAATGGTTCATTCATTGACCACTTTCCAAAGATACAGAAAAACTGTAATGTGACTGACTAGCTGAACAAGCTTTGTTCTCATTTATTCGCATAGAAAGGAAGTAACTTTCACAATCCCAACATATAAACATTTCGCGACCAGTTCAGTACTTTTGAAGACTAGTCATTGTAGAAACCACAATGCAGGTATAGTATGCTACCTCAAATATAAATGAAATTAAAAGTTATTTTGAAGGGGTGATTTTTGGAACTTTGGACTTAGTACTGGGCAAAAGTTCTTAGGCACCCTACCTAGCTATATAAAGTCTTTATGCCTAAGACCTTTGCACAGTACTCTAGTAATTTTATGTATTACACTGTTCTGCCACAAAAACAAATCATGAGATATGATTCTGATGTGGGTCTCTAATGTGGACTGAGATTGGGAAGGAGGTAGGGAGATGGGGATCATGGTTGGGAAAAGGGGAAGGGAGGGAGCAGGAAGCACCAGAGAGACATTCTGTAATGATCAATACACTAATTGTTCGGAATCAAATGACCTTACCTGGTGTCCTGGTGCTGTGTCTGTCTGCGTCCCTTCCCCCTGGCTCTCCTCCACCACCTGTCCTACACCCTCACCATTCCTAATATCCTTTGCTCCCACCAGGTTTACAAACGCACTCTCAATTCCACACCAACAAATACAGTACTGTGCAAAAGTTTTAGGCACCCCAGCTATATGTGTGTGTATATATGTGTATGTATATATGTGTGTGTGTGTGTGTATGTATATGTATGTGTGTGTGTGTGTGTGTATATATATATATATATATATATATATATATATATATATCTCGTGCACAAGTTATATATATAACTTGTGCACAGTACTGTATAAAGAATCTTCACTTAAAATAGCCTCGTGAATCTAGGCCAGAAGAAATGGATGTTTCAGTATATCATTTGTCCTCTACAGTCTACTGTACCTCTCGATAATGTTATGGATTATCCACTCTCCTACCCATTCTATTGCAAGTTATAAACCTATCTCTGCTTTGAATGTAGTCAAGGCTGAGTCTTCACGCTTTCTGAGTGTCTCAACCCTTTCAGAGAGGAAGAAGAAACATCCTCCGTACTTAAATTGGTGCTACCTTATTCTGAGATTATGCCCTTGGGTTCAAGACTTGAAACATCCTATTTTTGTTTAACGCTGTCTGCTACAGATTTGACTGCAGGTGCTTCCTGATCTGCTGAGTGTCTCCAGTGTTCTCTGCTATATAAAACCAAAGAAAACTGCAAATGCTTAAAATCTGAAATAAATAAAAAATCAAAATGCTGAAGTAAATTTAGCAACTCAAATTTTATCTGTGGAAGGAAAAATATTTAATTCAAGTCAAAGGTCCTTCAGCTGGAAAACTAGTTGCAGAGATGGTAAGGAATGGATAGAAAAAAAGAAATAATGTAAGTTTGCTACAACACAAAGCTGGAAAATCTAATTGTATTTGTTAAGAAGTTCTTTATAATCTAACTAAAGTAGGTTTTAGTTAAGTAATGGTGGAATAAACTCATCCAAATACAAAAGTATATGCCAAGATATGAGCAGAATTTGGCATAAATTAGTAGGTTAATTACAATCCTACTTTTCAATGGGTTATGTAATTCTTTTAAAGTTATTTGCTCCTTGATCCCTATATAGTAACTTGGAACAAAAATATCCTGCTTCTGGTAACATCTTTATATTTTAAAAAAAAAGTGGAGTCCATTTTTAATTTCCTCTTCAGTCCATAGTTTTATTCCATAATCCATGCTTTAGTTTTGTTATTGGTATTGAAATAATCTGACAACAAATTGACCCATTTAGATAATCAATTTGTCTGGGTAAAATACGAGTATGAACAAGACTATTCATGTTCTTTGTGAATTTTGATGGTGCTGTCATCTCAAGTTGAGTGTTCTTCAGAAGAATAGTGGAGCCACCTGGTGTGCAAAATGATTTTTTTTCACCTTGAATTATTTCTGTCAAGTCACCTATCATAGTTACTAAAGAGCAAACCTTTGTGTTATAACTGAGACAGCAAGCAGGGATGCATTTAATGTGTAATATTCATAATCTTTTTATTTGTTCAACAGCAAATATGCAGCCATTATGTCCCAGGAACAGAGACAAAACTACAAAGATGACTTTAATGCAGAGTATGGTGAATACCGAAGTTTGCACGCCAGGTTAGAGAGGGTAACCAAGCGTTTTTTGCAATTGGATGCAGAACGGAAGCGTCTGTCTCCTAACACTGAAGAGTATAAGGTATTGGCAAAAGCAGTTCCCAGTTTTTCCAATATAACAAAGTCCACTTCACAATGCTAATAATTTTGCTTCATGTGTATCCTTCAAGTACAGGCTGATTCCTGTGAATGTAGCTTAACAGAATTAACCTTGGGTATTTCATTTGTATGGAGTTCAATATTTTACTTATTCACGTGACAACATAAAATGAGATGGTGGTGAACAAAGCATTTATTCTGGGGAAAATGGTATATTCATAGGTGTGAAACACTAAACTGGTTGAGTATGATTTTAATCGACACATCTTTCTGGATCTTTTTAATTTTCGCTCTTTCAGCTGTCTCACACTGATTAACCTAACCAAAGAGTCATCAGAAAATTAGAAAAATAGGAGCAAGAGAAATCCATTTGGCCCTGTTAGCCAACTTCACTAATCAATAAATAATTCACTAATCATAGCAAATCTTTCAAATTCAATTTGCTGATCCAGCTTTCTCTCTCCAACTTTTCACCTTGTTAGTCCTCAAACAAAAAAAAAATATCCAATTCAATGAATCTGTCTGGCCTTACCTGGTAGAAAATCCAACATGCTGGAAGTAGTTTCTCTTCATCTCGAGATTCGGTTACTATTTTTCAGACCAGTCTTCCTATATTTCAAAGCATTAAAACCTCTCTCACACTGGTCTTATCGTGCTGCTCTTTAACGAAAGGTCCAGTGTGAGCTCATACTTAGTTTGGACATCTGCATATTACAATGCAAAAGTCGTGAATGGGCTTGCGGTCAAATACTGGCTCTTCCAGAGGGCTTGCTCCATCACTGGACTTTGAAATGAATCCAGAAGCAGAGAGCAATGTTCTAGCCTGCATCTAACCCCTCTCATTTATAGCAGGGTTGGCTGCTGTATAGGCATGGCTCTCCTCATTAGAATGCACTTGCTGACTTTAACTATAAAACTGTAAATTTTTGTGATCTTAATGTTAATTTTTAATAATTTCTTTCAATTGCTATATTTTTAACTCATTTTGACAGTTTTAATTTCATCTATCATTGACATTTAAATGGATCAAAATCTATTCATATAGTGAACCTCGCAGGCCTCAAATTCAATTGAATCACACAGGACCATAAGATGTATCTGAGGGAATAGTACAGGTGCCAGACTTAATTAGAATCAGAGTAGTGGAAGGTTATTCAGCCCATCTTTTGCCTTATTAACAGCCCTGCTAGTTTTAAATAACTTGTGCATCCTTACTCCTGTTGCTGGACCCCTCTTAGAACAGTGTCCTGTATTCTATATTGTGTGTCTTCATTCTACCGTCATTCTCATTTCTCCACATTGATCTTTCTCTGCCATTAGAAATATAGAAAACCTACAACACAATACAGCCCTTTCAGCCCACAATGCTGTGCCAAGCGTGTACTTTGTATTTTAGAAATTACCTAGGGTTACCGAGAGCTCTCTATTTTTCTAAGCTCCATTGATTAGCTGGTCCTACCATCCTGCTTAGAACTTCTGTGATGGATTAGTACTCTCTTCACTGCCACATTTTGTCATCTGCAAGATTTAGAAATTGTGACTTCATATCTAGCATCTTTAAGATAAATTTTCAAAAAAAAAGCAATGGCCCTGACGCCAATCCCTGGGAACACTACTGTTTCCCTCCCTTAGTCATAAAAGCCACCATTCACCAAAACACTTTGTCACTTAGCCAATTTGGTATCCATACTGTATGAATGTGCTTCAACTTCCCTGATAAGCCTGTGATGTAGCATCTTATCAAAGGTTTTCACATCAACCTCATTGCCCTCAGCAACTCTATCCAGTACCTCAAATTCTGTCAAATTATTTAAATAAGCTTTGGCCTTGAAATACAACTTTGCACTGGAAACCAACTATCCACTTTTAATGAACGTTCTTAACATCTGTAAAAATGACAAATTTTGTGACTTCAGTAAGGAAGTACCAGGTATGTTTCACTTGCAAGACGAGATCATAAATTCCCTTCTGAAATATTAAGTAAATGTCAACTTGTAAACTTTACATGCATGCAGGTTAATAAATTTCAGGGCAGATCTTTAGGATCCACTCAATTAAGTGTTTCTTACGCAGATCATTCTGGTAATTTACATGCTTGCAAATCAGAGTGCCTTAGAAAATGCAAAACTGGCAATGCTTGTTTCTTTTGTATTTGCTATTATTATTAAACAATGAGTCATTAAAATGTAAAACACTGTGTAGTGGCCTTAACTCTGGCAATGTTTTGACTCTAGTAAATCTTCACTTGTTTGCAGATTATTGATGAAGAAGTCTTGCAAGAATACTGGAAAATTACAAAGGTTGGTGATTAGTTTTGAAATAATGTTCCAGCTTCCCACTACGTTATTAGCTTGCATTTTGTTGGTATCAGAGCCCAGTGCCACATTCTTTTTTTGTATTTAATACTAGGCATTTTTTCCTCAAACATTTCATGGTTCAATTTGTATTTAATAGCTTTTCTCTCTCCCTAATTTATGGTGTGAAGACCAAAGGCAGCGCAGCATTTTTTTTCCCCCAGCATATTGGAAGTTCTGAGTTACAGCAGTTCTTTGACCCCCAGTGATTCATACTGGCTCTATGCAAGAGCAATCCAAGTCCCATTCCCCTATTTCCTGGGAACCTTTGTCTTTTAACTACCTGTTCAATATCCCTTTAGTTGAATATGCCTTAACTACCCCTCCAGCAATGCACATCAGATCCTAATCACTCACTCCAATAAAGTGCTTTGCTGTAGCCAATTTTCCCCTGATGCTTGGCATTTAACTTGCATACCAACATATCATTTTCTCCTACTGTTCTAAGCATCTCTGAGGAAATGGCAACATAACAGAGCCTGTGGGAAATGGCCAACAGTAATCATTAACATAGTCATACGTTAGAATATCTAGCTCCTTAACAGGAATTTATGTCTATAGAAACTATTGTGCCAGACCTCAGGATTTGACGTATCCTGCCTGTGTTCTCCTTCTGTATTTACACTTTTTATTAGGTACAGGAGTGGGATCTGCAATAGTCCATGCACTTCAAGGTTCAGAGATGGTCTTCTGCACACCACTATTGTACCACATAGTTATTTGAGTTATTGTCGCTTTCCTGGCAGCTTGAATTTCTCCATTCTCCTGATATTTTGTTTAAAAAGGCACTTATGGTCTTAAGCCCACAGAACTGCCATTCGCTGGATGTTTTTTGTTTTTCATACCATCCTGTGTAAACTGTTGTTGAAAATCCCAGATCGGCAGTTTGAGTTATTAAAACCAACTCATCTGGCACCGGCAATCACTCCACAGTCAGAGTCACTGAGGTCATATTTCTTCCCCATTCTGTTTTTTTTCTCCAGTCCCGCCAAAGGGTTTCAGGCCAAAACATCGACTCTGCTTTTTTCCGTAGATGCTGCCTGGCCTGCTGAGCTCCACCAGCATTTTGTGTGTGTTGCTCGGATTTCCAGCATCAGCAGCTTTTCTGTTATTTCCCCATTCTGATGCTTGGTCTGAACAACTGAACTTCTTGATCACATCTGCATCCTTTTATTCATTGTGACTGGTTAATTAGATAATTGCATTAATACACAGGTGTATCTAATAGTGGCCACTGGGTGTATAAATGAAACATAATGTGTGCACAGCCATATACTGTAAAAACAATACTAGATGTGGGTAATATTTATTTTGAATTGGTGACATGGATTAAATTAAGTACTTCATCTAAAATTTAAATGCTATTTCTTTTGTCTTTAGAATAGTCCCAACTACCATGAGGAGAAACATAGATGTGAATATCTGCATAATAAATTGGCTCACATTAAGAGACTAATAGCAGATTATGACCAGCAACAGCAACAACAATCATGGCATTAGAATTCGCTGGACATTTGCAATATTGGTTCGTGATCAGAAGGAGATGTGTAATAAGCTAATTTATTTTGAATTTTTGGCAAATGTTATTCTAGGGATGGTGTCCAGAATATCTGAATGTTTTCAGTGGTTTCATTATTTTGAGTTTGTTACTTCCTGAACTGCCCAAACTACACCGCACCCTCCTTATCAGACGCTGTTTGCTTTAGAACTTCTATCCTTTTTACTTGTGCGCATTTTTTGTTTATCCAAATACATCACATTAGACAAAGTACCTGGAATGTCCTTTATCCTCTGATTTATACATTAACAATTGATAGCACTAACAAACTCTAACATTTGAATAAATGCAGGTATGCAGAAGTTTCTATGTATTCTGCTGATTTTAAATGTTTGCCTTAAGTGGTTGAAGCTTCCCAAGGCAATTTGCACATTCTCAAAAGTATTCAGTGAAATGTTTAAGGTTTAAAGAATGAAAATAACTGATAAGCACTACAAACTGCCTGATTCTTTACACTGTGCCACAGTTTCAATCTATATGCTAAAATGAAAACATTGTCAGCCCCTGTGCCCCTTGCCTTAAAGATGTCTGCTTATCTACACATGGTATAATGACCATTAGCCACGTATAGCTTCCCATTTTCCCATGCATTTGGGGAACTAACTGTGGCCCTCTCTCTGTCTCTCTCTCTCTGGGTGTATTTGTTTGGATGTGTTTGTGAGAATTTACATCTTGAGAGGGAAGAGAAAATATCTACTCTCAGTAACCAAAATGCTCAGGACAAAACATCTGATGTGTTATTGTAGGTTTTTCCTATAAGTGTACCACTTCCTCCTCAGAATTTGAAGCCTTTCCATTTCAAGTGATTTAGCAGCTTTATTAACATGGAAATATTGCTACAAAGCAAAATTTGAAAGAGGTCTATAGTTTTGGGAAAATTAAACAAATCTTCAAGTAGGAGACTTATTTGTATACGACTATAAAGTATTTTTGGAGAGAAAAAGAATATATACTGTACAAAGCACCGGTCACCTGCATGTACTAGTTTATTTAAGATGTGTTCTCCTGTGTGCCAGGAATATAATTAAAAAGAAATGTACTTAATAGCACTGTGACCATCAAACAGTGCAAAGAAGTTCTTTGAATTTGTAAAATCTGTACTTAAATCAGTGCATTGTATTTCAGTTATGTAGTTAATTTATCGTGGGAACATTTAAGTTATTTGGTTGGAAGATGCGAGGTTTTGGAAAAAATATTAAGACTTCATAATTTGTAGTTTTTGTCTTATCAAAGTGCTGCCAATTGAAAGAGGAAGCATTGTTTACAAATGAATATTGGAAAGCTAGCCAAATTGCTTAGTTGAATCTTTAATAAATTGTCTCCCCAGTTCACTCCAATTTCTCTTATCTTCAGCCATGCTGCAGCTATAATATCTAAGTGTCTTATCTAAATTTGGGTGTCAACAAAAGCAAGTCCAAATGCAATGCATTATTGTAGGAATATTTGCAGTTCTCATCACTGAAGTGATTCACACTGAACTTAACAATCATTTTGTATTGATATTTTAATAGTTATTCCCATTTTACAAGTTCTCTAATCTGTGGGGAAAAAATTGTTAAATAGCCAGAACTATTATGTTAGATGCATCTGCATTGATAATTTATGGATCCCTTATCTGCCAAAAGTTTTTGGGTGTCCTTAAATAAGCATATCCTGAATGGGTTGATTTTGGTTTATTCAAATCATCACTTTGGATCTATCTATATTTGATAAGTTGTTATCAATGATTTTGGGATCGCATTTGACACCAGCAATGTAATAGTTATACCTAACTGAAATTTATGGTGTGTTGCTTCATATGCCTCGTGCAGTCTTAAGCATTCATTCAGTGATGTTGCTTGCTTGCTTGCTTCGGATATGTACAACCACAGATCCAACAGAGTATTAACTTAATACATCATCAAAACTTCCAGCTTTTCTGGAAGCCTGGAACCCAACTGATCTAGAATTAAGATAATTGTAAAGACAAAAAAAAATCTTTATTTTAATGTCTGCAGTGAGATTTGGAATTTCCCTTGTAGTCACTGTTGCATATGTGTCTACTTCAACCATCCCATTGTGCAATAAGCAAGTGTTTGAATGTTAATTTTTGATTGTTAGTAATTATTAGTGTTAAAGTTCTTTAATATCTGTGAAGTTACTCTGGTGCAAACTCTGAAATATTAGTTATTTCTAGTATTGACTACTGGTCCAAAATAAAAACTAAAATATAATTGGCCGATTAATGAGTATTTATAATGTCATTGGGGATAAGTGCCAAATCACACTAGTAGCCATTTTGGTTGAAAAAATAAATGTCTGAAGGTGCCTAACATGTTAAATACAACACCGTCGAGTTGCCTGTTTACTTTATCTCTTACACCTCTTTTATCAATAATAGAGTAATCCAAATGTGGCCTTGTAGAATTTGCAGGTCTAAAGTCTTGCCTGCGATACAGGTCAGTGTTGCAGGTTTGGTCTGTAATCATTTTTGTTCATCAGTTCCATTCATATTAGAGTGCCCAAAAATTAAAACTTTTAGTAAAATTAAGTAGCATGCCCTAGAACACTAAATATACATCCTAATAATATGATGGTTTAGTCACTAAATTCATTGTTTCATTAAGTTTTCATTCTAAATTTTGACTTCATTTTAGAGGATTCAAATTTGGTCTAAAGCTAAACCCAACCCACCGACTACTTCAGCACTTAATCCTTAATAGCTACACTAAAGTTTGACTTCAGCAAAAAAACAGATCATTTGCTTTAAAAGCTCTGCATGCATGTCTACCAGCAATTTATATTTTGGAAACAATTCTAAAGTTGTAGCAAGTTCTGATACTAATTAAATTTGCAAACCAGTGTTTACACCAAAGCTGCCTACACCAATTTAAAATGGGTTGTGTAGCACCTGCCATATTGATACTGTGTAGGAGCAGCGTTAGTCTTAATTTATTCAGTTTTGTGTACTTGGTAATTGGTACTTTAAAGCATGAAAATGTCACACTTAAATGTATTCCTGAAATTATTGGAAATATGTCAATTGTGCTATAAAAAATAATGTGCTCAAGGCCTTGTGGAAACATACATTGTTGCAGGTTTTGGCTTATACAGTTTTGGGGGTGTTACATTGCAGCTATCAGAGGCCTGACTTCAGAAATTGGCTGACACTTTATTTAAAAAAAAAATGCTCCATGCAGTGATATATTCATGCATTACAATCAAAATTCTTCAATGGAAAATGAAAACCACTGTTCCAAAGTCACGTAAAAATAACCCAAAGCTAATTTAAAGTCAAAGTAGTGGGTGACAATTTGTGTTCATCAATACTGTGGTAATGTATGCAACATCTAAGTATGTTAACTTCTGTTTTGATTGTTATCAGTTTCAGTAAAGTAGAACAAATGCTATTTACCTGCATATTGTATATGGGTATTATGCAAATACCAAGACCTTGGTATAAACATGTCACAGTATTTAATTTTGAGTTGTCATTCTCATTTATCATCAATGTTGAATATTTTTATTGGATTTGTAAAACAATATTTTGTGAAATTGATAGCTACCCCACCTCTCCTCCTCACCCAGATTCCTTCCCCCACCCCCACCATACCTTGTATTGTTTCTATTTATTGTACAACTTCAAATCCTGCTATTAATGTGTGCCAGGTCAAAACAGGTTTTGCTTCAATGCTTCTAAGTCCTCATTGTTAATTTGAGGCTCCCTTCATATCCCTGATGGATGCTGTTGAAGCCCACTGTTCAAATTGTTTTGGAAACCCGTGCTACACTTAATGAATAGACAGAATGCCTAATGATGTATTAGACTCTCGGTAGCCTCTTAGCAGTTGTGAATGTCTTTGATTTTGGAATTGCACAGTAAATCTTTAGTTTGGACCATTGAAACTGGAAATGCCACAGGAGTGTTTATACTGATTTTAAAAAAAATATATATATTTGAGCCACAATGCCTCCATTCCACATGTAATGTAAGCAGTTTATTTAAAACCTACATTAAAATGTCAACTTTGCATATGTGAGAAGTCTGGTGTTTAATTAAAATTGGTACATTTTCTGCAGTTATGTAGTCTTTTTAAAATGTGAGTTTTTTTGAAAAAAGAAATTCTTGATTTTTGAGCAGCAATTTCACTGCTTGGAAGACTTTTTAATGGTGCTATGAACCAAGCAAAAGAACGTATGCATTTTCTGTAGACTATGGACATACCTCATTGTTCGTTAGGTAGGGAGTGAAAAACCATGGTAACTTGCTGACCCATCTGATGGATGTTCCACAATGTGTTTGGATTAGGACTTCCAGAATGTAGATCTAATGTCAATGAAAGAACAGTCAAAATAGTGTTGGATTGGTGTTCCATTTCAGGTGCTGGTCTTCCTTGTGTGCTATAAATGAATAAACAAAAAGACCATAAGACATAGCAGCATTAGGCCATTCAGCCCATTGAATCCACTCTGCCATTTCATCATGGCTTTCTACACCTGCCCCTTCACTATATCCCTTGATGCCCTGACCAATCAGGAATCAGCTTTGAATATCCCCATGCATTTGGCTTTCACAGCAGTCTGTGGCAGAGCGTTATGCAGATTCACCACTCTTTGGCTAAGAAAATTCCTCCATACTTCCGATCTAAAAGGTCACCCCCTCAGTTTTGAGGCTGTGCCCTCTAGTTCTGGATCCCCCACCAGAGAAAACAACCTCTCCACATCCACCCTATCTAGTCCTTTCAAAAGGCCCAAAGCTGCCAAATGCAGCTCATCTGTTAACCCATTAATTCCTTGAATCATCCCCATGAACCACCTCTGGACTGTTTCCAATGACGACACATCCTTTGTGAGATAAGGGGCCCAAAACTGTTGACAATGCTTCAAGTGCGACTAGACTAATTTCTTGTAAAGCTTCAGCATTATCTCCTTGTTTTTATATCCCCCTTGAAATAAATGCCAAGATTGCATTTGCTGTCTTTCCCATAGACTCAACCTGTGAATTAACCTTCTGGGAGTCTTGCACACGGACTCTTAAATCCCTTTGCACCTCTGATGTTTGAATTTTCTCCCCACTGGGATAATAGTTTCTTTTACCAAAACACATTATCATATATTTCCCAACACTGTATTCCATCTGCCACTTTCTTGCCCAGTCTTCCAATTTGTCCAATTCCTGCTGCAATCGAACTCCCTACCCCTCCACCGATCTCCATATCTTCTGCAAACTTTGCCTCAAAAGCTATCAATTCCACTATTAAATCATTGACAATATGAAACTAGCAATCCCAATGCTGACCTCTGAGAAACAACACTAATCATTGTCAGCCAACCAGAAAAGGCCCCCTTTATACCCATTCACTGCATCCTGCCTATCAGCCAGTATCCAGGCCAGTACATTTCCTGTAACACCATAGGATTTTATCTTGCTAAGCAGCCTCATGTAAGGCACCTTATCAAATGCCTTCTGAAAATCTAAGTAAATGACATCTACTGGTTCTCCTTTGTCCACCCTGCTTGTTACTTCCTCAAAGAGTTCTAGCAAATTTGTCAGGCAAGATTTCCCTTTGTACTCAGTATTGTTTCCCTTTAAACAATGCAGTGCACCACAGATGGAGGGAATAGCAATCACAAGGACTTTTTGAATGTTTTTTAGAGTCAGGGTCAAGCAAAAATGGAGATTGCTCCATCACATGGCCAGTGTTTCTTGTGGCTGCTAGAAAGGATTGAGCTGCTGGATAACCTTTCTCTGACAGCCATCAATAGCTACAGAACTTGTGCAGCTAATTTAAAGTTTTTAGTGAGTAGTACCT
This sequence comes from Mobula birostris, assembly GCF_030028105.1. Lineage (NCBI taxonomy): Eukaryota > Metazoa > Chordata > Chondrichthyes > Myliobatiformes > Myliobatidae > Mobula > Mobula birostris. The sequence goes on along the minus strand of NC_092386.1, from coordinate 14,961,048 downwards.
ACCCCCACCCCTCCCAAATCTTGATAATATGAAACTTGACAATGTTGTTGAGTAAATGGGTACTCATTGGAAGGTGTTCTTTGTTAACCCTTGACAATGGATGATGCCTGGTATTTATCAGCCGCTCTGGGTATGTCTAGATCTTGATAGAGACAAAAGAATCCTTTTACTTAAAGAGGAATTCAAAGTACTATAGAACTTATTATCAAAGTATGTATATATCACCATATGCTACCCTGCGATTCATTTTGTTCCAGGCATTCACAGTAGAACAATGAAACGCAATAGAATCAATGAAGAACTACACACAGGTTGGTGCAACCAATGTGCAAAAGTAGACAAATCATGAAAGTACAGAAAAAGTAAATAAATGTAGAATATGAGTTGTAGAGACCGTGAATGTGAGTCCATAGATTAGATTAGATTCAACCTTATTGACATTGCGCCGAGTACAGATACAAAGCCAATGAAATGCATTTAGCATCTAACCAGAACTGCAAAGAATAGTGTTATTTACAAAATAATTGCGAATAAAAAAAGTGCTACAGCACACAAATATAAAAGTACAGAGACAGTACAATATGGATGCAATACTGCTTAGCGCTGTGATGAGAGGTTCAGCAGTGTCACAGCCTCAGGGAAGAAGCTCTTCCTGTGCCTGCTGGTGCGGGAGCGGAGACTCCTGTAGCACCTACCGAATGGGAGGAGAGTAAAAAATCCATGGTTAGGGTGAGATGCATCCCCGATAGTGTTTTTCACCCTGCCCAGGCAGCGTTTATGGTAGATGTTCTCAATGGTGGGCAATTGGGTGCCGATAATCCACTGGGCAGTTTTCACCACACGCTGGAGTGTTTTGGTTGTGGAATCTGTTCAGAGTTGAGGCGAGTGAAGTTAATCCATGCTGGTTTAGAAGCATAACTGCTTGTTAATGGATTCCATTCAGTCACCATCTCATTTATTGGTGAAAGTGAAGTTATAGATGAAACATTTTAAGGTGTTTGGGCTAAGGAAATTGTCCTTGGAAGCACCAGTATCCCGGGGTTGGAATAATTGATTAACAACCTCAAATAATATTTTTGTGAAATATGAGGTATCCCCACAATGCCTGACATCAGTTTTACAACACGATTTAGTCATTGCATTGATATCAAGGGCAGTTGTTGCAAACTCATCTCTTGGAATTCTCCTTGCCCAAAGAGATCTAGAGGCTTGAGGCCAAATGGTGAAATCCAGGTCAGAATTTCTATTTTACAATATTGTCCATCCTGTATGTTAAGAAGAAAAGTAGTTAATTTGTTTGATTTGGTGTACAAGTAGAACTTGGATCCATCTCCAAAACAAATTGCACTTAATGTAATACAACATTCAGGGGCATTTCAAACCATTCACTAACAAAATTTAACACTTAGTCATGAAAAGGGCAAGTGAAATGATGTAAAGTGTGGGTGAAAGATTTTAAGAAGAGCTGAGAGCAAAAAGTTGATATTTGGAAGAAATTCTACTTTGATTTGTGGATCTTTACATAGGTGAAAACTACTGCTCACCGAATTTTAAAAGTTATATTCCTTGTGGATGTCTCTTCTGCATGGAGAAGATCTTAGTAGCAAATTTTACTTTCACTTTCAATTTCCTCTCCATTAGGACAATTAGATTGTGCAAATACTTGAAGTGACATAAGACTTTGGATCATGTTTAAACTGGAAGAATTTCTACAAGAGTTCCAAATTATAACCCATTCTTTATAATAATAACTAAAAAAAAACATAAAATTGAGGACATAGCAGGCAAATCAGCATTATGGAAAAACACTTGGCATTTCAGAATAGATTTTTTTCATCAGAATGCACTGATTCCTAGTAAGCATTTACCAGCACTTTACCAAATTTCCAGCATATTCAGTATTCTGCATTTTGTTTTCTGTTCTTAATTAATTTGATAGGCAAATGTTGCAAACAATATAAATGGTGTTTAAATGTGCTGATGATGTATTTATTTTGCAGCTGATATTTATTTAGCGATACAGTGCAGAGAAGGCCCCTCCAGCTCTTTGAGCTGCACTGCCCCAGTAATCCATCCCAATGAACCCTAACCTAATCTTGGGACTGTGTAATTTACCTCCCCAGTACGTCTTTGGACTGTAGGAGGAAACCGGAGCACCCGGGGAAAACCCACACATTCCACGGGGAGGATGTGCGGAGAGTCTTTACAGAATGGCGTTGGAATTGTACTCCGGAACATTCCAAGCATCGTGCTAACCACAATAAGCTATGATACTGAGTCGCCCATGCATGCAGCGGCACGATACGAAGATGCAGTCTCCAATCACGTGCTAGTATGTTTCAGAGGAGGTCAGTTCATATCCCGTTCCAGAGCAATGAACACAAATTTTGAGCTGATACTCCAGTACAGCTTTATGGGATTGTTGGAGGTGGTGGTTTCTTCTCCAAAGTGTAAAACAATTAAAGCAAAATAAGGGAATAAAGCACTGGTGGTGGAATTAACTTGATTGCTTTCTGAACAAGTTGCTAAAGGTGTCCCTTTGTCTGATTCTGTTAAATATAAGCCTCTAAACATCTTTGGTAAGCAGAAAGATCATATGACATTATTTTAAGGTAGCAAAAGAGGTTTCTCTTTGGTCTTGATGCCTTGCATGAAATCAGTAAAACAGAACTAATGATTATGATCAGTGCCGTGTGTAAATTAGTTGCCATCCTTGTACTTCAGTTATTGAAAGCAAACATGGCAGCTCTGAAAGCGGTTAAAAGGACAAATAGTATCTTGGTCTTCATTGAAAAGTGTTCTTCTATACAGAGTAAAGATGTCTTACTACAGTTACACATGCTCTTGGAGAGACCGTGCCAGCGATATTGTTTCCAAATTTAGTCTCCTTGTTCAATAAAGGGTGACTTGCCACAGATGGAGCGTAAAGAAGATTCACCAACTGATTCTGGGACAACATAGTCGCACAATGGCTAGCTTTACAGTGCCAGTGATCAGGTTTCAAATTCCGCTGCTGTCTGTATGGAGTTTTGTATGTTCTCCCCATGACCGCGTGGGTTTCCTCCAGGTACTCTGATTTTCTCCCACATTTCAAAAGACCTACGGGTTAGTAAGTTGGTGCCAGCACATCCTCAGACTCATTTGGTGTTGGCGCAAACAACGCATTTCCCAGTGTTTAGATGTTTCAATGTACATATGACAAATAAAGCTCATTAATCTTTCTGGAATGTGGGTCAACATTTGAGGCTTCACCAATGTTTTATACAGCCTCAACATTACATCCTTACTTTTATAGTCTAGGTCTCTCAAACTGAAGGCTAACATTGCATTTGTCATCTTTGCATCCAGCTCAACTTGTAAATTAAACTTTTAGGGAATCCTGCACAAGGACTCCCAAGTCCCTTTGCACCTCAATTTTTCATATGTTCTCTCCATTCAGAAAATAATCAACCCTTTCTTCTACCAAAGTGCATGACCATACACTTCCTGACACTATATTCCATCTGCTACTTTGCCTATCCTTTTGCAGCCTCCCTGTTTCCTCAACCCTGCCTGCCCCTCCATATATCTTCATATCGGTCATTCAAATTATTGACATTTAATATAAAAAGAATTGGTCCCAACACAGACCCTTGTGGAAAATCACTAGTCACCGGCAGCCAACCAGAAAAGGCTCCCTTTATTCCCATTCATTGCCTCCTGCCAAATAGCCAATGCTCTGTCTATGCTAGTATCTTTCCTGTAATACCATGGGCTCTTAACTTGTTAAGCAGTCTCATGTGTGGCACCTTGTCAAAGGCCTTCTGAAAATCAAAATACACAACATCAACAGATACTCCTTTGTCTGACATGCTTGTTATTTCCTCAAGGAATTCCAACAGATTTGTCAGGCAAGATTTTTCTTTAAGGAAACCATGCTGACCATGGCCTGTTTTATCATCTGCCTCCAAGTACCCTGAAACCACAGTCTTAACAATCAACTCCAACATCTTCCAACCACTGAGGTCAGACTAACTGGTCTATAATTTCCTTTCACAAACACGAGGAAATCTGCAGATGCTGGAATTTCAAGCAACACACATAAAAGTTGCTGGTGAACGCAGCAGGCCAGGCAGCATCTCTAGGAAGAGGTACAGTCGAAGTTTCGGGCCGAGACCCTTCATCAGGACTAACTGAAAGAAGAGTTAGTAAGAGATTTGAAAGTGGGAGGGGGAATGGGAGATCTAAAATGACAGGAGAAGACAGGAGGGGGAGGGATGGAGCTAAGAGCTGGACGGTTGATTGGCAAAAGGGATATGAGAAGATCATGGGATGGGAGACCCGGAGAGAAAGAAAAGGGGGAGGGGGGAAGCCCAGAGGGTGGGCAAGGGGTATAGTGAGAGGGACAAAGGGAGAAAAAGAATGTGTGTATATAAATAAATAACAGGTGGGGTACGAGGGGGAGGTGGGGCACGAGGGGGAGGTGGGGCATTAGTGGAAGTTTGAGAAGTCAATGTTCATGCCTCAGGTTGGAAGCTACCCAGACGGAATATAAAGTGTTGTTCCTCCAACCTGAGTGTGGCTTCATCTTTACAGTAGAGGAGGCCGTGGACTCTGTCCCTCTCACTTTACCCCTTTGCCCATCCTCTGGGTTGTTCTCCCCCTCCCCCTTTTCTTTCTCCCTAGGCCTCTCGTCCCATGATCTTCTCATATCCCTTTTGCCAATCACCTGTCCACCTCTTGGCTCCGTCCCTCCCCCTCCTGTCTTCTCCTATCATTTCAGATCTTTTCCTCCCCCTCCCACTTTCAAATCTCTTACTCACTCTTCTTTCAGTTAGTCCTGACGAAGGGTCTTGGCCCGAAACGTCAACTGTACCTCTTCCTAGAGATGCTGCCTGGCCTGCTGCGTTCACCAGCAGCTTTTATGTGTGTTGCTTGAATTTCCTTTCTTCTGCCTCTCTCCCTTCTTGAAAAGGAGAGTGACACTTGCAATTTCCCAGTCCCCTGGAACCATGCCAGAATCAATTTATTCTTGAAAGATAATTACTAATGCCTCCACAATCCCTTCATCTGTTCCAGTTTACTTACCTACCCTCAGGCCTTCAGTTTCTCAAGCACCTGCTCCCTAGTAATGGCAACTTCACTCACTTCCGCCCTGTCACTCTCGAACTTCCAGCATCTGTGAAGACTGATGTAAAATACTTATTTAGTTCCCTGTCCCCCAGTACTACGTCTCCAGCATCATTTTCCAGTGGTCTGATATCTACTCTCCCCTCCCTTTTACACTTTATATATCCAAAGAAACTATTCATATCCCCTTTAATAATATTGGCTAGTTTATCTTTTCCTTCTTTATGATGTTTTTACGTGTCTTCTATTGTATTTTAAAAACTTCCCAATCCTCCAACTTCCCACTAATTTTTGCTCTATTATATGCCCTCTCTTTGGCTTACATGTTGGCTTTGCCTTCCCTTGTCAGCCACGGTTGCATCACCCTGCCTTTAGAATACTCGTCTTTGGGATGTATATATCCTGCGCCTTCCAAGTTGCTCCCAGAAATTCCAGCTGTTGCTGCTCTGCTGTTATCCCTGCTAGTGTTCCCTTCCAATCAATTTTGGCTAGCTTTCCTCTCATGCCTCTATAATTTCCTTTACTCCACCGTAATACTGATACATCTAACTTCTCCTTCCCAAATTGCAGGTATGTTGGAGACCTCACGACTCAATAATAAATCCAACTTTTTCCACTTTGCCTTTTTGATTTCTTCACAGGTATTGCCAGATATTACAATTTCAATCTGTTGTTTTGCTTTTCTGTCTCTGTCATAATGTAATGTCATAGTTACCTTGCTACTTCAGTCTGCACCCTGTCAGAGATTCTTCTCTCTTCACTTTCCTCCTCTCTGCATCACACTTTTCGGGTTTGATGTAGAATATTGACCCTGAAATGTTTTCCCTGTTTCTCCCTCTATTTTCAGGCAAGCTGAAAACTCCAGCCTTTTTTATTGTTTTATTTTAATTACATGAGTCTGAGATTTTTTCCTAAGAACTCATGGAAGCCTTCAATTCTGCGACTAAATAAAAATCTTGGTTCTGGTACTACTTTAGAACACTTCACTGTCAACATGTTTGAATGAAATTTTAAATAACTAGTTTAACTTTAGGCAATTGTGCAACATGGAATAATATTTAATGGGTACATAGTGCCATCTGCTGGCACTCTATCAGCAGTCACTGATTTGGCATTCAAGATTTCTCCCAATTAAAAGCCTTCTGAACTTGTTTGAAGAACTTACATCTATTCAAAAGCATACAATGTATCTCACTTTGAAAATAAGCACAGCCTGATTTAAGAAAAATTAATGATAAAATATAGGAGCAGATTTAAGACATTTCGTCCATCAAGTCTGCTCCACCTTTTGATCATAGCTGGTGTCAAACTTCAAAGTAAATTTATCATCAAAGGACATAACATGTCACCAGATACAAGTCTGAGATTCATTTCCTTGTGGGCATACTCAGTAAATCCAAGAAACAACCAAATCAATGAAAGACCGCACGCAATGGGAAGGACAGACGACCAGTGTGCAAAAGACAACAAATTGTGCAAATACAAAAAAAATAACAATAATAAACAAAGTGTCAGTAAATATTGAAAACATGAGATGAAGATTTCCTGAAAGTGAGTCCATAGGCTGTGAGGAACAGATCAGTGATGGGGCAAGTGAAGTTATCCCCACTGGTTCATGAGCCTGATGGTTGAACTGATCCTGAACCTGGTGGTGTGAGTCCTGAGGCTCCTGTATTTTCTTCTTCATGGCAGCAGTGAGAAGAGAGCATGGCTTGGGTGGTGGGGGTCCCCGACGATGGATGTTGATGTGCTCCGTGTAGATGTGCTCAGTGATGGTGAGTGCTTTATCCTTGATGGATTGGTCTGTATTCCCTGCTTTTTGTAGGATTTTCCATTCAAGGGCATTGGTGTTTCCATTTATTTTTCATCTCAGCCCCATTCTCTGCCTTTTCCTCATCACCTTTGATGACCTTACAAATCAAGAACCTATCAACCTCCACTTTGAGTATACCCGATAACTTAGTTTCCACATTTGTCCGTGGAAATGAATTCCATAGATTCACCACTCTCTGCCTTAATAAATTCCTCCTCATCCCTGTTCTAAAGAGATATGCTTGTATTCTAAGGGTGTGCTCTCTGGTCCTAGACACTCGTACTATTAGAAACATCCTCTCCATATTCGCTCATTCCAGGCCTTCCAATATTCAGCAGGTTTCAATGAGATTACCCCTCCTTCTTCTAAACTGCAGTGAGTAAAGGCCCAGAGCTATCAAACGCTCCTCATACATTAACCCTTTCATTCCTCAGATCATTCTTGTTAAACCTTGTCTGGATCCTCTCCAATGCCAGCACATCCTTCCTTTGATATGGAGTCCAAAACTGCTCACAATACTCCAAGCATTAGGACAATCGCAAGTGCTTTGCTACCATTTATAGCTTTCAGCTGGACTTGGATACTGTGAAGAGCCTTTCAGAATACCATGAACATGAGAAAATCTGCAGATGCTGAATATCCAAAGAAACACACCCAAAACACTGGAGGAACTCAGCAGGCCAAGCAGCATCTATAGAAAAGAGTAAACAGTCGACATTTCGGGCCGAGACCTGGACCCAGAGCCCTGAAGAAGAGTCTCAGCCCAAAACATCAACTGTTTACTCTTTTCCATAGATGCTACGAGGCCTGCTGAGTTCCTCCAGCATTTTGTGTGTGTTGCTTCAAAATACCATCACCATTCTTACCATTAACAAACCCCAACATTGACATCTGTTTACTTGCCGATATCGCTGGCCTATATACTTCCATGGAGTTTACCTGCTAACCCTGCTTCCTTCTCACTTCTTCCTCAGCTACCCCTGTGAACTCGATCAGATAAGCAATCGCAGCTTCTCCACATAATGTCTGTCTCAGTGAACCCCACCTGCCTTCTGTAACACTCCTCAGTTTTCGGTACACACACTGCCAAATCTACATAGGTAGAAAGTCTCTGGCTATCCACTCGACCAGTGCCTCTTCTCATCTTCTGCAGCTCAATCAAATCACCTCTCATCCTCCTTCACTTCAAAGAGAAAAGCCCCAGCTCACTCAACCTATCCTCATAAGGCACGCTCTCTCATCCAAGCGGCGTCCTGGTACATCTCTTCTGCAGCTTCTCAAAGCTTCCACATCCTTCCTATAATGAAGCAACCAGAACTGAACACAGTATTCCAGGTGTGGTCTAACCAGGGTTTTATAGAGATACAACATTACCTCATGGCTCTTGAGCTCAATCTTCCAACTAATGAAGATCATCACACCATACACAACGGGGGACTTCAACTTCCCTTATATTTACTGGCACCTCCTTAGTACAGAAGGGACAGAATGTGTTATGTGTGTCCAGGGAGGATTCCTGACACAATATGTAGACAGGCTGACTAGAGGAGAGGCCATACTGGACCTGGTGCTCGGCAATGAACCAAGTCAGGTCAGATCACTCAGTAGAGGAGCATTTTCGGAGACAGTGACCACAGCGCCCTGGCCTTTTATGCTGCTTTTTCACGCCTTTGTTTCATCTCACCACCATCTGTGATAACCATTCTGAGGACTCCAGGAGTTCTCCAACTGTAGGATCAAGGATGTAGCTGTTTGGATGCCCTAGTGCGGTGGTTCTCAACCTCTTCCTGCTCATGGTCCACTTGAGACTTTCATTTACCTGTGTAGCCCCACCGCCACCCTCCATACTCTCTATTTGTTGCTAAGGTCTGTTTTTGGTCAAATATACTAATTATTCCAACAGGTATTACTCTGCAGTTTAACCATTTTTGGCAGACGACCCCACTGCAGCAACTACAGCTTTCATGTCACGTTTTATAAGTATTATATCAGGCAGGGGTCAGTGGAAGGCAAATAGAACCAGCCGCACTCCCTAGCCCCCCGCCACACACACACACACACACACACACACACACACACACACACACACACACACACACACACACACACACACATGCTAAGCTGTTTGCTGCCTCATCCAGCATATTTTCCCATTCATTTCATTCAGCGTTCCAATTAAACTACCTTATCTGTGTATTCATTTATTTTTATTTATATATTTTAGTGATTTTTCACTAGAACTTATTGTGGCCCATGCAGAAACTCCTGTGGCCCCTCTGCTTCTTGTTTTTTACTTGTGGTGCCGATGAGATCCGATATGGCCTCCCCCCAGGTGCTACATGGCCCACACTGAGAACCACTGCCCTAGTCCATATCCTAACCCAATGAGAAAAAATTTTCCCTGGACTCCCCAAGCGCTGGGTTTGTCCAAGTCCACCTGTTTGCAGCACTGTCTTCAAAAAACTTGTAAATTCCAGTCTCATTTGCAACCTTTCCAATTCTCTTCAAAGTAAAGGAACACAGTGAGAATTTCCAGCTGCACGCCCACCCTTTACCGCAATATCCCGTTGAAGTATCCTACTCTGGTCCCACCACAGAACTGAAATGACTGTTCATCAACTTTACAAACTGTTGACCCGACAGTGCCAGTTCAAACATTTTAAATTGGCACTGTTACCTACTGTATAAGATCCTTCATCTTAGCAATCCCTCCATGAGCAAGCAAAATAGACTCGTGTTCACCTGGTTTCTTTTCTGTCCAATTTCCATCAGTGGGTCATTTGTAATGAATTCTATTCCCACAACATCCATTAAATTTGGAATCACGGAACCACTATCTACCCTTGACTCACCCCAATTTCTTACGTATTTGATGTTATTATTTAGAATACAGCACAGGAACAGTCCCTCCTGCCCAACCAGCCTGAGTCTCCCAGTTACACCCATGTGACTAACTAACCTATTCATCTCTGTACCTTTGAAATGTGGGGGGCACTGGAGTAGACAGAGGAAATCCACACGGTCACAAGGAGAACATACAAGCTCCTTACAGTGAGTGGAAGGAATTGAACCCGGGTCGCTGACACTCTAGTGTTACACTATGCACCATGCTTCCCTTATTTTTTTAAAAATGTGATATAATAATTAAATTAATTGTGATGCTAATTTTATTACATACTTTCTTATCTGTGTCATTTACACCGCACGCTGTCGGAGCAGTGCTAACAAGATAATCAAGGATACGACCCACCCAGCCGACACACTTTTCGTCCCTCTTCCCTCCGGGAGAAGGCTCTGGAGCTTGAAGACTCGTACGGCCAGATTTGGGAACAGCTTCTTTCCAACTGTGATAAGACTGCTGGACGGATCCTGACCCGGATCTGGGCCATACCCTCTAAATATCCGGACCTGCCTCTCGGTTTTTTTTGCACTACCTTACTTTCCATTTTTCTATTTTCTATTTATGATTTATAATTTAAATTTTTAATATTTACTATCGATTTGTCATCCGGGGAGCGGGAAGCACAGAATCAAATATTGCTGTGATGATTGTACGTTCTAGTATCAATTGTTTGGTGACAATAAAGTATAAAGTATCCATCCAGTATAATCATTTCTAAAACATTAAGATCAGTTTATTGATCGCATGTGCATCAAAACATACAGTGAAGTGCACCACTTGTGTCAAATCTAATTAGCAAGGATGGTGTTGGTTTTGTTAGACAGCCCACAAGTGTCACCATGCTTCCGGTGCCAATATAGCTTACCCATAACTCACTAACTCTAATGGTGCAGCTTTGGAATGTGGGAGGAAACCATGTGGTCACGAGGAGAACGTACAGACAGCTGCAGGGATTGAACCCGGTCTTACAGTAAGTACTAAAGAGCGTTATGCTAACCACTACACTACTGTGCCGCCAAGCACATCACACACAGGTTGTCTGATGAGAACTTTGATTTCTCTTGCTGCCCTTCATTATCTTTAGCTCTTTCATAATACCCCATCTAGTTCTCTGTTTATTACAGAACTAGTCAGTTCTGCTTTAAGGTGATCCATTTGTAATAGTTACTGAGTTTTTCTCTCGACTCCACACTGTCTGATCTGCTGTGTATGTCCCGTATTTTCCTTCGGTTTCACATTTTGTCGTTGTTGATTAACAGAACAGCATGGCCCCCGTCACCAACACCGTTCTAAACCCTGACCGGCAGGACAGCATGGCCCCCGTCACCAACACCGTTCTAAACGCTGACCGGCAGAACAGCATGGCCCCCGTCACCAACACCGTTCTAAACTCTGACCGGCAGAACAGCATGGCCCCCGTCACCAACACCGTTCTAAACTCTGACCGGCAGAACAGCATGGCCCCCGTCACCAACACCGTTCTAAACCCTGACCGGCAGAACAGCATGGCCCCCGTCACCAACACCGTTCTAAACGCTGACCGGCAGGACAGCATGGCCCCCGTCACCAACACCGTTCTAAACCCTGACCGGCAGAACAGCATGGCCCCCGTCACCAACACCGTTCTAAACGCTGACCGGCAGGACAGCATGGCCCCCGTCACCAACACCGTTCTAAACGCTGACCGGCAGGACAGCATGGCCCCCGTCACCAACACCGTTCTAAACCCTGACCGGCAGAACAGCATGGCCCCCGTCACCAACACCGTTCTAAACGCTGACCGGCAGGACAGCATGGCCCCCGTCACCAACACCGTTCTAAACGCTGACCGGCAGAACAGCATGGCCCCCGTCACCAACACCGTTCTAAACCCTGACCGGCAGAACAGCATGGCCCCCGTCACCAACACCGTTCTAAACCCTGACCGGCAGGACAGCATGGCCCCCGTCACCAACACCGTTCTAAACCCTGACCGGCAGGACAGCATGGCCCCCGTCACCAACACCGTTCTAAACCCTGACCGGCAGAACAGCATGGCCCCCGTCACCAACACCGTTCTAAACTCTGACCGGCAGAACAGCATGGCCCCGGTCACCAACACCGTTCTAAACTCTGACCGGCAGAACAGCATGGCCCCGGTCACCAACACCGTTCTAAACTCTGACCGGCAGAACAGCATGGCCCCGGTCACCAACACCGTTCTAAACCCTGACCGGCAGGACAGCATGGCCCCCGTCACCAACACCGTTCTAAACCCTGACCGGCAGAACAGCATGGCCCCCGTCACCAACACCGTTCTAAACCCTGACCGGCAGAACAGCATGGCCCCCGTCACCAACACCGTTCTAAACTCTGACCGGCAGAACAGCATGGCCCCCGTCACCAACACCGTTCTAAACCCTGAATAGAGAAATGCCATTTTTATACAGGTATTGCCCTGGTTAAGATTTCTACTACTACGCTGTGAGGAATTTTATTTTAGCAGTTTTCTGTATAAGCTCCTGCGTGCTCTGCTGGGAAGAGTGTTTTGGCTTCAGCTAAAGATAAAGAACCATGTTGTCCAACTTAGGAATGTTGTGTCAGCCGATCGTAACCCTCTGCCCAGTGGAAGATTCGGGAGAGCTGGGCAGGATCAGATTTCTGAAGGACAGTAATCTGTTTGGGTTCTTTCGGCAGGAGCTGCTGAGCAGGCAGAAGGGAAGATGCCACAGAATGCTGTTTTAAGGGGAGACCCCGTTGTAAGAGGAGCTTTGTGCAGATGCAGACATCCCACCTCTCCCAGAAGTTCCGGGAGTCTCCCGCATATTAATAGTGGCTCCCTGATGCCCACAAATTATATACAATGTCCCGGAAATCAATTTTTTTGAGAGAAAGTGAGAGAGAGAGAGCAAGAGAGAGCGTGAGAGACAGCAAGCGAGAGAGCGAGCAGAGCGAGAGCGGGAGCGACCACGAGAGAGAGAGAGAGAGAGAGAGCGCCATGGGAGAGTGTTCCAAAAAAAGAAAATATAAAACGTACATCACCCCAGACTACACTAAAGTGTACCCCTGCCTAATAGGGGTCAAAAATAATGACAGTGTTGCTCGCTGCACTGTTTGCAACAGTGACTTTTCTATTGCCCATGGTGGGTTAAGACTGTAAAAGACGTGTTGAGGTGAGTTTAACAGGTGTCATTTGTTCATTAGCATAGCTAACGTTATTTAAACCAGCTGGCCAGCTGCTAAGGAGCTACTCTATTGCAGACATCCCACCTCTCCCAGAGTCTCCCGCAAATTGATGGCGCTACCTCCCAGAAATGAGTTTTTGCAGGGTGGGATGTCTGCAGATGAGTGGCTCCAAGGAGGAAACGCCCATACTCCTGAGAGAGCCAGTCCATTTGAGATGGTCTTCGATAGAAGTTCGAACTTTGGCTGGTGCCTTCACACAGAATGTGGGTTCAGTGATTGACTAAAACAATACACTCAGCTACTACAGAAATGAGCTCCAATGTCTATGCGCACATTGGACTGGTTTAACTGTACTGGGCCCTTTTATTTTTCTGTAAATGTTTGAAAATCTGGTTGATATATTTCCTTTATGACCTTATGCTGGTGTATGATCTGTTAATTTTCTGGCGAACGATATGTTTACATGGAGCAGTATTTACACATTTAATTGGAACATCCCAACCCCAAATCATACCGAGCCTAGACGTATATTGCTTATGAAAGGTGGCCTTCTCACCGCTGAGACATATTGCTGTTAGCAGAGTTGGCTGATGAGCTTTGGTGAGAGGGTTGCATACGGAACTGGCTGGCAGGTAAGGATATATTACTAACTATGTCGGAATTGCTCACTTGCAAGAATACAGGTGTTAAGATTCAACAGAAACTTCAAGCTCACAGCCAATGATACTTTGAAGTTAGTAAAGCAATTGTCCCTTAGTTGGTGTATATGCCTTGGATTGCTCATCACGTCTCCGGCCCCCTGCTGTGCAGCGGGAAGCTCCGTTCTTCAAAGACCTTTCTTGCCTGGGCTGTCTGCGCAGTATCTGCTGTCTATTCTTGCCTGGATATTACATTAACCCTCGCCTCACCACCATTTCCACAATTTGAGCGGGTAGCTCACACCTGCGTTTTACAGCTTAACTTTTCATGTGTTTGTTTTCCGAACTGCCCTCGTTGCTGCGTTACCCAGACTGTGCCTTAAACTTTGCGATCAGGTGGGCGAGTGTGGCCTAAACCTATCGAAGATGTTCACTTCCTTTGGGCATCCCTTCCGTCAACCCCTCTGCAATTTAAAACTACTGTGTAACCCTGCTTCGAGGGGAATTGTGCTCTGAGGAGCCTGTCTGCTTCACAATCTTCTGGAGTGTGAGCCCTATTTTTCCGTCGGATCCCATGTTATGCCATCTCCTCTTGGCTGACAATCAACACAGGTGCATGACGGTGTGGCTAAGCACAGCTCAAACACCATCTGTAAAAACCCTGATGACAGTACTGTTGTTGGCAGAATCTCAGATGGTGACGAGGAGGCGTACAGGAGCAAGATAGATCAGCTAGTTGAGTGGTGTCGCAATGACAACTTTGCACTCAACGTCAGCAGGACCAAGAAATTGGTTGTGGGCTTCATAAATGGGAAGTCAGGGGAACACACAGGTCTTCACTGAGGGCTCATCAGGGGAAAGAGTGAGCAGCTTCAATTTCTTGGGTGTCAACATCTCAGAGCTTCAGTCCGGGGCACATCAGCAGCTGTATGTCATTAGATGCTTGAGGAGATTTGGTCTGTCACCTAAGGCTCTAGCAAATTTCTACAGACATTCTGGCTGGCTGCATCTCTGTCTGGTATGGAGACTCCAGTGTGAAGAATTAAAAGAGGCTGCAGAGGGTTGTAAATTCAACCAAATGGATCACGGGCATAACCCTCTCAACTATCAAGAATATCTTCAAAAAGCGATACCTCAAGAAGGCAGCCCCATCATTAAGAAACTTTGACTTGTGGGACAAGCCTTCTACTCAATCTTACCATCAGGGAGGAGGTACAGGAGCTTGAATCAATATTTAGGGACAGCCTCCTCCCCTCTAGTGTCAGACTTCTGAACAGTCCATGAACACAACCTCATTATATCTCTATCACACTATCCATCTATTTATCTATCTGTCACAATGGGGGGCGGTGGGAGGAAGGGTGGACCCAAATGCAAGACACATCTTGTGAGGTTAACTTAATTGAGTTTATTGCTTGATACAAGGAGAGCAAAGCAGAAGCAGGAAAAGCTTATTGGACAAGGACTCAGGCCTTGGACTAGGCTGGGTCTAAGGGTCTGGGCTAGGACTCGGAATCACGTACCGCCAGGGCCAGGACTTGACTTGAGACTTGGATGCCGCCAGGGCCAGAACTTAACGTGGTACTTGGATGCCGCCAGGGCCAGAACTTGACATGGTACTTGGATGCCGCCAGGGCCAGGACTTGACGTGGTACTTGGAGCTGCCTGGAGCCAGGACTTGGTACTTGGAGCCTCCAGGTAGTGGCGAGCTCTAGACTCGGCCTGGGAACAGTAGACAACGGCTCTTGATTCCCTCTGGCAGGTTAACTGACAGACCCGCCTTGGCGAGGAAACTTTGCAGGCTCGCTTTGGCAAGGTAACTTGACAGAGTTGCTCCGGTGAGGAAAGGCGAATTACCGGCACTCGCTTCGGGGGGAGACTAGGCTTACCCGGCCAGATGACATTGGCTCGCAGTACCTTTGGTGACTTTGCAAATGCTCCTGTGCCGAACGGCAGAAAGCCGGAGACTATAAACTGCCGGTTCAGCCTCCAATTGCCTCCAATTGCCTCCAATCACCAAGCCCGAGGGACATGGGAAAACAGGGAACCAAAGGGAAACAGGGAGTCCATGGTCCGGATCGTAACATAAACAAAATAAATTTAAAGGGACCCTGATCCGGACCATGACACTGTCTATCTATCTATCTATCGCACTGTCTATCTATCTATCACACTATTTATCTATCTATCTATCTATTTGCTTGTTCATTCATTTTCAGCCTGAAACATCAACTCTTTATCGCCTCCATAGATGTGGCCAGACCTGCTGAGTTCCTGCAGTGTATTGTGAGTGTTACTCAGGTTTTCAAAATGTTTTTAAAAGTTAAGCATTGTTTTAACAAGTGCATTACTGCACCTGCATTCTTTTTTGATACCACATCAATTTTTAACAAGTTATGCTGTACAATACCATAAAGTAAGCGGAAGTTTTCGGAAAGAAATCAGTGGAAACAGCAGATATTACCGAAGGTGCAGCAAGAGGCTCAAAGTGCACAAGGCAGTACTAATTCCCATTTTGCTGATGACGGAAGGAACGCTGCAGTAAGGAATTGCATTTGGCAGCCATCTGCCTTTGCTTATACCCCAGCTGTTTACCCTGCTTCTGAGCCAATAGTTTCAATTCGATCAATGTCCGTTTCGCACATGCTCTTCATTGACCTCAGCCCGGCGATCATTACTATCACCTTCTCAAAACTCATCAATCAGCTCCAAGACTTTGGCCTCAATACCTCCTTGTGCAACTGGATCCTGGATTTCCTCGCTTGCAGACCCCAGTCAGTTCGGATTGACAACAACATCTCCTCCATCGTCTCCATCAGCACAGGTGCACCAAAGGCTGTGTGCTTAGCCCCCTGCTCTACTCACTTTATACCTATGGCACAGCTCCAATGCCGTATTTAAGTTTGCCGAATCAAAGGTGGTGATGAATCAGCGTATAGGAGAGGGATTGAAAATCTGGCCGAGCAATGCCACAACAACAACTTCTTACTCAATGTCAGTAAGACCAACGATCTGATTATTGACTTCAGGAGGAGGAAACCAGAAATCCATGAGCCAGTCCTCATATGTAATAGCACATGCTAAGTACTACGCTATTGTGCTGCTCATGGCATATTTTTACGTAGTGTCAATGATATTAAATCCGATTCTGATTCTGAATCCAGCGTCAAAATATGCACATTTATATCTCCACCTCTGGTACAATCAACATATTCCTGACATGGGAAGAGCACTGAGTTTCGAGATTAGCTTTATTTGCCACATGTACATCGAAACATACAGTGAAATGTATCATTTTACATCCAGTCAAATTAAACCAGCAGGGATTGTGCTTGGCAGCCTGAAAGTGTCGCCACGCTTCCCTGTCCCAACATAGCATGCCCACAGCTCACTAACCCTAACCGTATGCATTTGGGATGTGGGAGGAAACCCATATGTTCATGAGGGGAGCAGACAGGGGCTCTCCTTTTCAGATCCTGATAGTGAACTCTGATAGGGAAACTAAGTTAAACCTGTAAAGTAGATTCGTAAGAAGATTTGTGTTTGGCAATACCTGAAAACTACCTATCTGATGATAAACTTAACCTTGTATTTTGAAAGTGAGACAGATCCCCTCATGTTTTAAGAAGGCAACGATAATCCCAGTGCTGAAGAAGAGCAAGGTGGCATGCCTGAACGACTATCGACCTGTGGCTCTGACATCAATTGCTATGAAGTGCTTCGAGAGATTGGTTATGGCACACATCAACCACAGCGTACCGGTCAACCTCGACGCTTTGCAATTCGCCTACCGGAGCAACAGGTCAACGGCAGATGCCATCTCTCTGGCCCTACGTTCCTCCTTAGAACACCTGGAGAATAAAGATGCATATGTAAGGCTCCTTTTCATTGACTACAGCTCTGCCTTTAATACCATCATTCCAAATAAACTGATTCCTAAGCTCCGGAACCTGGGCCTTAGCACTCAGATCTGCAGCTGGATCTTCAACTTCCTCACAGACAGGACCCAGGCTGTAAAAATAGGGGACAAGCTCTCCTCTACAATCACTCTGAGCACCAGTGCCCCACAAGGCTGTGTACTCAGCCCCCTGCTGTACTCACTGTACACCCATGATTGTGTAGCCAAGTTTCCATCAAACTCAATATATAAATACAAAATAATCTGCAGATGCTGGGGTCAAAGCTGGGGTCCTGATGAAGGGTTCCGGCCCGAAACGTCAACCGATCTTTTCCATGGATGCTGCCCGACCTGCTGAGTTCCTCCAGCATGTTGTGAGTGTTAACTCAATATATAAGTTTGCTGATGACACAACAATTGTAGGCCGTATCTCGGGTAATGATGAGTTTGAGTACAGAGAGGAAATTAAGAACCTGGTGGCATGGTGCGAAGACAATAACCTATCCCTCAACATCAGCAAGACGATGGAATTGGTTGTTAACTTCAGAAGGAGTAGCAGACCACACGACCCAATTTACATCGGTGGTGCGCAAGTGGAACAGGTCAAAAGCTTTAAGTTCCTCGGGGTCAATATCACAAATGACCTGACTTGGTCCAACCAAGCAGAGTCCACTGCCAAGAAGGCCCACCAGCGCCTTTACTTCCTGAGAAAACTAAAGAAATTTGGCCTGTCCCCTAAAACCCTCACAAATTTTTATAGATGCACGGTAGAAAGCATTCTTCTAGGGTGCATCACAACCTGGTATGGAAGTTGTCCTGTCCAAGACCGAAAGAAGCTGCAGAAGATCGTGAACACAGCGCAGCACGTCACACAAACCGATCTTCCGTCCTTGGACTCACTTTACACCGCACGCTGTCGGAGCAGTGCTGCCAGGATAATCAAGGACACGACCCATCCAGCCAACACACTTTTCGTCCCTCTTCCCTCCGGGAAAAGGCTCAGGAGCTTGAAGACTCATACAGCCAGATTTGGGAACAACTTCTTTCCAACTGTGATAAGACTGCTGAACGGATCCTGACCTGGATCTGGGCCATACCCTCTAAATATCCGGACCTGCATCTCGGGTTCTTTGCACTACCTTACTTTCCATTTTTCTATTTTCTATTTATGTTTTATAATTTAAATTTTTAATATTTACTATCGATTTGTAATCCAGGGAGTGGGAAGAGCAGAATCAAATATCGCTGTGATGATTGTATGTTCTAGTATCAATTGTTTGGCGACAATAAAGTATATATATATATAATCTTGCTCTCTTATTTACAGGTTACATCAAGTAATGTCATCTGAATTATAATTTCCCATATTTTTTCTGAAAATGCAAGGCATTATAGATTCAAAGCGCATTCATTATCGATGAATGTATAAATTATACAACCTTGAGATTTGTTTGCTTAACAGGCAGTCGCAGAGCAAGGAACCCAAAGGAACCCAATTTTAAAAATAACACCAACCTCCAGTGCCCACAGAGAAAGAGGGAAAACAAAACAGATCATGCAAACAATAGTAGTGGGCAACAACAACAGCATTCCGAACCAAATTGGGTCCTTAGACCCAAACTCCCAGAGCAGCTCAGAGTCAGCCCAAAGCCCCGGTGTTCAGTTCATCATAATGGCGGGGCAAGGCATTACATTGGCAGACATGAAGCACAGCGGCCAGGGGCAGTCTCACAGCCTTAACATCGCGGGGAGAGGGGCCCCCAGACTATTTGGGCCGGTGTTTAAATTGCCTGAACCTAGCACTAGGACCCAGGCCCCACCACAGTGAACCACTCCAGGCTTAGATTTCCCCACCAGAGAAGCCATTCTGAACCTCTCCAAATTGTCTCGGTGCTTAGAGCAATCCAACCTCACCTGACTCTTGAAACTCTGCCTCTCCAGTCCATCTGGGCCAGCATTTAAATGTTCCAAACAGATGTGTAAAGAAAAACTTGCCCCTCACATCTCCTTTGAAATTACCCCCTTGCACCTTAAATATATGCCCATTCCCATTCTGATATGTCTATCCACGGCCTCCCCTACTGTAAAGATGAAGCCACACTCAGGTTGGAGGAACAACACCTTATACTCCGTCTGGGTAGCCTCCAACCTGATAGCATGAACATTGACTTCTCTAACTTCTGCTAATGCCCCACCTCCCCCTTGTACCCCATCCGTTATTATTTATATACACACATTCTTTTTCTCTCTCTCCTTTTTCTCTCTCTGTCCCTCTCACTATACCCCTTGCCCATCCTCTGGGTTCCCACCCCCCCTTTTTCCTTCTCCCTGGGCCTCCTGTCCCATGATCCTCTCATATCCCTTTTGCCAATCAACGGTCCAGCTCTTGGCTCCATCCCTCCCCCTCCTGTCTTCTCCTATCATTTGGGATCTCCCCTTCCCCCTCCCACTTTCAAATCTCTTACTAACTCTTCCTTCAGTTAGTCCTGACAAAGGGTCTCGGCCCAAAACGTCGACTGCACCTCTTCCTAGAGATGCTGCCTGGTCTGCTGCGTTCACCAGCAACTTTGATATCTGTTGCTTGTAATAGATGTTTGAACCCTTGGAAAAAGATTTTGTCTGGCTATTCTATCTGTGCCTCTCACAGAGATATGTTGTAACCCTCTATCAGATCTCCCCTCAGTCTCACTGCTCCAGAGAAAACAAACCACCTCTTGTTATAGCACATGTCCTCTCATTCTGGCAGCATTGTGATAAACCTTCTCTGCAGCCGCTGCAAAGCCTTGACATCCTTCCTGTAACGGGGCAACCAGAACTGTATGCAATGCTCCAGATGCGGCCCCGCTCAAGCTTTGTAAAGCTGTGACATAATTCCTGACTTTTGAACGCAATGCCTTGGCTAATAAAGCAAAGCGTGCTCTTTGCCTTCTTAACCACCTGTGTCGCCACTTTCAGGGAGCTATGAACTTGAACCCTAATATCCCTCTGCTCATCAACACTGTTAAGGTTCTTGCATTTGACCTACCAAGAGGCAACACTTCACATTTGGCCAGCTTAAACTCCATCTGCCATTTCTCCAGCCATATCTGCTACTCATCTACTGTATATCCCTCTGTATTCTTCGCAGTCTTCTACAATATCCACAACATCACCAGTCTTTGTATCGTCTGCAAATTTACTGACCCACCCAACTACATTTTCATCCAAGACATTTATATACATCACATACAGCAGGGGTACCAGGACAGATCGCTGGAAAAGACCACTAGCAACAGACTTCCAGCTTGAGTAAGTCCCTTCAACCACCATCTTCTGTCTTCTATTGCAAGACAGTTCCGAATCCAATCAGCATATTCACCATAGATCCAGGCACAGAGTCTTCAGACTCCTGTACCTCCTTCCTGATGGTAGCAATGAGAAGACAGCATGTCCTGGTTGATGGAGACCTTTAATGATGGATAATGCCTTTTTGAGGCATTGCCTTTTGAAAATGTCCTTAGTGTGGGGTAGGGGTGGGCTAAGAATGCATCCTTGAAAGATGGTTGTTCAGTGTTGATTGTCAGCAAGGAGGAGATGTATTATATTTGGAGTGTGAAGGCCCTCAGCCTGTAATTGCTGGAATTTTGAAGAATGGGGGAGGGGATCTCATTGACAACGGCGTGCGCAGCCTCTCCAGTGATGAATATCTGTTATCTGTCAAGTAGGGCACCGTGCACAATCCTGATTTGATGGAGGCAGACGCAAGTGCACAGCAGAACATCTGGAAAACTTCTGAAACGTCTGCTTTGCTACCGCTGCTACTGAGCAGTAACTGGAATCTCTGGAGCTGAAGGCCTCGAAATCCTCGGCTTTGCGTGTTTCAGCGGCCGGAGAGAGGTCGAAGGCACTCGGCAGAGGATGGTGCTCGGGAGGCTGTATCGGAGAGGCTGGTCGGAAGCTCAGAGTTTTTGGACGGATGGACTCAGGGTCGGCTGTGGTTGGCTGCTTCCAAGGTATCGGCAATTTGACGGTGCCTGGAGGTTTATGGCAGGGAGTTTCTCCCTTTTGCCGCTGCTATCAGGGACTCGGGGGTCGATCGACTCGGGACTTTGAGATTTTTTTTACTGTGCCTATGGACTATTCTTTATCAAATTATGGTATTGCTTTGCACTGCTGTAACTATATGTTATAATTATGTGGCTTTGTCAGTGTTAGTCTTTGGTCTGTCTTGTTTTCTGTGATATCACACCAGAGAAACATTGTATCATTTTTTAATGCATGTATGAATTTCTAAATGACAGTAAAAGAGAACTGAGTGTTCTAATAACCTAAAAACATATTGAATATTAAAAGACCTAGATAGAGTGAATGTGGAGAGGATTTTTCCTGTAGTTGTAGAGTCTAGGTCAAGAAGGCACAACTTCACAATAGAGGGACGTCCATTTAGAATGGAGATGAAGAGGAATTTCTTTAATGTCCTGACAAAGGATTTCGGCCCGAAACGTTGACTAATCTTTTCAACTGATGCTGACTGACCTGCTGAGTTCCTCCAGTGCATTGTGAGTGTTCCTTTGACAACAGCATCTGCAGATTATTTTGTGTTTAGGAATTTCTTTAGCCAGATGGTGGTGAGTCTGTGGAATTTGTTGCCACAGGTGGCTGTGGAGGCCAAGTCATTGAGTGTATTTAAGGTGGAGGTTGATAGGTTCTTGATTAGGTAGGGTGTGAAAGGTTATGGGGAGAAGGCAGGCGAATGGGTTTGAGAGGGAAATGGATCAGCCATGATCAAATGACAGTGCAGACTCGATGGGCCGAATGGACTAATTCATGTAGATCTAATCCTACCATTTATGGTCTTATTCTGAAGCCTTTCAACTTTCATTCTGACTCTGACTGAAGTGAATTAAATTCACACATCATGCACAAGTAGAGTTTCAGAACCAGAATCAGGTTTAATATTATTGGCATATGTCATGAAATATACATTTTAAAAGTAAATTAAATAAGTAGTGCAAAAATAGAAACAAAAAAGGTATTGAGGTAGTGTTCATGGGATCAAAGTCCATTCAGAAATCGGATGGGAGGGGAAGAAGCTGTTCCTGAATCGTTCAGGCTCCTGCACCTCCTCCTTGATGGTAGCAATGAGCAGAGGGTGAAGAGAGTCCTTAGTGATGGATGACGCCTTACTTAAATGGATATACATCCATTTAAAGAGAACTATATTAACTGTAATGTATGGATTTTTATTTTCAAAGCGCATTTTATTGGTAACTTGTTAAACAACATAATTCTAATCCATCGCCTTATATAATTGGTGGAATAAATAGATATTGAAGTTAGATTTTATTTATAGAAACTGTTTACACGGAAACAAATAGAAACGTCGCGATTTCCAGTACAATAATACGAGTAATAATACTAGGTACGGCACAGCATTAAAAGAAATCTACTCCTCCCTCTCGCGTCAAATGATTTCAACAAACGCCACTCCTCCACTTCTGAAGGGCTGAGGAGGAAAAGTGCCTGTGCTCGGTGCTGACTCACTGGAAACGGACCATGGCCCAAGAGTACGTGGACGCAAAAATCCAGGCGGACAAAGTGGTCCTTTTTATCAAAAAGTCCTGTCCTTACTGTGACCTAGCGAAGAATGTGTTTGGAAATTTTGAGTTCAAAAAAGACAGGCTACAGATTTACGACATTGCGGACCATGCCGAGATGAAGGAGATTCAAAATTACTTGGAAAATATAACCGGAGCCAGGACGGTGAGTTTATTTCTTTAATTAAAAAAAGCCGTCTTTTCGCTCACTTCGGGTTTACGTTTCTCATCTTCATTTTATTTTCTAGTATGGTTAAAGGAAGCTGTAAACTGTTCTTCGGGCCTTCAGTATCATTATGCAGCATAATGAGTGAAAACGGCAAATGGCGAGTTGCCATCTGCAGACAGACGGGGGATCCCGGTCAACAGCGATCGTCAGTAGGCTGGAGTAACCACTGCCCGGCCCACTTTATCTCCATGCCTTTCATCCTCTGAGAAACGACTTGCAATTTCAACCCGGTTTTTAAAGCAGTAGGAAATCTCTAAGGCGAATCACAGAGCGAGCCGAGGCACACGGATCTCGATAGTCGGCGTAGAATCCTGGCTGAGACTGCGATCTGATTTCCTGTCGCATTTGGAGATACTGCTGCCGGGGGGGAGAGTTCGTCGGAAGGGCAACTCAGGAATGGGTGGGCTTCTCACGGCTCGCTCACCCCTTGGTACCGGGTTCCCGTCCCTCAGCTACCAGTGGACGGCTTCTCCCGTCGTGCTGCTTGAATCCTCCCCCCTGCCAGTCAATCTTTCTAGTGTGGACACCATTAACTCTGAAATTCTCTGAAGCAGGGGTTCCCAACCTTTTTATTGCCGTGTGCCCCCTGCCATTAACCGAAGGGTCTGCGGACCCCCCACTTTGGGAAGCCCTGCTCTAAAGCAACACACACACACAAAATGCTGGAGGAACACAACAGGTCAGGAGATGCATAAAGAGTCGTCGTTTCGGGACATCAGTCCGGACTCCAACTCGAGATCTTTTTGCACTGTCACTTCGTTATCAACCAGACGCATGTCTTAGAAACTCGTGAGTCGGGACTGGAAGTGACGCCGGAGGCGAATCTAAAAACTTGCTTAACCACACATTGAATTTAGTCTTGAAATGTACAAGGCGTGGTTAGAAATGGGCGGTGTAGAAGGTAGTGAAAAAGTTACAGGGGAATCTTGATCAGCTCGGTATGTGGGCTGAGGATTGGCAAAGGGGAAATGTGAGGCCTGGCATTTTGCGGATCAACCCAGGGTAGGACTTGTACAGTGAATGGCAGGGCACTGGGGAGTGTTATGGAACAGAGGAGTGCAAATGCATAGTTTAGTGAAAGTGGCATCTGGGGGAAGACACCCAGAGGGGGCACAGTAGCGTAGTGGTTAGAGCAATGCTCTACAGTACCAGAGACCCAGGTTCAATTCCCGCCACTGCCTGCAAGGAGTTTGTACTTTCTCCCCGTGTCTCCAGTTTCCTCCCAAAGCCCAAACCTTCTCATAGGTTGTTCTCACTAGACACTAGAATACTACAGCACAGCACAGGCTCTTTGTCCCTCGATGTTGTGCCGACCCATATATTCCTTTAAAAAAAACGTACTAAACCCACACTACCCCGTAACCCTCTATTTTTCTTTCATCCATGTGCCTGTCCAAGAGTCTCTTAAATACCCCTAATGTTTTAGCCTCCACCACCAACCCTGGCAAGTCACTCCAGGCACCCCCAACCCTCTGTGTGTAAAAAAAAGTTACCCCTGATGTCTCCCCTAAATTTCTCTCCCTTAACTTTGTACATATGCCTTCTGGTGTTTGCTATTCATGCCCTGGGAAACAGGTACTGGCTATCCACCCTATCTATGCCTCTCATAATCACAGTCCAAAGATGTAGCAGCTGGGCATTGTAAGACATCCTTCGACAAATCAGGGGTTGTTGGGTGGTGCAGCTCAAAGGGCTGGGAGGGTCTGCTTCTTGCTGTATCTCAATAAATCAAATTAAGAACATAAGATAAGATATTAACCTCAATATGTTAACTCTAACTAAAGAATAAGAACACATTTGGCATGGTGGATTTCATCACTCAGTACAGGAGTTGAGTGATTACCTTGCAGGTATTTAGGATGTTGGTGAGGCTGCACTTGGAGTTCTGTGCATAATTTTGGTCACCCTGTTAAAGAAACAACGTTAAGCATGCAGGAAAGGTTTACTTGGATGTTGCCTCAACTTGGGAGTCTTGAGTTACAAGGGAGTTTATTCCCCAGAATGTAGGAGATCGAGGGGTGACCTGATAGAGATATTAAAGATCGCGAGGGGCAACAGGCAGGGTGAAAGCACAGTCCTTTTCCCAGGGATCGGGTTGCTAAGACAAAAAAGAGTGGAGGTTGAAGGTCAAAGGTGAGAGATTTAAAAGGGTTGCAAAGTGTGGTTTGTGTTTGGAACAAGCTAGCAGAAATGGTAGTTGAGCACCATAGCAACATTTAAAAGTTATGTAGGTAAGATGAAGGTCTCAGCCCAAAACATTGACTGTTTTCATTTCCAGAGATGCTGAGTTCCTCCGGCACTTTGTATGAAGTACATGAACAGGAGAGGTGTAGAGGGCAACTGGCCTTTGGCCAACCGTGGGCAGGTGGGACTAGCTCGCTGGGCAACATAGCGTGGACAATTTGGGCCGAGGGACCTGAAACCGGGCTGTATGACTCCGTAACTATGTGAACGGCTGGCATGGCAGTGTAGTGGTTTGCACAGCACTTTACAGTACCAGCGATGCTGGTTCAATTCCTGCCACTGCCTGTGAGGAGTTTGCACGTTCTCCCCTTGGCTGCGTGGGTTTCCACCCACAGGCCAAAGATGTACCAGTGGGCAGGTTGATTGGTCATTGTAAATTGTCCCCATGTTAGGACTAGGGTTAAATCAGAGGTTGCTGGGTGGCAGACTCGAAGGGCTGGGAGAGTCTGTTCCCCCCGTACCTCTAAATAAAATAATAAATAAATAAATTCATTGCACACACAAGAGATTCTGCAGATGTTGGAAATCCAAAGCAACACACACACAAAATGCTGGAGGAACTCAGCAAGTCAGGCAACATCTATGGGAGTGAATAAACAGTCGACGTGTCAGGCTGAGAACTTTCTTCAGGACTCATTAGTCTTTTGTGTAATCTAATCACAAACAAGAGAAAATCTGCAGATGCTGGAAATCCAAGTAACTCTCACAAAATGCTGGAGGACTTTTTGGGCCGAGACCCTTCAGCAGTACCGTTTTACACTTTCATGTGAAAGGGGTTGCCACTATGCAGTTCCTTCTAAGATACATTGTAGTGAAAATGATTTGCTTATCAGCTACAAGTTGCCTTTTTATTGCTAGAATGGTGGAACGTGCCATTCAGATACTGTTACAGCTCATTCAGATAACGTTGTGGCCTGGTATTTCACCAGAAGGCAATATCTCTGTCAATGACTTAAAACGTGAACTGATAAGAGCAAGAGCAGGCCTTCTGACCCTGCCTTGCCATTCAATATAGTCACGGCTAATCTGCCCCAGGCCTCACTTCACCTCTCTGCTACTTCCCCCAGAGTCCTCAGTTAGCTGATCTCTCAAAACCTTGCCTTCTTCCTCTAAATCTCAGTGGTTAGCACAACGCTTTACAGCATTGGCAACTGGGGTTCAGTTCCTGCCACTGTCTGCAAGGAATTTGTACGACCTCTCGATGACCATGTGGGTTTCCTCCGGGCATTCTTGTTTCCTCCCACATTCCAAAAAGGCAGGAGTGAGTAATTTCTGGGCATGCTCTGTTGGCATGGAAACACGGTGACATGCGCAGATTGCCCCCCCCCCCCGCACATCTCTGGACTGGCTGCATCATTGACAAAGTAACACATTTCACTGTTTGTTTCAATGTGTCGATGTACATGTGGCAAATAAAACTAACCTTATCTATTATAAACTAATTGTCTAGTAACTCACCCCTAGTTGGCAGCATTTAAGACATTCTACACAGCCACGTCAATCGGTTGTGTCTGTCTCTGAAATTTATAGCAGATTTGGTGCTACCGAGGCTGGCTGTCCAGGCGAGCACCTATTCAGCTAATTGGCATACACTTATCACTGTTAAACGCACAGACAAAATGCTGGAGGAACTCAGCAGGCCAGGCAGTATCTATGGAAAAGAGCACAGTCGAGGTTTCAGGCCGAAGCCCTTTGTCATTACTGTTATCCTGTGGAGGTACTCATCGTTACTTTCATTAGTTAAATGCACATTACACCTGCAGCAATGAAGGTCTCCATCTCCGTCTCCCTTTGGCCATCCATCACACACAGACATAGAAGGATTCTTCATTGCAGTTTCTGGAACAGTTTTGTTTGACCAGTCAGGGCTGTTAGCCCTGAGCTGAACCCCCAAGCCTGGATGACTGGCGGACCACTAGAACTTATCACTGCACATATTACTGTTGTCCTGTGCTGTGCTTGTCACTACATTGGGTAGTTCAGATTCTATCTGCAGCTGAATCAGATCTTGTAGCAAATTGGTCTCCAAACCCAGTACCAACTAGATCCTGCCAATTCCAATTCTACTGAAATCCTTTGACAGCAGTTGGGTATGCCATGGCAAAGCTGAAACATCTGTCAAAGCACCTTAAATGACAGGCGATCTGATAGTCACTTGCAGTACTGTGTTCCTTTGTGGTTGCCCCATTATGGAAAAGATGCGGAAGTTTTAGAGACGATCTAAATCTCAGAGGAGATTTAACAGGCTGCTGCCTGGATTAGAGAGCCTGTTTTGTGAGGATAGGTTGAGCGAGCTAGGATTTTCTCTTTGGAGTGAAGGAGGATGAAAGGTGACTTGGTAGAGGTGTTTTTAAATTAAAAGTCTGTCACGAGCCTTGTGGCCCATCAGGCCGGTGCTTATGCCAGTTTCTGTGGCGTGAAGCGACTGAGAGTACGAGACTCCCCCCCCCCCCCCCCAGATGGGATGCCAATCTATCGTGAGGTTAACCCCCAGCATTTGCCGGTACCCATTCTCAGCTGGGTAGACTGGAGCATTGTGTGGGTAAGTACCTTGCTCAAGGACACACACTCTACCCCAGCCGAGGCTCGAACCCATAACCTTCAGATCACTAGTCCAATGCCCTAACCACTTGGCCACGCGCCACACTTGATAGAGGTGTACAAGATGATAATAGGCAGAGATAGGGTGGACAGCAGAGACTTTATACTCAGGGAGGAAAATGGTTAATTCAAGAGGGTAGAACCTTAAGGTGTAGGGGGGAATATCAGAGGTAGTTTTCTTTACCCAGAATGGTAGGGGTGTGACGTGTGCTGCTAGGGCTAGTGTAAGAGATAGATACATTAGAGACATTTCAGAGTCTTAGATAGAGACTGCTTCTTCTTCAGCCCATCACCCCTACTGGGGCATAGGCCACTGACAGCAGTTGGCAGTCCTCAGTCCTGGGGCAATCTTTCAAGTTTTCCCCGGTGTGGCCCATCTTCTTTGTGTGTCCTTCCTCTTCCAGCAATGAGGTCTTTGGAGCTTCTGTTAGTGTATCCGTAGCTCTGGGTTTTTGCCGGGGGTTGCTAGGCCCATGTCCAGTCCTCCTCTCACAGCTGGGCGTGGAACCATCCATCGTGGAGAAAGGACTCAGAGTGGGATAAAATGTTGCACAACATTGTGGGCCAAAGACCCTGTACTGTGCGGTACTTTTCTATGTTCTAGCAGTCAGTGCTGCCAAACATACATTATTAAATTAACAGAAATTTCAAAAGGTACAAATCAGAATCTTAGTCAAATAATCCAATAATTTTTTTTAAATTACCTGAGACATGTGCTTTTCCCGTGTCTCCACATGGTTACAACAAGTAGTCGTCAATCTTCTCCCAGACCCTACCCAACTGGGGTTCATGAGGAGTTTCGGATCGGTTTACAGTCAGCAAACTTCAGGGCAGGAATTGTGCTGGATTTTTCAGGCCTTGCCCGTTCGTGCAGGAGTTCTGAACATTTTCACAATTGTGTTGGGACATGCTGGTGTTTCTCAGGGAAATGCAGACTTTTGGCATGGGAGATGATTGTGGTGTAAATGGTTGGCTTCAGGTCAATCTAATGTACAGTAGATCTTGTTGATGTGCATTTCTGACTGGGATATGCCATGGTATTTACTCACCTGGGTCAGGAAAATGGTCTGTTTTTTCTGGCACTAAAATGGCTTTGGCAATCTCCCTAACACTATTTCCAAATGCTCGTTCTTAAAAAAAGTGTTGGTACCACCACCCTTGTTGTTTAATTACCTTTGTTATGTGTCGTGTTGTATAGTCTTCTGGCGATCATAGTCTTTTCATCCCCATCGTTGTTCTTGGAAAATTTCTCTACAGAAGTGGTTTGCCTTATTCTGGTCAGTGCATTTACAAGATGAGTGACCCCAGTCATCAACTCTCTCAAGAGATTGTCTGATTGTCAGTGGTTGCATAACCAGGACTTGTGATGTGCACCGGCTGCTCATCCGACCATCCACCACCTGCAGCCATGGCTTCATGTGACTCTGATTGGGTGGGGGGGGGGGGGCTAAGCAGGTGCTACACCTTGCCCAAGGGTGACCTCTAGACTAGCAGAGGGAAGGAGTGCCTCGCACCTCCTTTGGTAGAGATATATCTCCACCCTTCCACCGAATACTGTATCTCTAAATAGATAATGCCTAAAAGAGACAACTCAACAACTGTTTCATTAAGTCAAATGTTTAATCCATTGCATTAAATATCAAGCATCATCAGAAAAGCTTTAAGATAACCACAAACCACAGAACGATAGCCCCTTTCTCCTGATTTAATGCTTGTGTTGCCTGTGAGATACTGTGATTAGAACGGCAGGAAAAGGTGTTGGTAAATCAGGGCCATTGTTTTTGCTTGACACCCTTGCTGGCCGCTTTAGCCAATTGCGCTGGGATTCACCAAATGAAAGTCGTTTGAAAAACAAAACAAAAAACTCGCAGATGCTGGAAATCCTGAAATAAAAAATCAATATTGCAAGAGATACTCAGATCTCTTGTCTCTCTCCATGGAAATAACATTTAGGATCAATTAATTCTGGCAGTGGTGGTCTCTGGGAGCCATTCTTTGCAGTGTAAACGCAGATCAACTTTGATACAAGAATGTGGGAGGCAGGAACCCACTGAAGGATGCAGCAAGCACTGCGGCAGACGATTCAGATTCAGATTAATTAATTTATCACATGTACATTGAAACGCCCAGTGAAATGTGCCATTTGCGTTAACAACCAGCACACCCAAGGGTGTGCTGGGGCAGCCCACAAATGTTGCCACACATTTCGGTGCCAACATAACATGCCCGCAATGTTTCACAGAACAACGCAAGCAACAACAAAGCCAAAAAACAAAACAGAAGTAAAATAAGCCCCATTCCCCCTGCCCACACCAGCCCACACCCTCACACATCCAGGTAAGCCATTGACCCCAGAGCAGACCGCCTCCGGGCCTCCACTCCTTGGCTCTGGAACCTCAGACTTGCTGGCATCCCACCTCCAAGCTCGGATTTCATCCCAAGCTGGTTTTGTCCTCCGACCCCTATGACCCAGGCCCCTCATGTCTCCTTCTGACCTCGTGACTCCAGAAACCTGCCCTTCCAACTTCCCCCTTACCTCTGAAGCCACAAGGAGAGGTAACAAGCCCAGGGTAATAATGTTCAAAACATGTCATCTCTGCTTCCAACACGATGCACTAGCATCTTCCCCAGTCCAAAACTAATTCTGCCCAATGAACCATGTGCTGTTCATCTTGCACTAACTGGGAATATATTCCAGAGCGCCCACAGTGGTTTAGCATTAGTAATGGAAGCTGCTCCAAGCTCCGTTGATGAAATTATGATGAAAGATCGTTGACCAAAAACATCAGCCGTGTTGCTGTTTTTGTGGTTGCTGACCCGTTGAGTATTTCCAGCATTTTCTGTCAAATTCCAACCGGTACCAGTGTCACATGGGGCTCTATCTTTAGAAACAACCTGATGTTGTTTTGCAAATTTCTACAGGTGAACCGTAGAGAGAATTCTAACTGGCTGCATCACCACCTTGTATGGGGGGGGGGGTGGAATTGGTAGGGGCTACTGCACAGGGTTGAAATAAGCTGTAGAAAGTTGTAAACTCGGTCAGCTCCATCATGAGCTCTAGCCTCACCAGCATCCAGGCCATCTTCAAAGAACAATGCCACAAAAATGTGGCAACCATCATGAAGGACCCCTATCACCCCACCAGGAAGGAGATACAGGAGCCTTCTGTGCAATTCAGGAACAGCTTCTTTCCCTCTGCCATCAGGTTTCTGAATGGACATTGAACCCATGAATACTACCTCACTACTTTTTTTTTTCCTTTTGCACTAACATATATATATATATATATATATATATATATATATATATATTAGTTTTTATTATGTATTGCAATGTACTGCTGCCACAGAACAACAAATTTCATGACGTATGCTGACGATATTAAACCAGATTCTGATGTGTTAGTCCTTTCATCAAAGGCTTTCTGAAAGTCCCGTTGGAACAGTTTATTGGGTTCCCTTCACTCATTAATCTCATGGCTTCCTTGTAACAAAACTTAAATTAGTTTTGTAGTTTTATTGTTCAAGATTGTTTAATGTCATTTCCTGTACACAGTTGTAAAGGAGGACAAAATAATTGTTACTCCAGGTCCCATGCAGCACAAAAAAAATCCAATAAGATAAAAAACACAATAATAACAAAAAAAAACACATATATGCAGAACACAAAGAATCCTGCAGATGCCGGAATTTCAAGCAACTTTGATGTGTGTTACATAAATGCGTAAGATAGCTTCTATACATAAATTGTATGTCCATAAAGTGATTCCAAGCACAGGAGTGTCTGTACATAAGGTGAGTGACAAGAAATGATGAAGTTGTAGTGTTGGAGGGGTGGGTTTGTGGGTGGAGGTGTTGATCAGCCTTACTGCTTAGGGAAAGTAACTGCCCTTGAGTTGTGTGGTCCTGGTGTGAATACTCACAGCATCCTCCCTGTGGGGCAAGCAGTTCATGAGCAGGGTGGGTGGGATCCTTCATGATGTTACTGACCCATTTCCAGCACGTTTCTGTATATATGTCCTTGATGGCAGGTAGGCTGGTGCTAGTGATGCGTTGGGCAGTTTTGACTACTCATCGTAGAGCCTCCCTGTCTGCTGTAGTGCAGTTTTTATACCAAGCAGCGATGCAGTTTGTTAAGATGCTCTTTACTGTGCAGCTGTAGAATGACATGAATATGGATGTGCATAGTCTAGCTCTCTTCAGCCGCTTCAGAAAATAGAGGCATTGGTGGGCTTTCCTGATCGTGCAGAACATGTTCTGAGACCACGAGAGGTCGTGTGAGATCTGCACTCGCAGGAGTTTGAAACTGCTTGCAGTTTCCACTGCTGTGCCACCGATGTGGAGTGGAGTGTGGGTGCAGTGAGTTCTCCTGAAGTTGATAACCATCTCCTTTGTCTGCTGACATTGAGGAACAGCTACAAGATAATTATTAATAGCTGTGCTGAGTTTTGTGAGTAGCACCTTCTCTCACTCACTGTTCAATGTGGATGTTCCACGGATCCCTTAAAGCATGTGATGGTTAAGCCTGTAGTTTCCCGGCTCTGTTCCCATCTCTTTTTAAAATAAGAATTACATGTGCTATATTCCATTTGAGGAAAATGTCCACTCAATCTCTTGAGTTTATGGTTGAGGGGCTCACTGAAGTCTTCTCTCCCCCTTAATGTTGGTCCACATCTTTGTGGACATCAAGAGATGTGCTCAAGACGATGAAACCATCACTAAGGACCCTCATCGTCCAGGACCATTAATACCATAGGGGAGGAAGTACAGGAGGCCAAGACTCTCACTCAACAATTTAGGAACAGCTTCTTTCCCTCCACCATCAGATTTCTGGACTGTCCATGAACGCATGAATATTACCTGGCTATTCTGATTTTAGTACTTCTATTTTTGTCATGCATAGATTTTTATGTCTTTGCATTTCACTGCTGCCACAAAATAACAATTTCGCATCGTATGTTGGCAATAATAAACCCGATTCTGATCAGATTTATTATCAGTTATTTACCATTTGTTGGACCATGTATTACCATTTTGACCCTTACCATTTTGAGTATGACGACACGTGTGGGCTGCCTGCAGTACGTATTTGGACAGTGCTGGTCGTAGAAGCAAAGGACACGTTTAACTGTATGCTTCGATGTACTTGTCACATATAGAGCTAATCTGTCTTTAATCTCTGACAGCATTAGTAATTGTACCAGTCTGAATAATATTGATTGCTATTGTTCGACAGGAGAGCCAAATAGAATCAAGACGGTATTCGCTGTGTACAGGTATTTCTGATTAAACATAACAGTTCTGATCTTATTACAGGTGCCCCGTGTATTCATTGGGACGAAGTGTGTGGGAGGTGGTTCTGACGTTAAGCAGCTCCACGAGTCTGGAGCGCTGAAGGAGAAGCTCATTGCCATCGGTGCCTTATCGTCCGAGGTAAGATTGAGGACTAAGGCTTTGTAAGGCCTTGGTCAGACTCCAGTTGGTGGCTTGTGAGCAGCCTTAGGCCCCTTACCTGGGAAAGGATGTGGGGAAGCTCCAGAGAAGAATCACGAGAATTATCCTGGGTCTTAAAGGGTTAACATATGAGGAGTGTTTGGTGTTGTATGGTCTTATTCCAATGGCTTGAAGTTTCCATTTGCAAAACTGGTAGTTCCATGCATGGTGGCCATGTTGTTTTGGCACTGGAATGTGTGGCGACAATTGCGGGCAACACCCAGTACATGGGTGTGCTGCACCCAGTAAGAACATGGGCGTGCCGCTTGTTAATGCGAATGTTGCATTTCACTGTATGCTTTGATGTAAATGTTCAAAGTAAATTTATGATCACATATATGTCACCTGAGATTAATTTTCATGTTCGACAAATCCATAATAGAATATTTAACCATAATATAATCAATGAAAGAACACAGTTTCAGGCCACTGGAATAAGACTATATGACCTCAAATGCTCCTCACATGTTAACGCTTTCATTCCTGGAATGATTCTCATGAACCTCCTCAGGACCCTCTCCACATGCTATTACTGAACCTGAATCTGCAGCAGTCAGAAAGTTTGAAAATCTTATGCAATTACAGATCCAACCCCAGATGTTTCTACAATAATTAAGACCATTAGACATAGGAGTGGAATTGGGATCTAGGCTTTCCAATTTTTGACAAGTTTCAATGAGATTTCCCTCCCCCTCCACCCCACGTTCTTCTAAACTCCAGCAAGAACAGGCCCAGAATCATCAAGCACTCCTCATACATTAACTCTTTGATTCCCAGGATCATTCTCATGAACTTCCCCTCGACCCTTTACAACGCCAACACATCCTTTCTCAGATAAGGGGCCCAAAATTGTTCACATTACTCCCAAGTGCAGTTGGACCAATGCCTTATAAAGCCTCAGCATTACAAACTAGTCTTAGTAGTTGGTCTCTACCTGAACTACACTGGTGGAGCATGAATTTCCTGCATTTTACTAATATAGCAATAGGAAATTTGCTCAAGGACTTTTAGTTACCTAGATCTCATTTGCAGCAACCCGTGTTCTCAGTTCTATCTATTTATCTATCTATTTAGTTAGTTAGCTATGTACAATTTGCTTTTATTTGCACATTGGTTGTTAGTCTTATGTATAGATTTTTATAAATTATATCTCTTTACTTTCCTGTAAATGCCTGTAAGAAAGTGAATCTCAAGATAGTATATGGTGACATCCACTTACTTCAAGGATAAATTTACTTTGAACCTTGACCTTGTGCAGGAAAATCAAAATAAAGCTGCATTTGCTGAAAGTCCGAAATAAAACCAGAAAATACTGGGAACAATTTTGTGGAGTGAGGGGATTGGCATTTCAATTGAAGACCCGTCATTAGATGGGGAAAAAGAAAATAAGTTCGTTGAAGGTTGGAGAAGGGGCTGGGAAGGAATGGATAGGACAAAAGAAATATCTCTAGAATTAGGTCATGGTTGCCACGGAGATAAGCTGCTGATGAAGGAATAGATAGGACAAAAGGAGTATCTCCAGAATGAGGTTGTGGTTGCCATGGGGATAAGCTGCTGATGAAGGAATGGATAGGACAAAAGGAGTATCTCTAGAATAAGGTCATGGTTGCCATGGAGATAAGCTGCCGATGAAGCAACCTGGTGGGTGTGTTAATGTGGGCAGTTAGAATTAGTACAAGATCTGCGAGATATGGGCAGTTAAAGGAAACACAAGCAAAGGAATGTGGATGGTGCAGTAGTCAGTGTTAATGGACAGAAAAACTGAGTCACTGTGACAGATGGTTTTTCAGTGCAGAACTGGATAGTCATGGTACAAGCAAGTTACTTGTTGAATTCAATATTGGATGTGGAAGGCTTGGATGTCTTAGAAGGTGAGGCACTGTTCTTTAAGCCTTTAAGAATCACCTTCAGCATTCTGGAGATGAAGGGCATATTCCCTTCCCAATTTTGTGGCCAGCCTTTCATTCTTCAGCAGCCATTACCCTTTTTATGACACTACCCCCATACATACTGAAAATTCCAAACCAAAAATGCAGATGCTGGTAATCTAAAAAACACAGAAAATGCTGGAAATGCACACCAGCAGAAATGCCTCACTTATCCTTTCTTGCCCTTCCCTTTCACCATCCTATGATCTAAACAGGCCCTTCCAGGTGAACACAAGAGATTGTGCAGATGCTGGAAATACAGAGCGACAACCACCTGAGTCCTGATGAAGTTTCTCAGCCCGAAATATCAACTGTTTATTCCTCTCTACAGACGCTGTCTGACCCAGATGTAACGAGACATCCCACCTCTTATACTCAAAAGCCTCGGCTGATAAAGACAAGCACACTGTGTGCTGCCTTACCATTCTCTTTACCTGTTTTACCATTTTCAAGGAATGATATACTTGGTCTCTCTGTCCTAGCATTCCCCAGGGCTCTGCATTCACTGTGTATGTCCTGTCCAAGAATGCGTCACTTTACACTTCTCCAAGTTGACTTCCATCTGCCATTCCTTTGCCCTTCTTCCCAGTTGATCTGGATCCTGTTGAAATCCTAGTCAACCTTCTTCAAGCTCCACCACACCACCAATTTTGGTGTCAACTGCAACTTACAAGTTGTTGCATCTAAAGCCCTATCCGAATCATTAATATACACGATGAAGAATAGGGGACCCTGCAGCACATCACCGGATTGAAGATGTGCTCAAGATAAACAAGTGAAACAAGTAGCTGAGTGGGTCACTGTTTTGAGGAAATTCCAGGCCATCGAATATGTTGTATAGCAGGAATGAATTTTCTCTTCATTGTATTGTTCACGACTCTAATGCCAAAAAAAACTAAGAAACCCCTTAACAAAGAGATGTTCCCAATTACTTTACTGGAGGAAAACAATTTCTCTTTTCAAAATACTGCAAAGTTCAATTCAACAAATATACAATTTCCTATAATGTCACACCACAAGTGTTATTAACATTCTCTGCATAACATACTATGGTGAGTGAAACATAATTGGCTGTTTAAAATCGATGTGTTCATTGTTCAGGTGGGTGGTGGTGATGCACAGTACTTTAATTGTTTTTCCAATTACAAAACCATTGAAATATGGAGGAGAGAACAGACAGAAATACAATGTTTGGCAACTAATGTTAACTGAGGGTTTGTACTGCTTGCCTGTTGGAATCATGCTCCTATACTCTCCAGGAATCAGAGATATTCAGCAGGCCACCAATACTCTCCTTCACTTTAGCAACTAAAGATTAGTTTCTAACTCATTCTCCAATTTAATCTTTGCCAGAACAGTTCACATTTCACATCTCTTCCCTCTTGTTTCCAGATTATCTTTAAAAGTTTAATTCTCTCCTAATTCAAACACTTCCTAAAGGAATCTATGCTCCAAAAGCCACTGCATTATGTAAAACTTATTCTAAACCTTCTCATTCCTGAGGAATTTTATTGAAAATCCCTGGTTGTAGATCCCCTCAA
Source organism: Mobula birostris (assembly GCF_030028105.1). Lineage (NCBI taxonomy): Eukaryota > Metazoa > Chordata > Chondrichthyes > Myliobatiformes > Myliobatidae > Mobula > Mobula birostris. The sequence goes on along the minus strand of NC_092386.1, from coordinate 14,923,912 downwards.
AGAGAAAAAAATATTCCTTATTCTGTATTAATTTCCTATTCCAGAAGTTCCAATTACTCAGTACACATCAAATCAAAGAAAAAAATAAATTAATGCTTTGAATCTGGTCCCTCTAGACTAGTGTTTAGTTTAAATTTAGTTTAGTCTAATGTTTAGTTTGTAATCCCTTTCTGAGGTCTCCTGTTGACTATATACTTGAAACATAAACATATAGCCTATTTATAGTCTATAGTCTTCTATAGACCATATATTTGAAACATTAACACTTTTTATTTGAATCCTTGACCTAGAACTAATCTATGCATTTCTATTTTATTTTAACAAACTGGCTGATTTTTATTATTCCAATGACAGCAGGATTGTAAACACGAGATTCTACAAATACTGGAAATCTTGAGCAACACAAACTGCTGTAGAAACTCGGCAGGTCTGGCGGCATGTGTGGAGGGGAATAAACAGTCAACGTCTTGGGCTGAGACCCTTCATCAGGATTATTCCTCTTAACTCCCTCCAGGCTCTTGCCTCCACCTCTCACCCCCACCTCAGCAGATTCCACCCATCACCTCCCAGCCTGTTTCAATCTCCAGCGCCTCTCTACACTGGCTATCATCCCTTCAGACTCTCAGTCCTAATGGAGGGTCATAGCCCGAAGGGGTTCCCAGCTTTTATGCCATGGACCAATACCATTAAGTAAATGGTCCAAGGACCCCAGGTCTAGAACCCCTGAGTCATTAACAGATGCTGCTAAACCCCACTGAGTTCCTCTCACAGAGGAGATGGAGTGCGATAGAAAGAGCAACACACACACACACACACACACACACACACAGTGCTGGAGGATCTCAGCAGGACAGGATAAACAACCAACATGTTGAGCCGAGACGCTTCACCTGAAAACCTGATGAAGGGTCTCAGTTTGAGATAGCGTCTGTTTATTCCCCTCCACAGACGGTGCCACAATTGCCCAGTTCCTCCAGCAGTGTGTGTGCGTGCTTGTGGTTGCTTTTCTGCAGCAATAGTTTGATACTTCCTCAACAAGGAAAGGATGCAGAAATGCGTAAACTTACAGCGAAGAGAGCCACGTGCTCATTGTGGTCATGCTAGCCAGAAGTAAACTTTACATTAATTCCACTTCTCAGTCCTTGGTCTATGGCTCTTTGGGCACTTTTAAATGTAACGAGCATTTCACTTCCATCAGCCTCTTAAGACAGTGAGTCCAGATTCCACCCACCTGATCCCTTTCCTAATCCTTGTGCCAATTAACTTTGAATATATGGCCCTGAATGACTGACCTCCTCAATAAGGGATCTAGGACCTTTCGGAGTCTCCTCGTTCATTATTCCTCAGTAAAAGGTCCCCTCTGATTTCTTTGTTCTGAAGAGTATAACACACAGCCGATCCATCCTCTTGTCCATGTCACTGATTCTCCAGCCCTGGCAACATGCATATCCCTCTTCCGCATCGGTCCCCACCTATCGCATTTACGCAATAGAGTGGAGACCAGAAATGTACACAGTCCTCGAACTGTGACCTAACTTTAAACACTAAACCATCACTGTAATACTACAGGAACAAGAACGGATTTGAGGGGATTATGTCATTGATAATGGAAATGGAGGGGGTTTTCATTTCTGGTAAAGAGAGTTTCCTCTAGCCAAAGTAAAATTCTGTAAACCACTGGGTGAAAATGATTCCAAGGCGACATCCTCAATGTTGGTAGCTATCTCTGACATCTGAACTTTGTAACATCAAAATCTGAGATGAGCAGGTCAGTTGTCTGCACATTTACCCCTCTATCAATCCAATGAATCACAATGGACAGATGCATCGAAGTTAGAAGCAAAACCCATTCACCCGATTGGGGCCGTCAAACTAGACTTAAAAATTAGGTGCAGGTCAGTGAATATAGAAGCCGGCTGGTGGTGTAGTGGCATCAGCGCCGGACTTCGGAGCGAAGGCTCCCGTGTTCGAACCCAGCCGGCTCCCGAGGCACGCCTCCCATCTGTGCTGGGTTGAGCGTTGAGCTATCAACTTGACCTCGTAAAAAAGAAATTGCCTGCTACAGAAACATCAACAGCAAAAAGTTGATGGCCTATGCTCTCTTGTGAGTTTAAAGGCAATTTCTCTTCTCTTCCCTTCAGTGAATATAGAACAATACAACACAGTACAGGCCCTTCGGCCCACAATGTTGTGCTGACCTTTTGATGTACCCTAAATTAATCTAACCCTTCTCTCTCTCTCCTTCGTCTGGATGAAGGGTCTTGGCCTGAAACATCAGCTGTCTTTCCCCTCCATCAATGGTGCCCGAGATGCTGATTTCCTCTAGCATTTTGTGTCTCCCCCCCCCCCCCACATGGCTTATCGTCCATGTGCCTATCCAAGAGTCTCTTAAATGTCCCTAATGTATCACCACCCCTGGCAGCACGTTCCATGCTCCCAACACTCTGTGGGGGTGGGGGGGACTTGCCTCTGACATACCCCCTACAGTACTGTAAAATTATGCCCTCTCAAATTAGCTATTTCCACCCTGGGTATAAAAACGCTGGCTGTCTTGTATCTTGATACAAGGCTATCGATTTTAACCGATGTTTCAGTTACATACTCTGCCATCTTCACTAGATGTGACCAGGCATCATCCCCGATGAAGATGGCAGTTTGTCATCGAAACGTTGGTTAAAATCAATACCTGGATGCCTGCGAAGAGTTAATCCTAATGAATGTTATATCTCAATATAATTGTAATGTAATTCTAGCTGTGGTATAAACCAGGAGGTTTCCAGGAACCTCTCGGTTAATGGTAGGGGGCCATGGCATAAAAGAGGCTGGGAACCTCTGTTGTAAACATTAACACTATAACACTCATTTTTCAGAATGAGCTTCCTGTTGTCTGATCTAGTTCATAGGGAATATGAGGGGAGATTTGATAGAGCTATACAAAAGTATGAAGGGCTTACTTAGGGTAAATACAAGCAGGCATTTTCCACTGAGATTGGGAACTAGAGGTCATGGGTTAAAGGGTGAAAGGTGAGATATTTAAGGAGAACCTGAAGGGGAACTTCTTCACTCGGAGGGCAGAGCAAGTGTGGAATGAGCTACCAGTGGAAGTATTGGACACTGGTTTGATTTCAACATTTAAGAGACATTTGGATAAGGATGTGGATGGGAGGGCTGTGACCCTTGTGTGGGCAACATAACAGATTGGTACAAACTAGATGAGCCAAAGGGCCTATTTCTGTGCTATAGTACTCTACAAGGTGTGGAGTTCTGACATGAACATAAACTACTTCTCTTCAATAATTAAAACTGGATATGTTTTTTGATATGTATCATTCTCTATATCTATCTAATTCCTACCAGAAAGTTGAATAAGAAGGTATGCAAGATGCCTTTCTTCACATTTGATGGGAAGGGCCAATAAATCCATCACTGAGTAAGGTTAGAGATGTCTTAAAATTAGCGTGTATTCCAGGATATGATTAGGCTGTCACAAGAGCTTCTTACCTACAGAGAGAAGATTAATGTGGCATTAAAAAAAAACGATGAATCTTCATACTCAGCAGTTTCTTCCAAGCTTAAAGTTGTCCATTGGGTTTGTGAGATTCAGTTGATTTTGGTCTGGTTTTGTTACAATAGGACCAGGTTTTCTAACTTTCTGATTTTTTAGCCTCAATAGGTGCCAAGGACAGACAGTTCAACAATCCGTTACATGAGAATACAACGAGATCTTCCAGAGTGAATGTGGTGTCTGTACTCAGTCAATTTCTGCAAGTACGAACTTGACGGCCATCTATGGCTTTCCACAAACGCTTGTTCTTCATCTGCATATAAATGTAATAAAGAGACCCCAATTAATAATGCTGTTGTCACCTGACTTACTTTAATTAACTGTTTGATCTTTTATTTATGATTTTCTTCTAAGGACCGCTCTGTTGGAAACTCCCTCTGAAATAGTTCAACGCGTCACGGTGGCGTAGTGGTTAGCGCAACGCTTTACAGTACAGGTGACCCAGGTTCATTTCCCGCTACTGTCTGTAAGGAGTTTGTACGTTCTCCCCGTGACCTTGTGAGTTTCGTTTGGGTGCCCCGGTTTTCCCCACAGTCCAAAGACATACCAGTTGGTAGGTTAATTAGTTACTGTAAATTGTCCTGTGATTAGGCTAGGGTCAAATTGGGCAGCACAGCTCAAAGAGCCTATTCCATGCTGTATCTCAATAAATTAAAAAATAATAAAAAGGCTTGACGGACATAATTCTATGATGCATAGACAACATAATTCTATGACGTGCATTCCTAAAACTCTCAGTTCACCAAAGAGGTTACGTTAGCAGACTCCCAAGGACCACACAATTTCAGGAAATTGCTAAGTTTTCTCAATATCCAAAAAACATACCATAACAAATAATTACTGGAATTTTGCATCAATTCATTAAATTTTTTAAACTGCGGGAATTAAATGGGTCAGCATGGACTAGATGGGCTAAAGGGCCTGTTTTCATGCTGTACTTTTCTATGAATTCACTTTTGTACTTAAGGGCAGTTTAAAAGGCTCACAGGATCCCGGGTGTTATAAACGGAGACACTGAGTACAAATGCAGGAAAGTTTAAAATGATGAAAAAAAAAAGCTGATTCAGACACAGGTAGAGAACTATGCTCAGCATGTTTTAGGTAGACTTCTACTATTTTTTATTTGGAGAGATGCAGCACAGTAACTGACCCAGCCCAATGAGCCTGCACTGCCCAACTACACCCGTGCAACCCATTAACCTACAACTCAGTCGTCTTTGGAATGTGGGAGGAAACCAGACCCCTCCCCTCCCAAAAGAAGTCCATGTGCTCACAGGGTGTACGTACAAATTCCTCGCAGACACCAAAGGATTTGAACCTGAGCTGCTGGTGCTGTAACATTGTTACACGAACCATGTCCCACCACATTTATCCTTTAGAAAGGCTACAAAGGAGATCCAGAGCTGAGGACCTTTAGTTGTGTTGGTAGACAGGGGAAGCTCAAGGTTGTTCTCCTCTGATTTTTAGTTTAAAACAGGAGCCTAATAACTCTCAGATGTTATTGCAATTCTGAGATTTGTGGATTGGACTGTAGTTCATATTGGCCTCTTTTAGTTCTATATTTTTTTCCCATATTCTAGCCCATTCTTTCTTGTTGCTGATTGGTGGGTTTGGGGTTTGATGTTCTTGGGCGATGTGATCTGTTTCTGTGCGAGGGAGGGGTTGAGGTTTGCGAGTTTTTGTTTCCTTTCATTCTGGGGGGGGGAAGAATTGATGTCCTTCTTTCAACTACTTCAATGGTTTTCAGTATTTTATGGCTATCTGTAGAAGATAGAGAAAAACTTGGTGGAAGGGCCAAATAAATGAAGTTCTTGAATAAGAGGCTGGCCAAAGAACCAAAAGAGATTTGAGAAGAAACATTTTACCAATGAGTGGTTAGAATCCAGAATGGTTTCTGGATAGGGCAGTGGAGACATAATCAATTGTAGTTCTTAGAAGCAAACCACAATGTCCAAGATGGTGCCAGCAACCAATGCGACTGACAGTGACGTCCTGCAGACAGTTCATGAAAAACTACTACTTCACACCTCGCACTTCCCGTTTCTACCTCCTACCCAAGATCCACAAACCTGCCTGTCCTGGCCGACCTATTGTCTCAGCTTGCTCCTGCCCCACCGAACTCGTTTCTGCATACCTTGACACGGTTTTATCCCCCCTTGTTCAATCCCTTCCGACCTATGTTCGTGACACTTCTCACGCTCTTAAACTTTTCGATGATTTTAAGTTCCCTGGCCCCCACCACTTTATTTTCACCATGGATGTCCAGTCCCTATATACTTCCATTCCCCATCAGGAAGGTCTCAAAGCTCTCCGCTTCTTTTTGGATTCCTGACCTATTCAGTTCCCCTCTACCACCATTCTGCTCCATCTAGCGGAATTAGTCCTTACTCTTAATAAGTTTGCCTTTGGCTCCTCCCACTTCCTCCAAACTAAAGGTGTAGCTATGGGCACCTGTATGGGTCCTAGCTATGCCTGCCTTTTTGTTGGGTTTGTGGAACAATCTATGTTTCGTGCCTATTCTGGTATCTGTCTCCTACTTTTCCTTTGCTACTTTGACGACTGCATTGGCGCTGCTTCCTGCACGCATGCTGAGCTCGTTGACTTTATTAACTTTGCCTCCAACTTTCAGCCTGCCCTCAAGTTTACCTGGTCCATTTCCGACACCTCCCTCCCCTTTCTAGATCGTTCTGTCTGTATCTCTGGAGACAGCTTACCCACTGATGTCTACTATAAGCCTACTGACTCTCACAGCTATCTGGACTATTCCTCTTCTCACCTTGTCTCTTGCAAAAATGCCAACCCATTCTCGCAATTCCTCCGTCTCCGCTGCATCTGCTCTCAGGATGAGGCTTTTCATTCCAGGACAAGGGCGATGTCCTTTTTTAAAGAAAGGGGCTTCCCTTCCTCCACCATCAACTCTGCTCTCAAATGCATCTCCCCCATTTCACGCACATCTGCTCTCACTCCATCCTCCCGCCACCCCACTAGGAAGAGGGTTCCCCTGGTCCTCACCTACCACCCCACCAGCCTCCAGGTCCAACATATTATTCTCCATAACTTCCGCCACCTCCAACGGGATCCAACCACTAAATACATCTTTCCCTCCCCGCCCCTCTGCTTTCCGCAGGGATTGCTCCCTACGCGACTCCCTTGTCCATTCGTCCCCCCCATCCCTCCCCACTGATCTCCCTCCTGGCACTTATCCTTGTAAGCAGAACAAGTGCTACACATGCCCTTACACTTCCTCCCTTACCACCATTCAGGGCCCCAGACAGTCCTTCCAGGTGAGGTGACACTTCACCTGTGAATCGGCTGGGGTGATGTACTGTGTCCGGTGCTCCCGATGTGGCCTTCTATATATTGGCGAGACCCAACACAGACTGGGAGATCGTTTCGCTGAACACCTACACTCTGCAGGATCTCCCAGTGGCCACACATTTTAATTCCACATCCCATTCCCATTCTGACGTGTCTATCCACGGCCTCCTCTACTGTAAAGACGAAGCCACACTCAGGTTGGAGGAACAACACCTTATATTCCGTCTCGGTAGCCTCCAACCTGATGGTATGAACATTGACTTCTCTAACTTCCGCTAATGCCCCACCTCCCCCTCATACCCCTTCCGTTATTTATTTATATACACACATTCTTTCTCTCTCCTTTTTCTTCCTCTGTCCCTCTCACTATACCCCTTGCCCACCCTCTGGGTTTTTCCCCCCTCCCCCTTTTCTTTCTCCCTGGGCCTCCTGTCCCATGATCCTCTCATATCCCTTTTGCCAATCAACTGTCCAGCTCTTGGCTCCATCCCTTCCCCTGCTGTCTTCTCCTATCATTTTGGATCTCCCCCTCCAACTTTCAAATCCCTTACTCACTCTTCCTTCAGTTAGTCCTGACGAAGGGTCTCGGCCCGAAACGTCGACTGTACCTCTTCCTGGAGATGCTGCCTGGCCTGCTGCGTTCACCAGCAACTTTGATGTGTGTTGCTTGAATTTCCAGCATCTGCAGAATTCTTCGTGTTTGCATTGTATACTGTATACACACTTTGATAATAAATGTACTTCGAATCTTTAGAACTGGAGACATACTTAAAAGGAGGAAAATAATGGATGCCAAAGAAGATGGATGAGCTAAATTCCTCTTGCATGGATTCAATATGAAATTGATGGGTTTACAATAGAAAGAGAGCCCATTGGGGTAGCTGAAGGATTGCAATTCTGAATCAGTCTGACGGCCTGGCCTGGAGTTAGAGGTCTGCGTATGGGAGTGCGTGGGAGGGAGGAACAGGGCTTGTTCTGCTGCTGCTTGTGTACTGTATTGCTTTGCCAAGCATTGTGGACACGCTATGTTGACGCCGGAATGTGTGCCGTCACTTGTGGGCTGCCCCCAGCACCCCCTTGGGTGTGTTGGTTGTTAAAGCAAACGGCACATTTCACTGTAGTTTTTGATGTACACAGGATAAACAAACTTGAATCTGGAAGCAATATAGCACTACTTCTAAACCTTCTGAACACTATGTTGTATCGTTTGTTTCACTTTCAAGATCAAAAACAAATGATCCATAAATGAGAAGTGTGAAAGCTTTTTGTTCTGATCTTAAGGACTAATAAACACTCAGTTATATAAACACTTGGACTTAATCACGTACACAACCATGTTCGCTGCCAAAACCCACCCCTGACCTGGCTCGGCCCTAAATTTCTAACTTCCACCGAGTGGCCAACCCTCAGACAGCGCCAAGCATACCGAATCCAAGCTCGATTTATGAATATTACTCCAGGCAATCAGTAATGCATCAGCTGAACAGAAAAGGACGGGGGTGGGGGGGGGGCGCGTGGAAGAAGCCAGAACAAGAAGTTGAGGGGAGCGGAAGGAGGACAAACTCGAAGGTGATGGGTGAAGCCAGGAGTATCAGAAAAGTAACTGGCTGGAGAGGAAGAAATCTTGATTGGAAAGGAGAGTGGACCATAAGAGAAGGAGGAGACCCAGGAGTAGGCAGGTGAGAAGAAGTAAAAGGTCAGAATGTGGAATAGAGGAAAGGAGTGTGTGTGAAGGGAAATGTTGTTCACCGTAAGAAGAAATTGATATTCATACCATCAGAATGGAGGAGCCAGACGGAATACAAGGTGTTGCTCCTCCACCCCGACAGTGGCCTTATCTTGGCACAAGAGGAGGCTATGGACTAAAATGTCAGAACGGGAATCGTAATTAAAATGTTTGGCCACCAGGAAGTCCCACTTGTGGTGCTCTGTGCGGAGGTACTCGATGAAGGTTCTCACCGCTATAGGGGATATCCATCATTAAAGAGTCCCACCATCCAGGCCAGGCTCTCTTCTCGCTGCTGCCATTGGGAAGAAGCTAGAGGAGACTTTGGTCCAAAACCACAGGTTCAGGAACAGTTATTACCCCTAAACCATCGGGCTCCCGAACCACCTCACTCACCTCAACACTGAGCTGACTCCTACTATAGACACACTTTCAAGGACTTTACAACTCATTCTCAATATTACTCATTATTTGTCTCTTTTTTGTATTTGTAGTTTGCCTTTCGCACATTGGTTGTTTGTTTGTCTTTGTATGTAGTTCTTGTCCATCCTTGATCTTATTGATCTTCTTGAGCTCCTTTGTATCTTACTGTGAATGCCCACAAGAAAATGACATAAACGATGACATAAACGTACTTCAATAATAAATTTACTTTGAACTTTGTGCTTTGGTGCGGTCTAGCCACCTGACAAAGATCCACCTAAATTTCAGAATAGCCCATTGTTTCAAACTGTTCATGAAACTGCTTGAATAGAAGTTGGCAAAACTCTAGTTCTCCTGTTGCAAGACCAGAAGCCTTGGAAAAAATAGTGTAAAGGCCTCTCCAGTTGCCTCATCCTTCTGCATTGTTACAAGAATATGATGTGGAATTCTCTGATCCCAGGGTAATTGTTTGGCAGACTTCCAGAATGAAAATAGAACCATATCTCCTTTCATCTCCTTAGTTATCCACACTGTTAGAGATCGGAAAAAGCTGCTAGTAAAATACCTTCTTTTTAAACCTCTGTTCTAGATTTTTTGCACCATGCACTATCAAAGTTCAAAATACATTTATTACCGAAGTATGAATCCATCATACAACCTTGAGATGTGTCTCCTTACAGGCAGCCACAAACTGTTTCAGCTGCTTCCGTCTGGCAAACGCTACCACAGCATTAAAGTCAGGATCAACAGGCTACAGCATAGCTTCTTTCTACAAGCCATTAAACTTTTGAATTCACATGTCTGTACACTGCAACAGAGTCATTATGCAAATATTTTTACGCCCTCACATTGTGGGATGGATGTAAGATTTAAATAGATTCTATTAACAAAGAAACCTCAAAAGAGCCTATTAAAAAGAATGTCAAATGACCAAAATGCAGAGAGAGAGAGAGAAACACAAATTGTGCAAACAATTAAAGTAAGCAAGCAGCATTCAGAATGGAAATTTTATGAAAGACACGAAGCCAGGCATCACTGCAGCCGAAGCAGACTACAGCCTCACTATCTCACTATCTCTCCTGACCTTGCTCCTTTTTATTGATTAGTCCGCTGCTGCTAATCGTTAGAAACATTCCTACACAATGAGGTTCTGGTTTTTATTACCAGCACCAGTTACACGTTATCTCAGCAGTGAAAGGGCACGATAAATAACTTTGATATGGGGCAGTGTATTGATGCCGGACTTCCGTTTCCTTAATGCAACTGATCGTTTCCATTTGTTATTTTAACACTTCAAGCTTAGAAACATCTGTGAGCACTGCAGAGGATATTATGGCTATGGCAGATTCACCATCATCGTTATGTGCTGTGCTGTATGACGAAGGTGATCACGGTCCCATGACCATGATTGTTCCTGGCAATTTTTTTCTACAGAAGTGGTTTGCCATTGCCTTCTTCTGGGCAGTGTCTTTACAAGACGGGTGACCCCCAGCCATTGTCAATACTCTTCAGAGATTTTCTGTCTGGAGTCAGTGGTCGCATAACTGGGACTTGTGATGTGCACTGGCTGCTCATACGATCACCCACCACCTGCCCCCGTGGCGTCACATGACCCTGATCGGGGCGGCGGAGGGGGAGTCTAAGCAAGTGCTACACCTTGCCCCAAAGGTGACCTGCAGGCTAGTGGAGAGAAGGGGTGTCTTATACCTCCTGTGGTAGTGATGTATCTCCATCCTGGCACCCAATGGTAGATTAAAACCCACTTTAATGAGGAATAAATCAAAAATGGAAGGCTCATGAGAAAATTCAAATGCATGAGAGAGCAGAGGGTTAGATTGACTTTAGAGTAGGTTAAAAGGCCAGCACAACATTGTGGGCTGAAGGCTCTGTACTGCGCTGTAGTGTTCTATGTTCTGTGTTCGATGTTGTACGATCTATTTTGTTAACGCTAAAAGTAAGTGGTTTCGGTCAGCACAGAGTGTCAGTAAAAAGGCAGCTGATGCTGTTGACAACAGTAGAGCCCTGCCGAAGGGGTTTCGGCCTGAGTGTCCGCTTTTCCCAGGTGCTGCCTGGCCTGCTGAGTTCCTCCAGCATTTTGTGTGTGTTGCTGTGATTCTGTTTATACAACGGTTAAATAGGCAATACAAGTGATACAACAGCGCTCGAAAGAAACTTGAAGTACGTTATTTAAGGCGATTGGAGGAAAGTATAGGGAGGATGTCAGAGGTAATTTTTTTTTTACACAGAGACTGGTGGGTGCGTGGAAGGCACTACCACAGGAGTTGGTGGAGGCAGATACATTGAGGAATACTTAAGGGACTCTTTGATAAGCACATGGATGAAAGAAAAACTGGAGGGCTATGTGGGAGGGAAGGGCTAGCTTGATCTTAAAATGGGTTAAAAGGTTGACACAAAATTGTGGGATAAAGGGCCTGTACTATGCTGTACTATGTTCTAAATATAATTAGTATGAGTGGCAACAATAATTTGCTGACTTGCAGTAGGGTAGAATTCTGACACTGAGTGAAATGGGCTGTATCTCTCAGGAGTCCATGAATACTGGTGCATTGTGTGGTCTGCATCAGAATATGCCAGCTCTATACCTGAGTGCTCACAATGTGCAGAACAGAGCCGTCACTAATATCTCTAGTGAAATTCCAGTACGTGTAGCGACACCGTGTCAAGGGAAAGCAGATTTACCTCACTGGAAAGATCACTCTTTACAGCAATGTAAAACTGTCTGTTTGCCTACATTCCACTGTTCATGTAGATGCAACACTTACCAGAAAGCTCCTGAAACTCCAGCTTCTGACTGAAGATGAGGTAGTTGCTGGCAATGAAATGCAGTAACCAGTTAGACAATCTGGTTGCGTTGTGGAACTGAAAATAAATATTTCAGATTAAAATGCATGCACAAAAAAAGAATAGTTTCCATTGAAATCATGAAATAGGCACAATAATCAAGTTATGGTATCTGGGCTGTGAATTGTAAACACAGAAGCCCACAGAAGTACGTCAAAAAAAATGGGTAAAAGTCCATAGCAAACTCAATCAGAAATCTAGGGATAAAATTTGATATTAAAGTCGAATTTAAAATCAGATTAGGAATAAAATAAATAATTCATTTTTATCACGAGATAATGCTGCAGCTCTATAAAACCCTGGTTAGACCACACTTGGAATATTGCGTTCAGTTCTAGTCGCCATTCTTCCATGCTCCACTGTCATCTCCTAGCAACCCTTTGTCACTTCTGCCTATCACCCCCAGCTTCTCACATCATTCCCAGTTTTCCCCCTCCCTCCCCTGCCTATCACCCTCCTCACCTGGATCCACCTGTCACCCACCTGCTGTTGCCTCACCCCTTCCCTCCACCCTTTGATATTGGCTATCTCTCCTCTTTCTGTTGGCGCGTGGCCAAGTGGTTAAGGCGTCGGTGTAGTAATCTGAAGGTCGCTAGTTCGAGCCCCAGCTGAGGTAGCGTGTTGTGTCCTTGAGCAAGGCATTTAACCACACATTGCTCTGCGACGACACTAGTGCCAAGCTGTTTGGGTCCTATTGCCCTTCCCTTGGACAACATCGGTGGCATGGAGAGGAGAGACTTGCAGTATGGGCAACTGCCGGTCTTCCATACAACATTGCCCAGGCTTGCGCCCTGGAAACCTTCCAAGGCACAAATCCATGGTCTCATGAGACTAACGATGCCTATTATTATTATTCTCTCCTCTTTCTATCCAGTCCTGAAGAAGGGTCTCCACCCAAAACATCAACTGTCCATTTCCCTTCATAGGTGCTGCCTCACCCTCTGATCTCCTCCAGAATTTTGTGTGTTTCTTCAGGTTGCCAGCACCTGCAGTCTATCTAGTGGCTTGCTTCGATACTTACACTCAGTGGCCACTTTATTAGATACACCTGTACACCTGCTCATTAATGCAACCAAGCCAATCATGTGGCAGCACATCTAACCAGCCAATCATGTGGCAGCACCTCAATGCATAAAAGCATGCAGACATGGTCAGGAGGTTCAGTGTTGTTCAGACCAAACATCAGAATGGGGAAGAAATATGATCTAAGTGACTTTGACCGTGGAATGATTGTTGGTGCCCTGCAGGGTGGTTAGAGTATCTCAGAAACTGCTGATCCCCTGGGAGTTCACGCCTCTGGAGTTTACAGCAAAAAAACAAATAGAAACATCCAGTGAGTGGCAGTTGTGTGAGAGAAAATGCCTTGTTAATGAGACAGGTAAGAGGAGAATGGCCTGACTGGTTCAAGCTGACCGACAGGAAGGCGACAGTAACTCATAACCACACATTACAACAGGGCTGCGCAGAAGAGCATCTCAGAATGCACAACACATCGAAGTGAGTGGGCGACAGCAGCAGAAAACTACACTGTATGTTTCATAAATATATTACTATAGTAAATGGTAAAAACACTTGCTTATGTGAACATACCTTTGCCTTGTTGAACAAGTTGACGATACTGAGGTTCATTGATACAAGTTCTCTGCTGGGCATGCTCTGTAACTGCGTTACAATGTACGCCTCACACATCTGCTGTAGTCGTTGTATCTGATACATTTCAGCACATATCAGCAGAGCCATCGCTTGGAGAATGCTGCCTAAACACAGAAGTACCTTTCTTTAAGAAAAGCAGCAATAATCATTGTACACAATCTTGACGTGCAGTATTTGAACAGGTCATATCACTTGTATCTCCTGGGATTTCTTATCACAAAGATGCTGCAGCTCCCAACTGCTAGGTACAAAGGGTATGTGGTCGGAGTGGTCAAGGTGTAGAAAATATGTTTGGCAACATTTTGCAACAACAGAATTTGTAATGTTTGCTAATGGTTGCTCAATGGTCCACTGACCCTTCAGTAGTCAAACTGTACAAAACACACTTTGGAACAATAGAATTTGGAACGTTCACTGACGGTCAATAGTCAGTCCATTCCCTTCCTTCAGTGTTGAAAATCTTTGGAACATTTTGCAACAAATGTTCACTGATGCTCTAATCACTCCCTCCAGTGGTCAAACTGTATAAAACACACTTTGGAACAATTTGCAACAATAGAATTTGGAATGTTCACTGATGATTGGTCAATGGTCCAATTTACTTCACAGCTCCTTGTTCTGGTTTTCTTAATGCAACTGATTGTTTCAGTTTGTTGTTTTAACACTTGTAGCTTAGAAACATCATGTTATGAACACTGCAGAGGATATTATGGCTCTGGCAGATTCATCATCATCGTTATGTGCTGTGTCGTATGACATTGGCAATCAGGATTCCATGACCATGATTGTTCTTGGCAAATTTTTCTACAGAAGTGGTTTGCCATTGCCTTCTCCTGGACCATGTCTTTAGGTGAACAGGTTTAGGCAGATAGATAAAGTCCAGAAAAATTACCATCTTCAACAAGAGAGAGTTTAACCAACGCACCCTCATATTCAAAAGCATTTAGGTCTACTGCGGCAATACTTAACCAGAAACTTAACGCTGTATTGCTGCAGCATTTTTTGAGGATGTGAACAGTTAAAGTAGCGTTTGGACCAATTACTTGTTTAAATCTCAAGTACAGTTACTTTCACCCACTGTTTTGAAATTCAACTGTCTTGTCGCTATTTGGACCAAGGTTCCTGTATCAGACACCAACAGAATCAACAAACTCATTCGTAAGGCCAGTGATGTTGTGGGGATGGAACTGGACTCTCTGACGGTGGTGTCTGAAAAGAGGATGCTGTCCAAGTTGCATGTCATCTTGGACAATGTCTCCCATCCACTACATAATGTACTGGGTGGGCACAGGAGTACATTCAGCCAGAGACTCATTCCACCAAGATGCAACACTGAGCATCACAGGAAGTCATTCCTGCCTGAGGCCATCAAACTTTACAACTCCTCCCTTGGAGGGTCAGACACCCTGAGCCGATAGGCTGGTCCTGGACTTATTTCATAATTTACTGGCATAATTTACATATTACAATTTAACTATTTATTACTATTTTTCTATTACTATTCTATTACTATTTATTATTTCTATGACTATTACTATTACTTACTAATAGTAATATCACTATTACTATTTCTATTACTATTTATTATTTATGGTGCAACTGTAACGAAAATCCAATTTCCCCCGGGATCAATAAAGTATGACGATGACTATGACTATGACTATGGTCTTACTGAAAGGCCTAGAGAGAGCGGACGCAAGCATAAGAACATAAGAAATAGGAGCAGGAGTCGGCCATCCAGCCCATCAAGCCTGCTCCGCCATTCATTAAAATCATGGCTGATCTGGCCATGGACTCATCTCCACCTACCTGCCTTTTCCTCATAAACCTTAATTCCCCTACTATGCAAAAATCTATCCAACCTTGTCTTAAATATATTTACTGAGGTAACCTCCACTGCTTCACTGGGCAAAGAATTCCACCACTCTCCGGGAAAAGCAGTTCCTCCTCATCTCCGCCCTAAATCTACTCCCTGAATCCTGAGGCTATGTCCTCTAGTTCTAGTCTGACCTACCGGTGGAAACAACTTTCCTGCCTCTATCTTATCTATCCCTTTCATAACTTTATACATTTCCATAATATCTCTTCTCATTATTCTGAATTCCAGTGAGTACAGTCCCAGGCGGCTCAATCTCACCTCATAGTCTAACCCCCTCCTCTCTGGATTCAACCTGGTGAACTTCCCTCTCCATCACCTCCAAAGCCAGTATATCCTACTTCAAATAAGAGACCAGAACTGCACACAGTAGTCCAGGTGCGGCCTCACCAGTACCCTGTACAGTTGCAGCATAACCTCCCTGCTCTTAAATTCAATCCCTCTAGCAATGAAGGTCATCATTCCATTTGCCTTCTTGATAGCCTGCTGCACCTGCAAACCAACATTTTGTGATTCATGCACAAGCACTCCAAGTCCCCTTTTGGTTTTGGTCCCCTAACCTGAGGAAAGACATCCTTGCCATAGAGGGAGTACAAAGAAGGTTCACCAGATTGATTCCTGGGATGGCAGGACTTTCATATGATGAAAGACTGGATCAACTAGGGCTTATACTCGTTGGAATTTAGAAGATTGAGGGGGGATCTGATTGAAACGTATAAAATCCTAAAGGAATTGGACAGACTGGATGCAGGAAGATTGTTCCCAATGTTGGGGAAGTCCAGAACGAGGGGTCACAGTTTGAGGATAAAGGGGAAGCCTTTTAGGACTGAGATTAGGAAAAACTTCTTCACACAGAGAGTGGTGAATCTGTGGAATTCTCTTCCACAGGAAACAGTTGAGGCCAATTCATTGGCTATATTTAAGAGGGAGTTAGATATGGCCCTTGTAGCTAAAGGGATCAGGGGGTATGGAGGGAAGGCTGGTACAGGGTTCTGAGTTGGATGATCAGACATGATCATTCTGAATGGCGGTGCAGGCTCGAAGGGCCGAATGGCCTACTCCTGCACCTATTTCTATGTTTCTATGTTTCTATGTCCCTCTGAACAGCAGCATGCTGCAATTTTTTTAAACCATTATTACTTTTTTATGCCTCAGGGGTACATGAATAGAATGTGTGGGGGGCTTGGCCTCTTTCTTGTCTTCGGGGCCTGCTTCAGGCTGAAGTCACGACCAGCGCTGAAGGACCATTGTGGAAGAGTGTTGCCCCCTCCCCTGCACTGTTTGTTTAGTGAAGTATTCGTTTGTCTCATGCTTAGTTCTTCAGTTGTAAAACCTGGGGAGATTCAACCATTAAGTTAGGTTAATACAAGGAATTCTGCAGATGCTGGAAATTCAAGCAACACACATCAAAGTTGCTGGTAAACGCAGCAGGCCAGGCAGCATCTCTAGGAAGAGGTACAATCGATGTTTCAGGCCGAGACCCTTCGTCAGGACTAACTGAAGGAAGAGTTAGTAAGAGATTTGAAAGTGGGAGGGGGAGGGGGAGATCCAAAATGATAGGTGAAGACAGGAGGGGGAGGGATGGAGCCAAGAGCTGGACAGGTGATTGGCAAAAGGGATATGAGAGGATCATGGGACAGGAGGCCTAGGGAGAAGGAAGGGGGGGATAGAAGCCCAGAGGATGGGCAAGGGGTATAGTCAGAGGGACAGAGGGAGAAAAAGGAGAATGAGAGAAAGAATGTGTGTATATAAATAACAGAAGGGGTGAATGGTTAGGTTAATGGTTTTTTAGATAGGGGCCTTACATCCTTTCTTAGATAAGGGGCCCAAAACTGCTCACAATACTCCAAGTGAGGCCTCACCAGTGCTTTATCAAGCCTCAACATTACATCCTTGCTTTTATATTCTAGTCCTCTCGAAATGAATGCTAACGTTGTATTTGCCTCCCTCACCACTGACCCAACCTGCAAATTAACCCGTTAAGTTACCGGGTGACCGAGTGTTCATTATTGTAGTTCTGTGTAGTTTTGGGTAGCTTAGAAGAGTTCTTGTTTAGCTAGGCACCCGGTTTAGTGCTTCACAGTCTGTTCATAAATAAATAGTTAATGTGCCCGTTATAAATGTGTGATTTTTGTTTCATTCATTGTACCTTCAAAACTGCCTCACGTTACAGTGGTAGAGGCAGATACATTAGAGACATTCAAGGGACTTTCAGGTAGGCATGAGTGATAGGAAAATGGAGGGCTGTATGGGAGGGAAGGGTTAGATTGATCATACAGTAAGTTAAGTATCATAGGAGAGTCTAGGACCAGAAGGACTCAGAATGCAAGGATGTCCCTTTAGAACAGAGATAAGGAGGAATTTCTTTAGGGACAGGGTGGTGAATCTGTGGAATTCATTGCCACAGACAGCTGTGGAGGCCAAGTCATTGGGTATATTTAATGCGGAGGTTGATATGTTCTTGAATAGTAAGGACATCAAGGGTTACGGGGAGAAGGCAGGAGAATGGGGTTGAGAGGGATAATAAGTCAGACATGATGGAATGGTGTAACAGACTCGGTGGGCCAAACGGCCTAATTCTACTCCTTTGTCTTATGGTTTTATGATCCACCATCACATTTCTGAGCACAGCATGAACTCACGAACACCACTTTACTATTTTGTTCTCTTTTTGTATTAATTTATTTACTTTTTATATAGTCTTATTAAATATAGAAACATAGAAAATAGGTGCAGTAGGCCATTCGGCCCTTCGAGCCTGCACCGCCATTCAGTACGATCATGGCTGATCATCCAACTCAGAACCCTGTACCTGCCTTCCCTCCATACCCCCTGATCCCTTTAGCCACAAGGGCCATATCTAACTCCCTCTTAAATACAGCCAATGAACTGGCCTCAACTGTTTCCTGTGGCAGAGAATTCCGCAGATTCACCACTCTCTGTCTGAAGAAGTTATTCCTCATCTCCGTCCTAAAGGCTTCCCCTTTATCCTCAAACTGTGACCCCTCGTTCTGGACTTCCCCAACATCGGGAACAATCTTCCTGCATCTAGCCTGGTATTATAGATTATTGTAATCGATAATAATTTTTATGTATTGCACTGTACTGCTGCCACAAAACAGCAAATTTCACGGCATACATCAGTGATAATAAACCTAATTCTGATTCGACAGCTTGTCAATCGGTGAACAAAACTACATTCAGAGATCCTGATTTCTAACCTGCTGCTCCATTCAGTAATTAGGTAAATGTCTCAGAAAGTTCAAAAAATGGTGAAGTTTGAAGAAATGTTGACTATCAGTCCCTGTACCCGTACAACCTGGTTCCTCACCTGTGCAGCATGAATCCGTATACAAGTACTCCAAGAAAGAGAGAAAGGTTTCCTTGGAAACACCATGAATAGGAACATGACACGCTTGCGTTTCAATGTAGTTTCCGCTGAACATTGCAGCCATTACCTCACACCGAGCCACCAGCACTGCTTTATGAGCATATATACAGGTACCTTGAGAAAAAGATTTAAAGAACATGTTATTTCATTCACTTTGATGCCACAAATGGAACAAATAATCCTGATTTCTCATGGGTAAATACAACAAAACTGTGAAATCCCCAACATCCCAGACATCTTCAAAAGGCAGCATCCATCACTAAAGATCCCCACCACCCAGGACATGCCCTCTTCTCATTGCTACCGTCAGGGAGGAGGTACAGGAGACGGAAGGCACACACTCAACATTTTTGGGACAGCTTCTTCTCTTCTGTTATCAGATTTTTGAGCAGACAATGAGGCCATGAACACATCCTTACAGTTTCAATGGGCCAAATAGCCTAATTCTGCTCTACAATCTTATGATCTTATGGTCTAGATAGAGTGGATGTGGACAGGATATTTCTTACAGTGGAGGAGTCTAGGACCAGATGGTTTCAGTACAGAGGGATGTTCCTTTAAAACAGAGAAGAGGAGGAATTTCAAACAAGAGAAAATCTGCAGATGTTGGAAATCCAAGCAACACACACAAAGTGCAGGAGGAACTCAGCAGATCAGGCAGCATCAATGGAAATGAGTATAGCCAATGTTTCAGACCAAGACCCTTCATCAGGAGTGGAAAAACAGATGAGGAGTCAGAGTAAGGTGGTGAGGGGAGGAGAGGAAGGAACAAGGTGATAGGTGAAACTGGGATGGGGGAAGGGGTGATGTAAACAGCAGGAAAGTTGACTGGTGAAAGAGATACAGGACTGGAGAAGGGGGAATCTGATAGGAGAGGACAGAAGGCCATGGAAGAAAGAAAAGGGGAGGAGCACCAGAGGGAGGTGATAGGCAGGTAAGGAGATAAGGTGAGAGAGGGAAAAGGGAATGGGAAATGGTGAAGGGGAGTGGGGGTGGGGGACATTACCGGAAGTTCGAGAAATCGACGTTCATGCCATCAGGCTGGGGGCTACCCAGACAGAATATAAGATGTTGCTCCTCCAACCTGAGAGTGACCTCATCACAACAGTAGAGAAGGCCATGGATTGACATGTCAGAATGAATGGGAATGAACCGACTATGTTCCAAGCCTATGCTGGTATCGCTCCCCAGCTTTACGTAAACTATATTGATGACTGCATTGGTGCTGTTTTCTGCACGCATGCGGGGCTCAATGTATTCATCCACTTTGTCTCCTACTTCCACCCTGCCCTCAAATTTACCTGGTCCATTTCCACCACCTCCCTCCCTTTTTGACCTCTGTCTCCATCTCTGGAGATAGACATCAGTAAATAAGCTATCACAAACCCACTGATTCTCATAGCTACCTGGACTATACCTGTTCCCACCCTGTCACTTGTAAAGATGCCATCCCCTTCTCTCAATTCCTCCGTCTCTGCTGTATTTGCTCTCAGGATGAGGCTATTCATTGAGAACGAAGAAGATGTCCTCCTTATTCAAAGAAAGGGGCTTTCCTTCCTCCACCACCAACGCTGCCCTCAACCACATCTCTTCCATTTCGCGCACGTCTGCCCTCACCCCATCCTTCTGCCACCCCACCAGTGATAGGGTTCCTCTTGTCCTCACCTACCACCTCACCAGCCTCCATGTCCAGTATATAATTCTCCGTAACCTCCGCCATCTCCAGCGGGATCCCACCACCAAGCATATCATTCCTGCCCCTCCACTTTCTGTTTTCCACAGTATCGCTCCCTAGCGACTCCCTTATCCATTCATCGCTCCCCACTGATCTCCCTCCTGGCACTTATCCTTGCAAGCAGAACAAGTGCTACACCTGCCCCTACACCTCCTCCCTCACGACCATGCAGGGTCCCAAACAGGCCTTCCAGGTGAGGTGACACTTCACCTGTGAGTTTGTTGGGGTCATCTATTATATCAGGTGCTCCCGGTGCGGTCTCCTGTATATCGGTGAGACCCGACACAGACTGGGAGACTGCATCACCGAGCACCTACACTCTGTCCACCAGAAAAAGTGGGATCTCCCAATAGCCACCCATTTTAATTCCACTTCCCATTCTGACGCATCAGTCCACGACCTCCTCTACTGTCACGATGAGGCCACACTCAGGTTGAAGCAGCAACATCTTATATTCTGTCTTGGTAGCCTCCAACCTGATGGAACAAACATCGATTTCTTGAACTTCCGGTAATGCCCCCCTCCCCACCAACCCCTCTCCTTCACCACTCCCCATCCCTTTTTCCCTCTCTCACCTTATCTCCTTACCTGTCCATCACCTCCCTCTGGTGTTCCTCCCCCTTTTCTTTCTTCCATGGCCTTCTGTCCTCACCTATTCCCCCTTCTCCAGTCTTGTATCTCTTTCACCAATCAACTTCCCAGCTCTTTATTTCACCCCTCCCCCTCCCAGTTTTACCTACCACCTTGTGTTTCTTCCTCCCCTCCTCCCATCATCTTACTCTGACTCCTCATCTTTTTTTTCTCCAGTCCTGATGAAGAGTCTCAGCCTGAAACATCATAGGTGCTGCCTGGCCTCCTGAGTTCATACAGCATTTTGTGCGTGCTGAGGAGGAATTTCTTTAGTGTGGTAAATCCGTGGAACTCATTGCCACAGACAGATGTGGAGGCCAAGTCATAGGGTATACTTAAAGCAGAGGTCGATAGATTCTTGTTTAGTAAGGGTGTCAAAGGTTATGGGGAGAAGGCAAAGAAAGGGGTCGAGAGGGATAATAAATCAGCCATGAATGAATGGCAGAACAGACTCAATGGGCTGAATGGCCTATTTCTGCACCTATGTCATTGATTTAGGTAAACAAGGAAAGAGGATTCCAAAGTTTTCATCCAAACCTCCTTGGACACAAGAGCTGTGACAGATGACATGAGGATTTCATGTGTTGCTCAAGAAAGAAAAACTGGAGAAAAAGATAAACCTGGCATTTACAAACCAGTAATATAACGTGGAGGCAAGGAGACTGGCAGAATGATCTGGCATTTGTGAAATTAAATTTAACACAGAGATCATATATCTTGGAATGAAGATCGCAGAGAGGTATGTTAAAAAAATGAAGGATCATGCCCGAAAAGTTGACTGTTTATTCCTCTCGCTTCAGGGGTTCCTACCCTGTGGTTCACGGATTCCTCAGCTAATGGTAGTGGGTCAAAGGCATAAAGAAGGCTGGGAACCCCTGCTTTTGATGCTGCCTGACCTGCTGAGCTCCCCCAGCACTGTTTGTGTGTTGCTCAAGATTTTCAGCACCTGCCAAATCTCTTGTGTCTTTGAGAGGTGCAATGGGACGGAAAAAAATGCATCATTAAAGGTGAGAGGACTGGCTAACAAAGATGTTCGTTCCCCATATGGGAAGCTGGCATTTACAAATAGTGGCATGGAGTACCAAACGTGGCACTTCAAGCCAAGCATACCGAAAACAGTGGCCTGGCACTTACAGGAGATTGTATCATTCTGAGAACCGAACTTCAAAGGCTTTCAAGAGAGGGCAGAATAAATTTACTAGTTTGATACCAGTTTTAGGTTTTATTAAATTCATGCAATTGGTACAAAGAATAAATAATTGTTCATGATGGCATAGACAATAAATAAACAGAAGAGACATGAGGAAATATTTCTGAGCACGGGTCGCTGACCCAAAATATTGATTTACTCTCTCCACAGATGTTGCCTGACTCATGAGCTCTTCCAACATTTCTGTTTTGTTTCAGGTTCCAGCATTGGTAGGTTTATTTATATTCCCATTACTGCAGAAATACTTCCTTCTGCATTAATCGTTAGTATTTGGAATGCCTGCTCGAGAGGCTGGTGGGGAGTGGAACGGGGAGGGCTGATTCAAATTTACAAGCAGCTTGGAAGGGAGAAGTGCTCGAAGGGAAAAATGTTATGAAGATGCACAATTGGTGGCCATGTTATTAGGTGCACCTGTACACCTGCTCATTGATGCAAATATCTAATCAGCCAATCACGTGGCACCAACTCAACGCATGAGCATGCAGACATGGTCGAGCAGTTCAGCTCAAACATCAGAGTGGGGAAGAAAAAGACTTGGACTATGGAATGTTGGTGTCTGACGGGGTGGTTTTGAGTATCTCAGAAACTGATGGTCTCCTGGGATCTTCACGAACAGCAGTCCCTAGAGTTTATAGAGAATGGTGTGAAAAACAGAGAAAAAAACATCCAGTGAACGGCAGCTATGTGTGTGAAGATGCCTGGTTAATGAGAGCGGTCAGAGGAGAATGGCTAGGCTGGTCCAAGCTGATGGGAAGATGACAGTAACTCAGATAACCATGTGTTGCAACAGTGGTGCGCAGCAGAGCATCTCTGAAAGCACAACACATTGAGCTTTGAAGTGGGTGGCTGCAGTAGCAGAAAACAACGAACATACAGAAAGTAGCCACTTTATTAGGTACCTCCAGTACCTACATGTATAGTAATAGGTCAGGGAGTGAGCTTAACCTGGAAAGAGTTTGTCCAGCGTGGTGGTACGAATGCCTGATTTTGCACTAATAGATGATGGCATTTGATGGAGCAATAAATTGCCTTCCACTTCCAGCATCAGTAAATATCCCCTTAAAAAATTCTCCAGATAAAGAAGAACGAACTAAATTAAAGAACATTTTGTACTTTCAATCAAAGCTATGCAAAATACGTAAATATTTGTTTGTCACAGCAGGGACAAACAAAAGCAGGGGGAAGGTTATGTGCAACATGCTGCAGCAATGCTGGCCACAATTACGTTGGGAACAAAGTATAGCAGATACTAAAACCATGAAATTACAGGTGTAATTCTGCTATGTTTATTTTATTTAGAGATGCTGCTTGGAACAGACCCAATGAGCCACACTGCCCAGCATCCCACCTATTAAGATCGTAAGATATAGGAGTAGAAATAGGCCATTTGGCCCATCGAGTCTGCTCCACCATTTCTTCATGGCTGATCCAATTTTCCTCTCAGCCCCAATCCCCTGCCTTCTCCCCATCTCCCTTCATGCCTGGCCAATCAAGAATCTATCAACTACTGCCTTAAATATAGAGAAAGATGGCGTCCAAAGCTACCTGTGGCAAAGAATTGCATAGATTCACTACTCACTGGCTAAAAAAAATCCTCCTTATCTCCATTCAAAAAGGACACTCAACCTTTTGATTCCTAACTGTGTCTGAGGTCTTATCAACATCTGCCTCTCTCCTCTAACTGGTCTGGCATTCTGGTTCCCACCCCCCCCCCCCCCCGCAACTCTAGTTTAAACCCCACCGTGCAGCATTAACAAACCTCCCTGCTACAATATTAGTCCCGCTCCAGTTCAGGTGCAAACCATCCCTTCTGTACAGGTCCCACCTTCCCTGGAAGACAGCCCAAAGATCCAAAAATCTTATGCCCTCCCTCCTACACCAACTCCTTAGCCACGTATTAAACTGTATAACTTTCCTAGTTCTGACCTCGCTGGCGCGTGGCACAGGTAGCAATCCTGAGATCACAACTCTGGAGGTCCTGCCCTTTAACATAGCACCTAACTCCCTGAACTCCCTATGCAGAATCTCGTCACTCGCCCTACTCATGTCATTAGCACTTACATGGACCAAGACCTTTGGCTGTGCACCCTCCCACTTAAGAATAATGAGGACTCGATCCCAGATATTCTGGACTCTGGCACCCAAGAAGCAACATACCATCTGGGAATCTCATTCTCGCCCACCGAAACTCCTGTCCATTCCCCTAATGGATCCCCTATCACCACAGCATGCCTTTTCTCCCGCCGCCTTCTTTTCTGAGTCACAGAGCCATTCTCAGTGCCAAAATCCCAACCACTTTTGACTTTCCTCCGTTAGGTCACTCCCCTGACAGTATCCAAAGTGATATACCTGTTGTTCAGGGGGATGGCCACAGGGGTACTCTGCACTGGCTCCTTAACCCCTTTCCCCTTCCTTCCTGTCACCCAGTTTCCTGTGTCCTGCACCTTGGGTGTAACTACCTCTCTGTATGTCCTATCTATCACCCCTTCACCCTCCCGAGTGATCCAGAGTTCATCCAGTTTCAGCTTCAACTTCTTAATGTGGTTTGTTAGAAGCTGCATCTGGATGCACCTCACAGTTGTAGTCATCAGGGACCCTGGAGTTTCCCTGCCTTCCTGCAAACCACAAGAGGAGCATTTCACTATCCTGCCGAGCTTCCCTACAGTCCCAGCAGAGCAGATATAAAGAACAGGAAAAAAACCCTAACCTTGAGCTTTTCTTTTCTTCGCTTCCTTTGACTGAAGTCTCTCTTTGCTCATGCATCAATGAGTTAAAACCTCAAGGCCACCACTCCGACTCTGTCCACTTAAGACAATGGCCGCCGTGCTTTCCCTGTCTTCCTTTAATTTGTTCTTGCTAATCAAACCCAAACACAGACTGGTCACTGGTCAAAGCTCTACTTCGCTGTAGCAAACCGCTGCTCACTTTTCTACTCGGGCAGCAGGCCTCAGCGAAATCCCCTCCTCTCAAAACTTCCAAGTAATGCTAGCTTATTCCCAGGGCAATTTAGAATTACCTGCTAACCGGCACGTGTTTGGACTGTGAGAGAGAATTGGAGATGCGGGGGAAACCCGTGCACTCACAGGAAGGGCATGCAAACTCCTTACAGAGGACACCGGAACTGAACTCTGAACTCGCACATCCTGCGCTAACCATCACAATATTATTTCCTGTTTCTCATGTGTTTCTTTAATATATCCAAAAATAATTTTTTTATATTTGATGCTTCACAGTACATGACTGCTGTGATTGGAAGCACTTCTTTACTGTGCAAAGAGCAGTATTAGAAGCATTCACAAACCAAGACCAATGACAGCATTCCATGGAGCATCAGCACCTCTTTTGTGAACAAAGAAATCTATACTAAACACAGAAAATCCAGCAGAAGTTCAGCAGGTCAGGCAGCGTCCGCAAGAAACCTCAAAAACATTCCAGGCCAAGAACCCTTAATCTGCAGGCGTCTCATCTGCAATCGTTTGCTCTTCAGACTAATCTGTACCTTGTACTTTAAAGATGACATCAGCCAAGTCAGGGTTTTTGAGGAAAAGACTTAAGGAACAACAGCAGCTTTGAGATTGTTCTTTTCCTTTTGCTGTTGGGTAGTCAATCCCACTGGAATAAGACGTCTGAAAGATAAAAATCAATATATACCTAATAATTTAAATGATTTAAATTTTTTTAATTATTTGCACTTTCTCACACAGTTCCAAATATGGCAAATATAGTTTTGATTTTTTTTTAATGTACAGTACTGTGCAAATGACTTAGGCACACATATACAGGTATAGCTAGGGTGCCTAAGACCTTTGCACAGTACTGTGGTAATTTTATGTTTTGCATTGTACTGCTGCCACACAAAAAAAAACAATTTCATGACGCGTGAGTAATGATAAACCTGATTCTAATATGGGTCTCTATTGTGGACTGAGAGTGGGAAGGGGGCAGCTGATCAATAAACCAATTGTCCGGATTCAAATGACCCTGCCTGGTGTCTCAGGGCTGGGTGTGTCTGCACCTGTGCCACCCACCCCCACTGCCACACCGCCCTGGCACTCCTTCTCTGCCACCTATCCTACACCCCTCTCGTGGTGCTCCACCCTCACCATTCCCAACATCCTTTGCTCTAGCCAGATTTACAAACTCACTCTCCACTCTGTGTTGACAAATACAGCAGCGTACAAAAGTCTTAGGCACTCTAGCTATCAATATGTGCCTAAGACTTTTGCACAGTACTGTATATTTTTAGGGATTCCACCATATGCAGTAAACACAAGACAGAATTACATCAGCACTCCGCTTGGCTAGAATCAACATCTATCCCACACAGGCCTACAGCAGACACAATCTCAATGGCCCTCCATGCAGCCTTAGATCACCTGGACAATGCAAATACCTATGCCAAGATGCTGCTCACTGACTATAGCACAGCATTTAAAACCATCATTCCTACAGTTCCTCAGAACTTCCCTCTGCAACTGGATCCTTGACTTCCTAACCAGGAGACCACAATCTGTGCTGATTGGAAGTAACATCTCCATCTTGCTGACAATTAACACTGGTGCTCCACAGGGATGTGTGCTTAGCCCACTGCTCTACTCTCTCTATACCCATGACTGGCTGGCTTGGCATAGCTCAAACAGCATCTATAAATTTGCTGACCATACAACCATCACTGGCAGAATTTCAGATGGTGACAAAAGGGTGTACAGGAGTGAGATATTCCAGTTAGTTGTGTGACTTCACAGCAATAATCTTGCGCTCAATGTCTGCAAGACCAAAGAGCCGATTGTGGATTTCAGAAAGGGTAAGTTGAGGGAACACAAACCAATCCTCATCGAGGAATCAGAAGTGGACAAAGTGAGTAATTTCAAGTTCCTGGGTGTCAATATCTCAGATACCTAACCTGGACACAACATATTGATGCAGCTATAAAGAAGGCAAGACAGCGGCTTTATTTCATTAGGAGTTTAGGAGGACGGTGACACCTAATGGTGGCTCCTTTGTTTGCATCTTCGGAAACAGCTCTATTTCTCTTTACTATCTCTATTTTTCCCTTTCAGGGTTATTTTGAAGACGCTGACCTGGAGTTACATGCTGACTTCATTTCTTTGCGGGAATGGGACCCACTCTCGGGGTCTCACGACTGGCCGCTATTCGATACGCCAAGGATGCGGCCTAGAAAATAGTGTGCCTTCAGAGTTCCGGGATTTCGTGGCTCTGGAGGTGGGCGGATTCGAAGTTGGCACCACCGCCTGATGTGTCATGGGAGATGGAAGATCGAAAGCAGCAAGCTGGCTGCTGGCTGTGTGCCCAGAGACCCGAGTTCCTTGGGCACAGAGCTCGTAAAAAACAATGCAACAGACTTTTAACGTCATAAATCAGCGAGTTGTTTGTTATGTCTCCCCTCTCACTGTGAAACAGGGACACCTCTTTTTCCTTTTTTGGCGGAGAGAGAGAGCCTGTGGTATGTCGAATACCGGGTGAATTAGTACTTTGGAGTACTGCTAGTCTGTGTCTTTATTGATGCTTGAGTGTTTGGTGAGGGGCGCTGATGCTTTTTTGTTGCTGGGGGGCATCAATACTCTGCTGCTGCTTATGCGTGGGTGGGGGGAGTTGCGGGGAGACTTTAGGGTTCTAACATTTAACTGTCATTCATTCTTAGGGGCACTCCTCTATTTTTGTGGATGTTTGCAAAGAAAAAGAATTTCAGGATGTATATTGTATGCATTTCTCTGACATTAAATGTACCGTTGAGTTTGAGGAGATTAGATTTGTCGACTAAAACCCTTGAAAACTTCTACAAATGTATCATAGAGAGCGTTCTGAATGGCTGCATCACCACCTGGTATGGGATGGCTACCGCACAAGATCAAAATAAGTTGCAGAAACTTGTAAAATTAGTCAACTCTATCATGGGTACCGGCCTCCCTAGTATCCAAGACGTCTTCAAGGAGTGGTGCCTTAGGAAGGTGGCGTCCATCATTAAGGATCCCCACCACCCAGGGCATGCCCTCTTCTCACTGTTACCATCAGGTAGGAGATACAGAAGCCTGAAGGCACACACTCAGCGATTCAGGAACAGCTTCTTCCCCTCTGCCATCTGATTTCTAAATGGACATTGAACCCATGAAAACTACCTCACTACTTTCTTAATTTGTTATTTTCCACTAATTACTTTAACTCAACTAATTAATAGACATACATATACTTACTGTAATTCAGTTTTCTTTCTCTATACTGATTTATCATGTATTTCATTGTACTGCTGCCCTAAAGTTAATGTATTTCACAACATATGCCGGTGATATTAAATCTGATTCTGATGTGCGTCATTATAGAACTCTGAATATTTGTTTTTCTTGCTCCAGTGCATCCTATTTGGAAGTTTATTCACATGGGATGCAATCTGTGCTTAACAATGAGAGGTGACAAATTCTTAATATTTAAAATTCAAACCAACTGACATACAGCCAATGTTTCAATATCTGCATTTATCAATTTACTGTTTGCAGGTCATTCTCAAAAAGAGGAGATCTTTTGAAAGTATATTTGTTTTGAATGGGAACATTAATAAATTATTGGTTTCCACCCAATTTGTGATTATGAAGCACTGAATGGAAGCTGATGCGATACAATTGTGTCTATTGTGTGAGCTTAAACAACTGAAAAAATTATTACCAGTACATGTACCCTGATGAAGATAATTGCTTTGAATGGGAACATTAATGAACTATTGATTTCCATCCAGATGGTGACTGAGGTACTGAATGGAAGTCGATGTGATACAATTGTGTCTATTATGTGAGTTTATAGAACTGAGAAAACATTATCAGTACAGTGTACTGGGTGTGCAGACTTTACCTATTAACTCTTGCTTTGGAGGGGTGAAGGACCAATTTATCCTTCACTGTAAGTTACACAGAAAATAGTTACATTCTCACCTTCTTCTGACATAATGGTGCACAAGCCGAGCTTACCATGGGCCTTTGCATAAAGTATATTAATAAATGAGGAAACCTTACCTACTGGCCAGAATACCCCTGAAATTGAAAAGTTGTAGTATTCTGTATGATAATAAATTGTTTGAACATTGCATGGAACAACTGTCTACATGAAAAGTTTATGTATGCAGAGGCTTTCAAAATTTAACACAAATGTTTTGGAACTAAAATGATTAACTTATGTTCAAAGGCAATCAATAGCAAAACAGATTTTTTTCTTGGTGCCCACCCAGGAAATCATTTAGTTGTTCTTCACACTTGCCCACTCCCTTCAATAATTTCAGTGCCTGAGCACCTGATTCTCTTTATTCTGCAGAAGTTTCAAACTTCCTACGATTTAGAAAATAGCTGGATAATTTTTTAATACAGATCGATGAAAATATCTGCTACCAACTTACAGTAGCAGAAGTGAGGGAGTCCGATTGTTCCTCATTACTGTATTGTATCGGCTGACCTATCTAAAACCTTTTGCTGCAGTGCAGGTGTTTCTGAAGACAAAGGAACAGAGGAATCTTGGGATCCACATCCATAGATCCCTCAAAGTTATCGTGCATGTTGACAGGGTGGTTGAGAAGGCCTATGGTGTGTTGGCCTTCAATATGGTAATGTCGCAGCTCCATAAAACCCTGGTTAGACTACCTTTGGAATATCGTGCTCCGTTCTCATCACCGCATTATAGGAAGGATGTAAAAGCTTTCAAGAGGGTGTGCAAGGTATTTACCGGGAAACTGCCTAGAATAGAGAACATGCCTTATGAGGAAAGGTTGAGCAAGCAAGGGCTTTTCTCTTTGGAGTGAAGGAGGATGAGAGGTGACTTGATAGAGGTGTACAAGATGATAAGAGGCATAAACTGAGTAGATAATCAGGTTCTTTAGCCCGCAGTGGAAATGGCTAATATGAGGAGCATAATTTTTAGGTGATTGGAGGAAAGTATAGGGGAGACATCAGAGGTTTTTTTTTTAAACAGAGAGAATGGTGGGTGCGTGGGGTTGTGGTAGAGTCAGATGCGTTAAGAATATTTGGGAAACCCCTAGAAAGGCACAAGGATGATAAAAAAAAATGGATGACTATATTGGAGGTAAGGGTTGGATTAATCTTAGGGTAGGTTAAAGGGTTGGCACAACACTGTCAGCCAAAAGGCCTGATCTGTGCTGGGATGTTCCATGTTCTACACGGAGCAGGGAAAGGGAAGCAGGAGCAACCCTTGTGTGCCAGCAAAAGCAGAAGTGCCTCTATCCCCAATGGAAGAATTTAGTTTGCTCTTTGAGTGCAATCTTCCTCTCCTGACCTCGGCCTCATTCTTCTTCTCCTTATCACATTGTCTCTCTGTTTCCCATCCCATTTGGGGCTTCTGACCACTAATTTCTCTTGCACGCTCAATCACCGACTGTCTAGTTGCACTCCCAGTTCCTCAAGTGTCCCGTTGCAGGCTTTATCTCCTGGCACTACAACTTGGAAGATGCTAGCTGGGAAAAGCAGCTGGAAAACAGTACAGGAATTCAAAATATCGGCAGAATGTCTGTCCTCATCCAGGCCAGGTGCATCTCAAGAGCTGGACACAGAGAGCAGCTTAAGTTGATTTGTCCACCTTCCATCTTTCCATTCTATATACCCTCCTTGAGGTTTCATGAGTTTGTTATAGCTGGGGTGGTAATGGGGACAACCTCCCACCACCCATTAAATGCTCCCAATGACATGTGCCTCAAATAGCCTCAAGTCCAGCTCCTGTCCAGTGTGTCTTAGCTACTAAGTCCAGCGGAGCTGCTTCTGCTAACAGGAGACGGGGCAAAGGTGGGTTATTGGCGCCTTAAAACCAGTCTCCATGGGCAGATTGGACTCGTCAGCCGTGGTTGGCAGCTCACCTATGGGAAGGAAAACTCCTATCTCAAATCTCCGCCTTGCAGCTATACCCACTCATGGGGAAGGCTTCAGGAGTAAACCCCGAGGGAAAAATCTGGAGCTGGAGTCTCTAAGGCCATCCTACATTCTGTCCAATGCTGACTGACAACTCCTACGAAGTTGCTGGTACCAAACTGTATTGGTCTCTGCCATTCCATTGGTTTCATAACATAAGAACATAAGAAATAGGAGCAGGAGTAGGCCATCTGACCGGTCGAGGCTGATCTGGCCATGGATTCCACCTGCCTACCTTTTCCCCATAACCCTTAATTCCCCTACTATGCAAAAATCTATCCAACCTTATCTTAAGTATATTTACTGAGGTAACCTCCACTGCTTCATTGGGCAGAGAATTCCACCACTCTCTGGGAAAAGCAGTTCCTCCTCATCTCCGCCCAAAATCTACTCCCTGAATCCTGAGGCTATGTCCCCTACTTCTAATCTCACCTACCAGAGGAAACAACTTTCCTGCCTCTATCCTATCTACCCCTTTCATAACTTTATATGTTTCTATAAGATCTCTCATTCTTCTGAATCCCAGTGTGCACAGTCCCAGATGACTCAATCTCTCCTCATAGTCTAACCCCCTCATCTCTGGAATCAACCTGGTGAACCTCCTCTCCACCACCTCCAAAGCCAGTATATCCTTCCTCAAGTAAAGAGACCAGACCTGCACACAGTACTCCAGGTGCGGCCTCACCAGTAAACCGGTACAGTTGCAGCATAACCTCCCTGCTCTTAAATTCAATCTCTCTAGCAATGAGGCCAACATTCCATTTCTCTTCTTGATAGCCTCTGCACCTGCAAACCAACCTTTTGTGATTCACGCACAAGCTCTCCCAAGTCCCTCTGCACAGCGGCATGCTGCAATTTTTTTACCATTTAAGTACTAATCTGGTCTTCCACTTTTCCTTCCAAAGTGGATGACCTCTCATTTACCAACATTGTACTCCATCTGCCAGACCCTTGCCCACTCACTTAACCTATCAATATCCCTCTGCAGGCTCTTCGTATTTTCTGCACAATTTCATCAGATGCATGGAGAGGGGGAGATTGCTACACGGGCAACAGCTTGCTCTCCACATTGTACTGCCCTGGCTTGTGTATCTAGACAGCTAGTACACAATATCCGTGGTCAACTCTGACTGACGAAGGCCCTCGCCCTCATCCTCCTTGAAGGAAAGAGAACAGAAATAAAAAGGAAACTTGCCCAAAGTGCTCAACAGGTCGGGGAATATTGGTAGAGAGAAGAAAGAGTAACGGTTCAGGTCTATGACTTTCTATCAGTAGAGGATCACATTCAAAGACTCATGTTCTCAATATTTATTGCTTATTTATTTATTATTAATTTAGATTTTTCTCTTTTTGCACATTACTGTGCAAAAGTCTTAGGCAAATATAGAGTGCTGGGCTGCCAAAGATTTTTGCACAGTACTGGAGTAATTCTATGTATTACACTGTGCTGCTGCAAAAATAAAAACAAATTTCATGTATGCTAAGCCTGATTCTGATATGGGTCTCAAATGTGGACTGAGAGTGGGGAAGGGGTCAAGGAGAGGGGAATCATGATTGGGAAAAGGGGAGGGGAGAAGGGAGGGAGCAGGAAGCACCAGAGAGACATTCTGTAATGATCAAAAAGCCTTTTGTTTGGTATCAAATAACCTTGTCAGGTGTCTCAGAGCTGGGTGTGTTTACACCCGTGGCACTGCCCTGGCCCCCCTTCTCTGCCACCTGTCCCACACCTCTTCCACAGCGCTTCACCCTTGCCATTCCCAACATCCTTCGCTCCCAGATTTACAAACTCACTCTCTGCTCCACATTGTCAAATATAGTACTGTGTGAAAGTCTTAGACACCGTAGCTATATACTGTATATGTGCATAAGACTTGTGCACAGTACAGTACTGTATTTGCACAATTTGCTGTATTTTGCACATTGGTTATTTGTCCATCTTTATTGTGTGTAGTTTTTCATTACTTCCACTACGTTTCTTTATATTTACTGTGCATGCCCACTAGAAAATGAATCTCAGGGTATTATATAGTGATATAAACGTAGATTGATAATAAATTTACTGTGAACTTTGGAACAGTTAAAGGTCTTATATGAACACCAGAGAAGAGAAGCAGAAAAGGATGAAAACACAAAAAGACCTACCATAGGGTGGAAGAGAAGAGACAGCAGAAAGGGCGAAGGGTATGGAAAGGACGAGCTTGAATATTAGAGAATTAGAACATTGAAACACACGGTTATGGAGTAGATATGATTTGCTATCACTTTCTGTACCAGTAGTCCATTATCTTAAATAAAGAATACTAAAATAGATTACAAGTAAGTGTCTCAGTTCCAGGCTATATATTTGTACTAACATACCTTGGAGTTGCATTTGAAGAGGAGACTGAGTGTTTCCAACACTTGCCTCATTTCTTCTAGGTTGTTTAACTTCTTCCAGAGCACCGATTTCAGTTCATCCCAGCTGTCAGTCCCTAGTCACAGATAAAACTCTTTAGTAACTCATTGCCAAACCTAATTACAAATTGTAATATTTAATACATATTTTTGACTGAATTCTTAATTTTATAAATTTTAAGCCCTTAGGGCTAAAATCATTGCTCTTAAAGCAAAATTGCCATCTGATTTCTGAATGGACATTGAACCCATGAACTCCACCTCACTACTTTTTAGATCAATGTTTGTCCTACTTATTTAATTTAACTATTCAATATATATAAATATTATATGTATGTATATACACTTAATGTAATTCGTGTTTTTTTCTCTATTATCATGTATTGTACTGCTGCCACAAAGACAACAAATTTCATGACATACTCTATGCTGATGATATTAAACCTTACTCTGATTTATTTTTATTATCCTATTCTAAACCACCAGAAATTAGTGACTGTTAAAACAAATTAAACATCTTCTAAGTTATTCATAAGTCTTGGCACAGCACTCTGGAATGAAAAGCAATCTGTAATTTTTTTGTTAAGTATAAATTATTCTTCAAGCACAGGGTTCAGATAGGCTCTACCATTTACACACTAGTTTGGAAAGTTGGGAGGCATGTGTGGATGTGTGTTTGAGATACCGCTCAAAGTCAATGTGCAGCTTTTTCAGTGGGCACCATTATTGGTAGAGTGAAGGGTGGGCCAACACAATTTCTCCTCGCAAGCTGATACTCTTTCTTTAGAGCACACATGTTAGTAGATCGAGTGAAAGATCACAAAAACCAGGAATCCTTACAAGATATTTGAATCAGAGTTCTCCCATTTTATCTAATGCAGAACTCACAAGGAAGACCCCAGTTTGTGATGCTTGTTTGTACCACGGGACCCAGACTTCTGAGGCTGAGATAGTGCAACTGCTCCAGTGTAACAGCCATTCCACTCTCAAAACTCTCCTGCACAGGTTTTCTGTCATCGCCAGACATGATGGACAACCACCAGAGCACAAATGAGGTTACGTTGTGTTAGGTGATGTTAACGTTTTAAATCACTGATATACTATTTGGAAGTCATTACTAAAGTTAAGTTTTCATATTGATAACGTACAGCAGAATATCATTTTGAGGTCCTAGTTAAAAACTGGGGGCAACACTGTGACTGCACAAATTAAGACCAGCTAGAGCACTCCCGGTATCGCATCAACATCACAATCTTGTGTAATATTCAGAAGAACACTGGGAGAGATTGAAGAAGGGGAAGAGCACAATGGGTTTGTGAAAAAAAATACCACAAGCCAGGTAATAATAGGTGGCCTGAAGAAAGGTTTGGAGAATTGGAAAATACGTTACAATGAGCAGAAGGTTTTTCTTTGTCTAGACTCAGAAATAGAATGGGAATATTAAGAAGTACACACACAAAATGATGGAGGAACTCAGCAAATCAGGCAGCTTCTATGGAGAAGGAATAAAGAGTCGATGTTTCAGGCTGAGACCCTTCATCAAGACTGATGTCTAAGCTCAAAGCATCGACTGTCTATTGCCCTCTATAGATGCTGCCTGACCAGCTGAGTTCCTCCAGCGTTTTGTGTGTGTGTGTGTGTGTGTGTGTGTGTGTGTGTGTGTGTTCCTCTGGATTTCCAGCATCTGCAGAATCTCCTGTGTTTACAATATGAGGCATGATTTGGTATTGCCATCACAGTCATCACCTTCCTGTGCAGTACATTAATGGGAGGAGCAAACAATTGACTTGGTCTCGGCTGAGTCCCAGAGGTGCATAATTAGTACGGTGACCTTTCGCTGGTTTCCCATGCATACACAATAACAATGTAATCACATTTCTTTTTAATTTCATCCTTTGGGACCATGCACAAGCTGCTCCAGAATGGATATTCAAGAAAACAATTTAAACAAAATTATTACACAAGTGATTGTGCAGATGCCGGAAATCCAGAGCAGCACACACAAAATGCTGGAGGAACTCAGCAGGCCAGGCAGCATCTAGGGAGCGGAATAAACAGTTGATGTTTTGGGCCGAGACACTCCGGGACTGGAGAGGAAGGGGGAAAAAACCAGGGAAGGTATGCAGGGGGGAGGGGAAGAAGTTCCAGCTGAGAGTACAAACTTCCCCTCTGCCCCACCCACTTATTCTGGCTTCTTCCCCCTCCCTTTGCAATCCTGATGAAGGGGCTCGGCCTGAAACGTCCACTGTTTATTCCTCTCCATGGCTGCTGCCTGACCTGTTGGGTTTCTCCAGCATTTTGTGCGTGTTAAGCAACGCTACTCTGTATAACTTCCCGGGAAGGTAAAGCTGCACGGTTACTCTCCAGCAGTACAGGTTCTATACCTGCATAAATGAACTTCAAGACCTCTGAGAAGCAGGCACAGAGCACAGAGTCTAAAATGATGACCCTTACTGGCTGGCTGTTCTGAAGGAAAGTTTGGCTGCAGTTCAATGCAAAGTCTTTTTCTATTACAAACAGACGGTGAGCAATCTTCCCAGGTAACTCTCCAGGGCGGCCAGGAACCTCCACACCAAACAGCAGCATGAAGACGTGGCTTGCCGTGCACAGCACAAGCCTGTGGGCCCTCGCCACCTCTTGTCCGTCACTGGTGAAGAAGACCACATCTGCACACAGAGAGCTGGAGAAAAGCCTCAGCAAGTCACAGTGGTACCGGGATGCCTCAATCTTTAAACACGGCAGCTTGGCTAGAGGAAAAACAAAAGTCGATAATCACTGTCAACTTCTACACAAGACTAAAAATCTGTGTGTATTTATACACAGTACTGTGTAAAAGTCTTAGACATCTACAGCCAGGGTGCCTAAAACTTTTACACAGTACTGTAATTTTATATATCGCGCCCTCTGCTGCCGCAAAAATAAACAAATTTCATGATATATGTGAGTAAACATGACACAAACCTGATTCTGATATGGGTCCCTATTGTGGACTGAGAGTGGGAATGGGGCAGGGAGAGGGGTGCCATGGTTGGGAAAAGGGGAAGGGAGAGGGGAGGGAGTGGGAAGCACCGGAAAAATATTCGATAAAAAAAATTGTTTGGAATCATCTGACCTTGCCTGGTGTCTCAGGGCCTGCACCCGCACCACCCCCACCCTGGTACTCCTTCTCTGCCACTTGACCAATACCCCTCCCATTCCCAACACCCTCTGCTCCCGCCAGATTTACAAACTCACTCTCTGCTCCACGTTGGCAAATACAGTATTGTGCAAAAATCTCAAGCACACTAGCTATATGTGTATAAGTATAAATATATGTGTTGCTGCGTGGCCAAGTGGTTAAGGCATTCCTCTAGTTATCTAAAGGTCGCTAGTTCGAGCCTTGGCTGAGGCAGGGTGTGTGTCCTTGAGCAAGGCACTTAACCACACATTGCTCTGCGACAACACCAGCGCCAAGCTGTATGGGTCCTAATGCCCTTCCCTTGGACACCATTGGTGGCGTGGAGAGGGGAGGCTTGCAGCATGGGCAACTGCCAGTCTTCCATACAACCTTGCCCAGGCCTGTGCCCTGGAAACCTTCCAAGGCACAAATCCATGGTCTCATGAGACTAACAGATGTCTACTGTACATCAATGCAAACATCTAACTATTTAAAGCAGAAGTTGACAGGCTCTTGGTTAGTAACAGTGTCAAAGGTGACTGTGAGAAGACAGGAGGATGCAGCTGAGAGGGATAATAGATATTTGGCCGAGCAGACTCAAAGTTCAAAGTAAATTTCTTACCAAAGTAAATATATATATCACCATATACAACTCTGAGATTTGTCTTCTTGTGGACCTTCACAGTAGATCAAAGGAACACAACAGAATCAGTGAAAGACTGCGCACAACAGGACGGACAAACAACCAACGTGCATAAGACAATAAACCATACAAATACAAACGAGAAAAAATAATAATTAATAAATAAGCAATAAATATGGAGAACATGAGATGACAAGCCCTTGAAATTTAAGTCCATTGGTTGTGGGAACACTTTAGTGTTAAGCTCAGTGAAGTTATCCCCTTTGGTTCCAGTGCTTGATGGTTGAGGGGTAATAAATGTTCCTGAACCTGGTGGTGTGGGTCCTGAGGCTCTTGTACCTTCTTCCTGATGGTAGTAGCGAGAAGAGAGCATGACCTGGGTGGTGGGGGTCCTTGATCATGGATGCTGTTTTCCTGTGACAGCGCTCTGAGTAAATATGCTCAATGGTGGGGAGGGCCTTAGCCGTGACAGACTGAACTGCATCCACTACTTTTTAATACCATTTTCCACTCAAGTTCTGGAGAAGATGGCGCCAGCAAACAATCTGACCAAAGGTATCATCCTTCAGACAGTTCACAAAATTACTTCCTTTCGTTCTCTCACTTCTTCTTCTTTCAAATATGATTCGGTTGATAACGGAGGCTGTGATCTGCAGCTTGATGGTGTGTACGGGCCAATTGAGTGATCTGGCACTTTGCTGTCTCTGAGGGAGTTTGGTGAGATTTCAAGTGAAGTGTGCGGCCTGCAGGCCGAAAGTCCTGGAGCCAACGAAGTCGAACCCATGATCGATTTCTCACCCATTAAAGCATTCAGGCTAGATTGAAATCAACAAGGACACGAGCGGACGGCAAGCAGGTGTTCAGTGCCATCTGCCTGTGAGTGCCTGGTCTCCCCCTCTCCCTCCCATTCGCCGCTCTGACTGCGTTCGATCATTCTCTCTCTCTTTCTCACTCGTTGCTGCTGAAGGATAGTGCCGGGTCTTGGGCAAGGTTTAATTGATCTGGTTTATGGATTGGACTCTGTAGTTTGGGTTATGAAGTGTTTCTGGTTTCTGATTCCTCAGTTTTTGTTGCTATTTGTGTGATTTTGATTGGGGTGGAGTAGCTCTGCAGCCTGCAGTCACTAAACGACACAGCACTAGACTGAACTGAATTGAGAAACTGAACACTCCTGGATTGTTCCGCTGACTTTATGGTTGATGCTTCAAATTCTGCGTTATGTTTTTTGCTGTTTGTGCAATTTGTTGCTTTTTTAGGCACTGGGGTATGATCTTTTTCTTTCAGTGAGTTCCATGGTTTTCTTTGTTTCCTGGTGGTCTATGGGAAGGTGAATCCCAGGGTTGTGTACTGGATACAAACTGTACTTTAATAGTAAATGTACCTTGAATCCTGAATCTTGAATCAAGGGTGTTGGTGTTTCCATCACCGCACATCTACAGAAGTTTGTCGAAGTTTGTCAAAGTTTTAGATGCCATGCCAAATCTCCACAAATCCCTAAGGAAGTAGGGGTGCTGCTGTGCTTTCTTCATAATGGCATTGACGTGCTGGGCCCAGCACAGATCCTCCAAAATGATGACACTGAGGAATTTACAATTGCTGACCCACTCCACCTCTGACCCCCTGATGAGGACTGGTTCATGGACTTCTGGTTTCCTCCTGCTGAAGTCAATAATCAGCTCCTTGGTCTTGCTGATGCTGTGTAAGAGTTTGTTGTGGTGGCATCACTCAGACAGATTTTCAATCTCCCTCCCACATGCTGGTTCATCACCACCGTTGATTCAACACAGTGGTGTCGTCAGCAACCTTAAATATGGGACTCGATGGGCTAAATGGACCAATTCTGCTCCTGTGCCTTATGGTCTTATAAATTACATTTTCCTCTTTGCTTTTTTCTGATCGCTCATCTCTATAATAATGTGCTGAGCTTTCCTTGTCCCTCTCCACCTGGCCTGGCTCATTCCCCAACAATGCCATCTACCTCATTAGGCCAGAAGGACGACTGATCAAGAAGGCCCTCTCTGACACTCTCCAAAAACTGTTCCATTATCTATTCCTTCTGGCCTTATACACCGACCTATTTCTGGATTGTTCCTCTTACATCTCCCAAACAGAACGTCACCTCTGTCGATCGTTTTAACAACTACCATGAACGGAAAATGGGGTTTGTCCTTTTACATTGACAGCGACTTGCACTCTAAAACTATTGACATTAAAACCTCGCACTAAATTCACTATCTCTGGTAAGTGCCTTGTACTGGATCGCAACCACCTCCCTAAACCCTTCTGGGCCAGAAGGACCTGTTACCATGCTATGCAGTACAGTGCAAAAGTCTTAGGTGTGTATATATATAGAGCCAGGGTGCTGAAGACTTTTGCACAGACTACTCTACTTGTCAAACATGGAGCAGAGAGTGAGTTTGTAGATCCAGTGGGAGCAAAGGATGTTGGGAATGGCGAGGGTGGAGCACTGTGGGAGGGGTGTGGGACAGGTGGCAGAGAAGGGGGGCGGGGGCTGGGGTGGCACAAGTGTAGACACACCCAACTGTGAGACACCAGGCAAGGTCACTTGATTCCAAGCAATTGGTTTATTATTACAGAATGTCTCTCTGGTGCTTCCTGCTCCCTCCCCATTTTCCCAACCATGATTCCCCTCTCCCTGCCCCCTTCCCACAACAGACACATATCAGAATCAGGTTTATCATCATTCAAATATGCCATGAAATTAGTTTTTCTTTTACAGCAGCAGTACAGTGCAATATATAAAATTACTACGGTACTGTGCAAAAGTCTTAGGCACCCTAGCTATATATATGTGCTTAAGACTTTTGCACAGTACTGTATCTCTACGAATAAATCTCATACTTCCCACCACTCCACACTTGATCCTATTTCACTGTTCCTAAGGACAGCACCTTTTAAACAGTGGAATATAGTGTTAACAGATGCATTAACAAATTACATCATTAATTCTTAAACTACTAATTTAGAGACAGTTTTATAATCTGAGCCTTAAGTAACTATGATTGTCGCAAACAAGAGAAAACTTGCAGATGCTGGAAATCCAAGCAACGCACACAAAATGCTGGAGGAGCTCAGCCTGGCCTGCTGAGTTCCTCCAGCATTTTGTGTGTGCAACTACGACTGTGCCTGTCTTAGGCTGTTTATTTGACTCGGACCCCTCCTGTGAGCTGAAGGAGTCTTTCAGTGGATTGGATTCACGCCAACTTCCGGAAATAGATGATGCTGTGACACACTTTGGTGCTTATTCCCACAACTGACCCTTGCGCTGAGTGACCATTCAAATCTAATGATGAAATATTAGTGATGGAATCTTTGACAATGTAAATACAATTTATTTTCCTGGTGTTAATCGATAGATTGAGAGCTTTCCATATTCCCACTACATCATAAGAAGCCAGCATGATCAAAGACCTTACCCACTCCGGACGTTCTCTTTTCTTCCCTCTCCCATCGGGCAAAATCCTGACAGCACCTACCACTGGGCTCAAGGACAGCTTCTATCCCACTGCTGTCAGACTACTGAATGGATTTCTTGTATGATAAGACTCACTCTTGGTCTCACAATCTACCTTGTTACGGTCTTGTGGTTTATTGTTTATCTGCCATGCACTTTCCCTGTAGCTTTTACGTTACATCACGAGAAAGCCCTTCCAACCACCGAGCACATCTGACATGAAATGCTGTCATAGGAAAGCAGCATCCATCATCAGAGATCCCCACCACCCAAAGTCATGTTCTCCTCTTGCTGCTGCCAACAGGTAGAAGGTAAAAGAGCCTCAGGACATACACCTGCCTCAGGACAGGTTCAAGAACAGATCCTACCCCTCAGTCATCAGGCTCTTGAATGAAAGGGGATAACTACCCTTTCTTGTCCCATCATTGAAATGTCCCTGCAACCAATGATCTCACTTTAAAGACCCTCTATCACATTATCTCATGTTCTCGTTATTTATCGCTATTTGTTTATATTTACAGTTGCACAGTTTGTTGTCTTCTGCTCGCTGGTTAATATTTCATTGATCCTGTTGCAGTTACTAGTCTATATATTGAGTATGACCACAGGGAAATGTATCTCAGGGTTGTTTGTGGTAACATATATGGACTTTGATAATAAAATTTACTTTGAAATTTATTTTGCACTGTTATTTTTACCTTGTTCTACCTCAATGCACTGTGTAAAGATTTGATCTGTATGAACAGCATGCAGGACAAGCGTATCACTGTACCTCGGAAAATGTGACACTGACAAACCACCACCAACACCAAATAAAGACACACTCCTTCGTCATCTTCCCTTACCAGGCTCTTTAAGTCTAGGTGGTGGAATTAGACGTGTTCTGCTTGTCCTTTTCTTTTTTTTCTGTGAAGACTTCTGCTTTAAACATTGGACGATGAAGTATTCCAACTGTAAAATTATGCACAGCATAAGCACAAAAATCAAAATCACACACAGTTGTTTAGCTGGAGAACAAAGTTCAAAAATTAAGTGAAAATCACTTTGTACAAACGATATATCCAATTCCCTCCAAGTGCATGAGAGCTGCGTGTGCTGCACATTGTTATATTTATCCATTTTCTTCCCTGCACCAAAATCGAAGAGAACTTACCCATTAATCTTCATGATATAGTGTTTTGGCTAAGTTTCAGAATAACATATTTGACTGGCCTCTTGGAAAAAGAATTTGGAAATTCCTTCCCATCTCAATCCATATTCTGTTGCTAAATATAAGACTTCCCTCAATTCTTCCACATAAATGCTCTCTGATTAAATCAAAGCAGTTAACCCTGAGGAGGATAGATCACTTATGAGGTGACCACGGTCTATCAGCCGTTTGTGTTACACAGTACTAACTTCATTTTCCAAAAATGTCATGGAATATTTTGCAGGGGTGACCTCATTGAAACCTATCACACGTCAAACGGTCTCAATAAGTGTGGATGTAGATAGGATGTTTCCTACAGTGGAAGAGTCCAAGACCAAAAGACATAGCCTCAGAATAGAGGGGCATCCTTTTAGAATGGAGATGAGGAAGAATTCTTTTAGCCAGAGAGTGGTGAATCTGTGGAATTTGTTGGCACAAGTGTCTGCGAAGGCCAATTCTTTATGTATACTGAAGGCAGAGGTTGATAGATTCTTGGTTAGTCAGAGCATGAAGGGATACAGGGAGAAGGCAGGAGACTGGGGCTGAGAAGGGAAAATGGATCAGCCATGATGAAATGGCAGAGCAGACTTAATGGGCCAAATGGCCTAATTCTGTTCCAATGTCTTAGGGTAAATTAAACAATGCATAAATGGCTTATTGTTTCACAACTGCACATTTCTTTGTTAGCTGTAGTGATTGTGCGTCCAAAATCCATGTTATTGTGTTTGGTGTTTCTCAAGGGCCAGTTGTTGGCCTATTGTTATTTTCACTCTACATGCTCGATTAGGTTAGATTATTTCAAAACACAAGGTGAATTACCACAGCTATGCAGACAACACAAGGTAAACTACCACAGCTATGCAGACAACACACAATTGTATTTGTCTATTACACAAGACAACCCCGAGGCTCTATCCCCCTGGTCCAGTATCTTACAAGTCAAGCCAGAAGTAAAGGATTTAGGCATTATTATTGACTCTGAGCTAAACTTTAAATCACTTAACCATATTACTAAGACTGCATTCTTTCATTTAACAAATATTGCAAAGTTCAATTTCCTAAAACATTTCAAGATGGAGAAAAATTGATACACACTTTTGTTTTTAGCCAATTAGACTACTGCAATGCACGCTTCTCAGGACTGCCCAA
The DNA here is from genome assembly GCF_030028105.1 of Mobula birostris. Lineage (NCBI taxonomy): Eukaryota > Metazoa > Chordata > Chondrichthyes > Myliobatiformes > Myliobatidae > Mobula > Mobula birostris. The sequence goes on along the minus strand of NC_092386.1, from coordinate 14,880,601 downwards.
GAAAGATATAAATCGCCTGCAGCTTTTTCAAAATGCAGCAGCAAAAATCTTAAACCGAAACAGTTCACCTTTTTCTCTTTCCACAGATGTTGCCTGATCCATAAGTTCTTCCAGTATTTCTGTTTTTGTTTCAGATTCCAATACTGGCAGGTTTAATTTATTTTCCCATTATTTCTAGAGGTCCAAACACACTCGACCACTGCTACACTACGATGAGGAATGCCTACCTTTCCTTCCTGAGACTGCGTTTTGACATCGGATCATTCAGCTGTACTGCTACCTGCATACAGAGCCTAAAGATCAAGGCTCTGGAGATCAAGACAACCAAGAGGTGGTCATGGGAGGCAGAGGAACAGTCACAGGATCACCTTGAGTCGTGGACTGGACTGTGCTCAAGAACTCATTGGACCTGAATGACCACACCAGGGTCATTACAGACTTCATTAAAACATCTACGGAAGAGTGTATCTCCGTGAAATTGATCAGGGTTTTCCCCAATCAGAGGCTCTGGATGAACAATGAAATCAGAATTTGTTGAGAGCCAGATCAGAGGCATTCGAGCTTGGAGATCAAGAATGCTACAAGAGGTGCAGGTATGATCTCCGGAAAGCCATCTCTCGGGTGAAGTGGAGATTCTGGACTAGACTGGAATCAACGAGAGATGTTCGACAGCTGTGGCAGGGTTTGATTGCCATAACCTCCTACAAAGTTAAATCTTGCAACAAAGGGGGCAGCAGAGCTGCATTTCCAGATGTGCTCAATGCTCCCGTTGATCACCAGAGCAGGGAGGAACCATCCCACAGCCCCATGTCTCCCGATGTCCCTTTGGTCTCAGTATCTGAAGGTGACGTGTGGGCTGCCTTTAAGAGAGTGAATGCAAGGAAAGCATCCAGTCTGGACGGAGTACCTGGCCGAGTACTGACGACCTGTGCTGACCAATTGGCCGGTGTATTCATAGACATCTTCAATCTCTCGTTCCAGCAGTGTAGGGTACACACCAGCTTCAAGCAGGCTTCAATCGTACTGTGCCCAAGAAGAGTGTGGTAATCTGTCTAAAAGACTATCGCCCAGTGGCACTTACATCCACAGTGATGAAGTGTTTTGAGACGCTGGTGTTGAAGCGTATCAACACCTGTCTGAGTGGTGACTTGGATCCGCTTCAATTCACCTACCAAAGCAACAGGTCTACAGCTGACGCCATCTCATTGGCTCTTCACACAACCCTGGAACACCTGGACAGCAAAGGTGCACACATCAGGATGCTCTTTGTTGAATACCGCGCAGCATTTAACACCATCATCGCCTCAAAACTAATCAGTAAACTCAAGACTTGGGCCTCAATACCCCCTCGTGCAATTGGACCCTAGATATCCTCACTTGTAGATCCCAGTCAGTTTGGATTGGCAAAAAGATCTTCTCCACACCTCCATCAACACAAGAGCAGCGCACGGATGTGTACTTAGCCCCCTGCTGTACTCGCTTTACACCTATGACTGTGTGGCTAAGTACAGCTCCAACACTATATACAAGTTTGCTGACGACACCACTGTTGTGGGCTGTATCAAATGCGGTGATGAATCAGCACACAGGAGGGAGGTTGAAAACTTGGCTGAATGGTGTAATGACACACTCCCACTTAAGGTCAATAAGACTAAGGAACAAATTGTAGACTTTAGGAGAGGGAAACCAGAGATCCATGAGCTAGTAATCATCGGAGGATCAGAGGTAGAGAGGATCAGTAACTTTAAATTCCTGGGTGTCACTATCTCAGAGGACCAGAATATAAATATATTATATAAATATTATTGTAAAGAAAGCACGACAGTGCCTCTACTTCCTCAGGAGTCTGCGGAGGTTCGGCTTGTCATCAAAAACCTTGGCAAACATCTGTAGATGTGTGTTGTTAAGTGTTCTGACTGGCTGCATTATGGCCTGGAATGGGAACACCAATGTCTTTGAATGAAAAATCCCACAAAAGGTCGTGGATTCAGCCCAGTAAATCACGAGTAAAACCCTCCCAACCATTGAGCACATCTACATGAAACATTGCCATAGGAAAGCAGCTTCCATCATTAAAGATCCTCACCACATAGGCCATGCTCTTTTCTCACTGCTGCCATCGGGTAAAGGTACAAGAGCCTCAGGACTCGCACCACCAGGTTCAAGAACAATTACTACCCCTCAACCATCGGACTGTTGAACAAAAGGCAATAACTACACTCACTTAAGGACTCTATCTTGTTACTTCATGCTTGTTATTTATTTATATCTACATTTGCACAGTTTGTTGGCCATTAATCCTGTTTACAGTTACTGTTCTATAGATTTGCTAAGCATGCCTGCAGAAAAGAACCCCAAGATTATTTGTGGTGACATGTGTAAGGGTTTCTTCTTTTATGTTACTCCTAAGGCTAATAAAAATGGCTTCTTTGTTATGTTAACTGCTGAGAAAGTGCTTCTCTATAGCAGCTTGTTTGGGTTATATTACTGATATTGAGAATTGTATTCATTTGCTAACCAATTGGGATAGATGCTATTCTTTCTTGTGTGTCTGTAAGCTATTGTTTTCGCAGGCTTTGGGGGAGAAGGCGCAATGGGGACAGACAGAGGAGACACGATGCTGTAAGCTGGGCGACGGAACGGACCCCGAGCGGGAGTCCGAGGCCCAGGGTTTTCGGGAGGAGAACCGAAGAGGAAGGACGTGCTGGACGCGCTCCGGTCGACCACCGTGGTTGGTCCCAGGCGGCGGGTCGAGGGGGTCGGAGGAGATCGCATGGTGGAAAGAAGACCCTGTTCATTGAGCTCCAACGGTTGTGCACGAAGTGGTGAACTCTGATAAGTTTGGTGCCTTTTACTTTCCTTTTATATTGTATCTCTATTAATTACATTGTTCCAGTAAGATCTATAAAGCGTAATCATTTAATCGCATATGGTGTATTGTCTGTTATTTTGTGGGGTGGGGTACATCACACAGCATCCACACAAACTTGATTACCCAGTCTGGCGGGGCCGAAGGCTGCTTCCCGTAGACGAAAGCGAGCTGAGCGAGCCTGAGGCTTACCAAGGGGCTACACATGTATATACTCAGATAATAAATCTTACTGTAAACTTTGAACTTTTTGCAGGAATACTTGCTTCTGCATTAATCATTAGTATTTGGAATGCACTGCTTGAGAGACTGGTGGGGAGTGGAACGAGGAGAGTTAATTCAAATTTAAAAGCAGCTTTTAAGAAGGAAGTGCTGGAAGGGAAAGTATTGTGGAGATACACTCAGTAGTCACTATCAGGCACACCTGTACACCTGCTCAGTAATGCCTATATCTAATCAGCCAGTCATGTGGCACAACTCAATGTATAAAAGCAAGCAGAAACGATCAGTTGTCAGAGGTTCAGTTGTTGTTCAGACCAAACATCAGAATGGGGGAAGAAATGTGACCTAAGTGACTTTGACCAAAGGAATGATTATTGCAGCCAAATGGGGTAGTTTGAGTAACTTAGAAACTGCTGATCTTCTGGGATTTTCATGCATGGCAGTCTCCAGAGCTTACAGAAAATAGTGAAAAAAAACAGAAAAAAAACATCCAGTGAGTGGCAGTTCTGTGGGTGCAAACAGTTGTTAATGAGAAAGGTCAGATGGGAATAGCCAGACTGGTTGAAGCTGACAGGAAGTTGACAGCAACTTAAGTAACCGAGTGTTACAACAGTGGTGTGCAGAAGAGCATCTCTGATCATACATCATGTTGAACCTGGAAGTGGATGGGCTACAGCAGCAGAAGACCACGGACACACACTCAGTGGCCACGTTATTAGGTAACAAAGCAGATACTGAGGTAAATTCCTTCATTGTCACTGGGTTCAAATCCTAAAAATCACTGCCCACAGTCCTCAACTTGGAGGAACGCAGCAGTTCGAGAAAGTGCCTCATAAGCACTTCATTACGGGCAGTTAGGCTTGGGCAATTAATGCTGGCCATGGCACTAATTTTTCCTCCACAATAAATTCCTTTGAGAACTTCTTTCAAAAGCTGACAAGTTAACAACGCGCTGAATGCCAGGCATTTATATCTATGCAGCGGTACGCCCACAAACGACCACAGAGGGGGGAGAAATCTCATGGGGATATGCAAATATACAAAACATTCAAGTCAACCCTCAGAGCTTGTGGGAAGCTCTGCTCTGTAGACATAAAGAATGCCATTGTTGTTGAATATAAACCCACTGTTATGATGGTTTCAGCAGCTATAGATACACATGAAACTATTTTATTGTTTTAATAATCCACAATTTTGTTTAAAATTTGTGCAATCATGATCTCACTGTGTTTGCTTCACCGGCAAAGAAATTCCTTTCATTGTGTTCATATAAAATTCCATATTGTGGGTCAGCATGGTCAGTGCGACACGATTACAGCAGCAGCAGTTGCAAGCAGGGCTCAGTTCCCGCCGCAGCTTGTAAGAAGTGCGCATGTTCTCCCTGTGACCGTGTGAGTTTCCTCCGGGCGCTCCATCTCCTCCCACGCTCCAAGCGCGTACAGTCAGGGTAAGCAACGGGCGCAGGAAGCACGGTGACACCTGCGAGCTGCTGAGACCGACCCTCGCTGATCTGACTTGATGCAAAGCGACGCTTTTCACTGTGTTTCTCGAAGTACATCTGGCAAATAGAGCTGAACTTCATCTTCCTCTTTCTTCTCTTTCTAACTCTGGGTTCAGTTTCACCTCATTAGATCGAATTTTTCAGGGCTCCCTGTCAGTGCGGTCGCAAACAGAATGGGAGTTTGAAAAGGTGATGCTTGGATGATGTTTGGAGAGCAACCTCATTGGTATTCTCTGTAGTTATTAAAGCTGTTGCTGCCACCAAGGAGGTCTCTGACTGCAATCCAAGTTTTGACATATGATTGACAGTGCCTTCATTGAATAAAAGCAATGAAGCTTAAATGAGGAAAGCAATTACAACCACCAAAATGTCTTGTCAGTGCCAGGCCGATGTGGGCAGACTGAAGGATTTGGCTTGGCTCCGCTCTTTTTAACTGGTTAGTCAAGAGTGGATGGTAGAGGCTGCTCCTATTCATGGATGACAAGAGTACAAGAAGTCACAGATGTAAAATGGATGGAAAATAATTAAAAATTACATGAGAAAAATGTTTTTATGTGGTCCAAATGGCTCCTTTTATATTGTAACCATTTAATGATTCAACTTCTGCAGATGTTTTGTAGAGAGCATTCCATCTGGTACAGAAACTCGATGCGCAGAGGGTTGCACACTCAACCTTCTCCATCAAGGACATCCTCAAAATGTGGTGTCTCAGGAAGGCAGTATCCATCATTAAGGATCCTCACCATCAGGGCCATGCCCTCTTCTCAAAGACTCAAATACATTGATTATCAAAGTGGGTATTCGTCCTCCCACAGGCAGCCGTGGAACCATGGAACCCGCTCAAGTCAACATCAAACACCAAACGTGCAAAGAAAGAGCAAACTTCGCGAATGGCAAAAAGCGAGCGAGCAGCACGTAGAATGCCCAACATCAAACCAGGCGTCCGGAAGTATTCAGTTTAGTTCAGTCCAGCGCCGTGCTGCTGGCCCACTGCAGGCGGGGGGGGGGGGGGTGCTATTCTTCACCCAAAGTGCCCCAGGCTGCATCGATCGCCTCAGTCAAACCAGTCAAAAACAGCGAAAAACAAACCAGAATCCAGAAACACTTGTAACAATGAGCCTTAAACTTATAATAGACTCCTGCACTGTAACCTTGCTCAACGCCTCAAATGGGGTGACGCAATATAGTCAATTATGGGCCACAAACTCCACTCCAAACCTCACCCAACTCCTAGGCAGGAGGTACAGAAGCTTGAAGTCCCACAGCTCCAAGTTCAATAACAGTTGCTTCCCTTCAAACATTTCGTTCTTCAACCAGCAGCTGACATAGTCCTGATCATTACAGTGTAACAACACTATGACCACTTCGATCTTTACACTGAAACCGATTTCTTTGTTCCAATTGTGCTTTCTTGTAAAAATTGTGTTTAAAGAAACTTTTCTTGTGAATGCTGCTTAAATGATGCTCCATGTCTGCCTTTGCGAATAATACTTCTGAGCAGAAACCAAGCAGAATTCTTGCAAGTTGTACCAAAAATATTATAGGAAATATAGTTCTCAAACATTAATTTTATATTTTTAGTAGCACAGAATTGTGCAAATGTGACCTACATTTCTAAACCTGCCCCCCCCCGATGATATCTCCTTGAAATGCAATCGATGGACCTGATCAGCTAATTAATTAATTAATTTTGTTAGCATTTCAGTGCGGAGTAGACTCTTCCAGCCCATCAGACCCTTCTGCATCATGGACACCAATATCCACCCACTTGTCACTACATGACCTTCTGCGTTCTCCCCCGCAGTCGTTATCGAAAATGCCCCAAGCCCGTGCCTCTGAGGTGTGGGTTCAACATGTGGTTGCTGGAAAGTGTGCAACAGAGCCAGGGGTGATGCTACACTTTTCATTCTAACTGCAAGGGAGTCTGCACAAATGGCCAGAAAGCTTGGGACACAAGCGCCTCCTAAGCTCCCAGTGCACAGCTAACTGAAGCAGCAGCCTCCAGCTGTACACACTAAATGGCAATTAATACGAATCGATGGCCAAACCAAGCCACCTCGTTCGAAACTCTTGACTTAGGTGAAGTCGGTGATTTGTGCCCCCCCCCACCCCCAACCTCACCTTCTCTCCTTTTCCATTCCCGACTCTGGCTCCCCTCTTAGCCCTTCTCTTCTTCTCACCTGCTTATCACCCCCCTCTGGCATCCCTTCTCCTTCCCCTTCTCCCATCATCAACTCTCCTGTCCTATCAGATTCCTTCTTATTCAGCCCTATACCTCTTCCACCTACAGACATCCCACCTCTCCTGGGAGTTCCAGGAGTCTCCCACATATCAATAGTGGCTCCTTGATGCCCGCAAATTATATACAATGTCCCAGAAATCACGTTTTTTGAGAGCGAGCGTGACAGTGACCACGAGAGAGAGAGAGAGAGAGAGAGAGAGAGAGAGAGAGAGAGAGCGAGAGAGAGAGAGCGAGCGAGAGCGCACCACGGCACAGTGTTCCAAAAAAAGAAAATATAAAACGTACGTCACCCCAGACTACATTAAAGTGTACCCCTGCCTAATAGGGGTCAAAAATAATGACAGTGCTGCTCGCTGCACTGTTTGCAACAGTGGCTTTTCTATTGCCCATGGTGGGTTAAGACTGTAAAAGACATTCTGAAGTGAGTTTAACAGGTGTCATTCGTTCATTAGTATAGCTAACGTTATTTAAACTAGCTGGCTAGCTGCTCAGGAGCTACTCTATTGCAGACATCCCACCTCTCCCGGAAGTTCTGGGAGTATCCCACAAATTGATGATGCTACCTCCCAGAAATGAGCTCTTGCACGGTGGGATGTCTGCACCTATCGCCTCCCAGCTTTTTACTTCATTCCCCTCTCTATCAACCACCTACTTTCCTCCTCATCTGGCTTCACCTATCACCTTCCAGCTTGTACTTCTCCCCCACCTTCTTATTTTGGCTTCTTCCAGTCCCGATGAAGGGTCTCAGCCCAAAACAGCCACTGTTCATTCCTCTCCATAGATGATGCCTGCCCTACAGTATTTATCCAGCATTTTCCAACATCTGCAGAGTCTCGTGTGTACTGTATATGTCGAGTCTCAATAGGCTTACAAAAGTCAGCTTACCAACCTTTTCTCTAAACCTCCAAGAATATTTTTAAAAATCTTAAACTATGAGCAAGCTGCACAGGGAGTTTCTCAAAAAAGAAAATGCTTATTAAAATTTTAATTACAGCCCTTCGTTAAACCTTCATTCCTTCAAACATTAACCTGACATTGCTCAGATTAATGCAGGACTGCCTGCTAGCTGTTTCGGCCTTTCAATTTAAGTCTTGCACCATTTAAGGTTTCTCTTCCTATCTTCTATGTTAAAAATTAACTTTGGGATGTAAGATTTACCTCCAAGGTCCAAATAAGTTGAGCTTAATTATGGGTGAGACCTTTAACACTGCGAGTCAATTTTATGGTGACGAAGACTTTCTCGAGATCCAGTGCAAGTAAATTATGAAAGGCCAGATATAAGATCAATAATTGGATCTGCTCAGTATTCGACTCCTTAACATTATCAGCAAACAAATTCCTTCTGAGCTAATTGGTAAAGTATCGTTTGGTAAGATGGCGACGCACTCGGACACAGAGGCCTCTCATGGGTCAACCAAAGGTGTTTTTTATTTTTTAAATGTCTTTTTTTTTTTTACGATCTCAAGGCAACGCTGGACTCCAAGAACTCTGGGTACTGCAGGTTGACCCCATCAGTAAGCTGCTCATTTGTGGTGGAGCTGAACTTGGTGCAGACCGCGTTGCTGCCTGCTATGGTAGGCATCGAAGGGTTGGGAGTTGGTGTGCAAAGACGACAGGCAGTGTAACTGTGGGTGATTGTCTTGGATGTTTCTCTTGCGATCCTGAGACCCTGTTGGACATCGATAACGTAAGATGCCACAGGCCTATTTCCCTTGCTTGGTGACGCGACATGCAGCAGGGGTGCTGAGTGGAATCGGCTGTAGTGAGACCTAGGCCTCAAGCCAGGGGCTTTCCCGCTGCTGCAGCCCAGGAGAGGGGACGCTGGAGGCAGTGTAGCATAACGTCCATGCTCGACTGGGGACTGGCCTCTCCCATCAAGTGCTCAATTGGTTGAATGGCAAGCTGGACTGTGTGCATGTGTCTGTCTACGGACTCCCGGGAACTGCATCATCAATTTGAAGGACGTGTCATTCAGGGACTTGGGCTATATAGATTGGTTTTCTGCGTGACTGTATATGTGATCGCTATCTTGAACGTGCTGTGCACGCTTTGCACCTTGGCCCCAGAGGAACGGTGTTTCGTTTAACTATATTCATGTTTGGTTAAATGATAATTAAATCTGAATTTCACTTGACTTGAATTGAATTTGATTTGTTCAGGTCCTGGCAGAAATCTGTAGAACACTACAGCACAGAAACATGCCCTTCGGCCCATCTAGTCTGTACTGAACTATTATCCTGCCTGGTGCCATCACCCTGAACCTGGACCATGGCCCTCCAAACCCTCCCATCCAGGTACTTATCCAAAACTTCTCTTAAATGCTGATACGAACCTGCAGCCACCACTTCCACTGGCATCCCTTTCCACACTCCCACCACCAGGGGGAGTGAAGAAATTCCCCCTCACGTTTCATCTTCCACCCATGACCTCCGGTTCTATTTTCACCCAACCTCAGTGGAAAAAGCCTGCTTGTATTTTCCCTATCTACACCCTCACAATTTTGTATATCTCTACCAAATCTCCCCGCATTTTTGTACACTCTAGGGAATAACATTCAAACCTATTCAACTTATCCCTATAAATCCGATTCGCAGTTTCCAGCAACATCCTTGTAAACTTTCTCAGTACTCTTTTGGTCCACTGAAGGTTTTATGTAAATGGTGTTTCATTCTTAAAAGCAACACCCTTACAGATGAAAGCAAATTGCATGGGTAGATGCTCTGAATTGTGTCTGTAATGGTATAAACATGCTCAGGCCTTTGACTCCAGCAATGTCAATAGCAGATGCTCCCCCTCAGTAGTTATCTATCTTTCAGGGGTGGTGAGGTAGAGATACTGTACGTCTCTACCCAAGGAAATGCAAGGTGCTCCTTCCCTCCGCTAGCTTGCAGGTCACCCTCGGGCAAGGTGTAGCACCTGCTTAGCACCCCCCCCCTCACCCGATCAGGGTCACGTGAAGCTGTGGGAACAGGTGGTGGATGGTCGTATGAGCGACTGGTACCTATCACAAGTCCTGGTTATGTGGCCACTGATGCCGGGCAGACAATCTCTGAAGAGTATTGATCATGGCTGGGGTCACCCGTCTTGTAAAGACACTGCCCAGAAGGCGGCAATGAACGGCAAACCACTTCTGGAGAGAAAATTACCAAGAACTATCATGGTCATGGACTGTGATCACCCACATCGTTCAACACAGCACCTACCTATCCAACTGTTACAAGGATTACCCCTTAGTAGTAATGATCAGAGAGGCACAGAGAGAATCTACATTTACTGATAAGTACCTTTATTGTCTCAACTAAAAAGTATACGGGTTCATTAACTGTGTGCATATCCACTAGGTGTTGCTGACCCTCCATGAACAGTCAAAGAATAGAAAATGTGATACTCAGGAAATAGTCTACATTGGCCAGGCATTCCTCGTGGTCCCAATATGACCTCCACATGTCCAATGTGGTGTCCTCCACATCTGTGCTGGTTGGGCCCTGGAAAATTGTTGCTGCCTCAGCTCCCAAAATCTTTCATTCTTATTCATTCCCCTATCAGATTGATCACTGATGTTTCAATTTCATTGGCTCAAGATCACCTGACTGACCTGCGTCTGTTCTCATTGGATGTAGCCCCGGCTACAAGTAGTATTGTTTTATGCCCTTTGCCTTCAACCTCATGCCTGAGGTGATGATATTTGTTCTATTCAACTCTGACTGGTTCAAACCAGTCAAACTGGGTCAGCCAGAAACTGGGCCCAGATAACAAGACTGCTTCTGCAAACCTGCTATTTTACACAATAAACTGCTTCTGATCTCAGTTTTAGCAGATCATTAACAGAAGCTCCTCATGCCCACGTTCAATTGCTCTGAATAAGTTACCCCAGAGCAAGAATCAGTTCATCAAAAAGTTTACAAAATGTCAGCTGCAAGGACAGTCTCACAAAATGGTCAAATCCCTTCCTGTTCACCGATTGTAGTTCTTTCTGACCAACATATCTATCTATTTATTTATTTATAGATACTGCATGGAACAGACCATCTCAGCCCAACTAGAGCCAGGAACCTAACTATTTAACTATAACCTAATCTCACGACAAGTTACAATGACCACTTAACCTACTAACCGGTCCATCTTTGGACCATGGGAGGAAACTGGAGCATCTGGAGGAAACCCATGTGCTCATGGGAAGGATGAACAAACTTCTTACAGAGAACGCCAGGACTGAAATCCAGACTCCAACGCCCCAAGCTGTAATAGCTTCACGCTAACCGCTATGCTACGGTGGTGCACATTCATCTTCAATTGTAAACAAAAAGAAGCCAAATGCTGGGTAATAATTTCCAAAATCAGTCTCTCTGTAATTATTTGGTTTTACAGTAGATTGCGAAGCAAATGACATATAATCTTAAAGTATTATATTATAGGAAATAACTATGTTGTGAAAGCATAACAATCTTGCTCACCACTCCGCCGAAATATTTCCCCACATTGAAATCGTTGAGACTCTGAAGTTCCAAGTAGGCTGCTCCAATTTCTTTTGACAGTTCCAACCCCTCATAGAAAGGCACACAGCTCCCTTTATCTGATGCACACAGTGGACATGAACAAGCTGGACTCTCTTCTGTTGAGAAGTTCAAAATGTCATGAATTTAATTTAAAAATATTGCTCTAAGTATTATACAAATTCCAAAAATAAATAGAATAATGTCATGTCCGATACATTTTCTGTAATTTACATCTCTGCAGGAAACTCAACCTTTATTATATAACAACTTCAGTTGATTTATAGAGCATCTTATCAATTCTGTCACAGCACTTCACTCCAATTATTTAAATGCACAGTAAAATCTAGCAAGTAGCAAGAAGGTGAAAAAATAAATAATCTGATTTTGCCAATGTTAACCAAGTGACAAGTGTTAATCAGAATTACGAGGGGAACCTCTGATCCACTGTGAGAAAAATTTGAGTATCATTCCCACTGTTGAGACTCACAAAAACTTCACAGATTCACAAGCTGGTTGCAGAGTGGAGAAGGGCCAATTTATGTGTACCACTAATCCCACTCCCCCCGCATCCTCATAACCTTGCAAACCCTTTCCTTTCAGATACCTATCCAACTCCCCCATTTGAACACTGCAGTTCATTTTCATCCTTTACTAATTGAAGCACTGAATTCCAATTTGCAACAATCTGCTGGGTTTAAAAATAAATTTTACTTGTATCACATTTAGCTCTTTAGTCAATTACCTTTATCCTATGTCCGAGGTTCCTGACCCTTCCTTCTGCTCCCCCGGGCAATGGGAACTGTTCCTCCCTGTCTTTACCCTTCATTGATCTAACTGCTTGTGATTCCTGTCAATGTCATTATTTAATGCTGTGGTATTAACTGCTGAGGTATATGAGTAAAGCACAAAGCATTGGAGTGAGCTTCTAAGATCTGAGACAGTTTGAAACTGGAGATTGAGGATCAAATTTGCTTACTTAGTTCTGTGGAAAGAGAGCAAACAAGTTTGTTCAAAGGGCTTTTACAGCTATATGATTTCTGACAGTGATTTCATACTTCAAAAAGCAAAAGGATGTGTAACACATTATGTAAGACACTTACTGTTAAGGAATGATTGTTTTCTGCAAACCTTGGTGAAAGAAAAGACACCTGGATGATGGAGAAATGGAGGGCCATGTGGGAGTGAAGGGTTAGATTGTTCTTGGAGTGGGTTAAAAGGTTGTCACAACATTGTGAGCTGAAGGGCCTGTACTGTGCTGTACTGTTCTATGTTCTATGACGTTAAATAGAATCAGAATCAGGATTATTACCATTGACATAGTATGTTGTGAAATTTGTTGTTTTGCAGCAGCAGTACAGTACAATACATTAAAAAAACTATAAATTTCAATAAGATATATATATATATATACGTATACATCTCTATCGGCACGTGGCCAGATGCTTAAGGCATTGGACTAGCGACCTGAAGGTCGTGAGTTCGAGCCCCAGCCGAGGCAACGTGTTGTGTCCTTGAGCAAGGCACTTAATCACACATTGATCTGCGACGACACTAGTGCCAAGCTGTATGGGTCCTAATGCCCTTCCCTTGGACAACATTGGTGTCATGGAGAGGGGAGACTTACAGCATGGGCAACTGCTGGTCTTCCATACAACCTTGCCCAGGCCTGCGCCCTGGAGAGTGAAGACTTTCCAGGCGCAGATCCATGGTCTCGCAAGACTAACGGATGTCTATATTTTTTTATTTTTTATACATCTCTAGCAGAAGAAGTATAAGGTACTCCTTCTCTCCATGAGCCTACACCCTTGGGCAAGGTGTATCACCTGCTTAGCACCCCCCAATCAGTTTCACGTGTAGCCATAGGATCAGGTGGTGGATAATCGTACGAGCAGCTGGTGCATATCACAAGTCCTGGTTATGTGACCTTTGATGCCAGGCAGACAATCTCCGAAGAGTATTGATAATGGCCGGGGTCACCCGTCTTGTAAAGACACTGCCCAGACGAAGGCAATGGCAAACCCCTCCAGTCCAGAAACTTGCCATGGACAATCATGATCTCCATGATCGCCCACATCATAAAACATGGCACATAATGATAATGATGATATTTATATGCAAAAATAGTGAGGTAGTGTTCATGGGCGGGTTCATTGTCCATTCAGAAATCTGATTGCAGAGGGAAAGAAGCTGTTCCTGAATCATTGAGTGTGAGACTTCAGGCTCCGGAACCTCCTCCCTGATGGTAACATCGAGCATGCTATGGATGATGGGGGTCCTTAATTATGGATGCCACTGTTTTGAGGCATTTCTATTTGAAGGGAGACTCCTGCCCATGATGGAGCTGGCTGCGCCTGCAAATTTCTGCAGTTTTTTCCAATCCTGCACAGTGGCCTCTCCATACCAGATGCAGCTGGTTAAAATGCCTCTATTAGATCTCTTTACCACCTCTTCTATTCCAAGAACAAGCCCAGCCTCTTCAATCTATTAACATAAATAACATTAACTTGAATTTATGCAATAGTGATTGATGTGCAGTGTGGGAATATCAAGTTCAATCAAATAAATTCAGCTTAATTTTATTTAGACCATTAAATCAAATTATATTTGACAGAGGAATTTTGCTGTTAGTATACAGTTTTTTGAACTGATAATAAGCTAAGAGTTTGTCATCTGAAAGAATATGGCGAGCCACAGTATTTTATATTTGTTTATTTATTCATCAGGATGTGGGCATCCAGTTCAAGTTTAATTGTCATTGAACCATACACATGTATACAGCTAAATGAAACATTATTCCCCTGGGTCAAAGTACATAAGAGTCACAGATTAATATCAACACAAGTCCCTGAGTGGAATGGCCAGGAGAGTAATGATGCCTACGATATCGTTCTGAAGCCATGTTTCCGCAAGAACAAGTACGCAGCAGTTCCTCATCTCGCACTGAGTCAGCCGCAGATAAAGGCAATCCAGCAATGTCTTCCAGGGAGCAAGTGCTGGAGAGCAGCACCAATGGGTGAGCCAGCCTGCAGGGGCCAGCCCCAAGTCCCGTATGGATTTCAGCGCGCACTCTGTGCCTCTGTTCTCTCCCACACCACCTCTGCACCTCCTTCCCCGGGTGGCTGATCACTGGCCAGGCCGGAATTTAATAACCCTCCATAAATGCCCTCAAGAAGGTGGCGGTGAACCACAGCATTAAACCGCTGCAGTCCTTCTGGTGACGGTTCTCCTATTACACTTTTGTACAGGGAATGCCAGCATTCAGGTCAAATGGCAATAAAGGAGTAATATAATATTTCCACGTCAGGACAGAGGCTGCTGTGTGACAGTCCTCCCAGGTGCCTGAAACCCTTGTCCTTTGTTAGCCAGAAGGAACTGCAGTCTACAAATTAGTGGATTCAGATAAATCAAGCACAGGAGGAGCAGACAAAAAGAACTACAGTCAAACAAATCAGTGGATTTGGATAAATCAAGGACAGGGGGAGCAGAGAAACTATTTGTCTTTGTTTCCAACAGGAATTCTGCAGAGTCCTGACGAAGGGTCTCGGCTTGAAACGTCAACTGTACCTCTTCCTAGAGATGCTGCCTGGCCTGCTACATTCACCAGCAACTTTGATGTGTGTCTTTGTTTCCCTCCATTTTGTGAACTCTGAATTGATTCTTGCTCTGGGATAATCCAATCAGAGCAATTGAATGTGGACTCAAGGAGCTTCAGGTCATGACCTGCTAAACCTGAGTCCATTCTCAGACAAGTAGCCATACGTCATGTAAAGTGGCAGACTTGCTGGAGAGGTGATCTGTAATCTCGTTAGATTCCGTGTCTGGGTCACCTAGTTTTGATTAGTTTGAACTAGTCAGAGCTGAAAGGAGCAAGGTTGGGTGGTAGAAGCCATGAAACAATGTTGGTTGTAGCCCTGGACTAGAGCCAGTAAGATGATGACCCAGGTAGGTCAGGTGACCTTGAGCCAATGGGAAGGAGCTCCAATGTTTCAATTGATGAGGAACACTAGAAGAGACAGGAGCTCCAAATACGTTACAGTGATGACTCCTCAGCAGCCAGAGACCAACCATCATGGATGAGGAAGACCCCATGGACGCATGGAGATCGGGACCACAAGGAATGCCTGGCTAGTGTAGACTCCTTTCCCAGGTAATACCGTTTCTCTTCATTGATTGTTCATGGAGGGTCAGCGAATTCTAGTGGGGGTGCACACAGCTAGTTAGTTTGTGAACCCACGTGCTCTTTAGTTGAGGCGATAAAGGTTACTTCTCAGTAAGTACAGATTCTCTCTGATCATTGTTACTAAGGGGTAGACTCTTATAACACCTTCTTGGTGGTAAAGATCATGGGGTTGAGAGGCATTGCCAAACCAATCTAAGTGAGCAGCTGTAGTCAGTGTACATTACCAGTGGCAGAGTAAATATATTCTCCTGAGTGTCGATTGTGGAGGACCATCCACAATAATGGCACTAAATATTAAAGGTAGCTGGTCAGACTCTTTCCTGCTGAAGCTAATCACTGCCTGATGACCGTATCAGGTCAATTGTGAAAATGTGACAAGTGCACATGTGGCAGATTGATCGTGCGGTGGATCAACTGGTCCTCCTACGCATGGGGGGGTGGGCTCTCTCCTTTGGCACAGGCTTCTAGTCCACGTTTTTCCGCTTGGCAGGTCTGGTTCAGTCCCTCCCGCACCGTATATGGGCCTCGTTCGTTCTTTCCGCACTCTACGCTGCCCAGCATGTAAAAACTCAGTAAGAATGGTCAGCCCTGCTGCCCCATTGTCTGTCTTGCTCTGCTAAGTAACAACTGGTATTTGAAAAAGTTACTAATCAACCCTAGTCTAAATATTACCTGGGTCTTGTTACAGACAGGTATAGATTGCTTCACTGCTGAGGGATTATCAACGGAATTCCCACTTCTGATCTTATGCTACGGGGAAAGTCATTAAAGAAACAGCTGAAAGTGGATGGGCCTAGGTCACTGCCCTCACAAAATCCAATGGTGATTTTTAAGAAGTTTTTTTTAATTTCGAGATACATTGTGGAGCAGGTTCTTCCAGCTCAATGAGCCAAACTGCCCAGCAACCCACCCTAGCCTAATCATCGGTATGTCTGTGGATTGTAGGAGGAAACCAGACTAAACCTACGTTTACCAGTTCCTTACAGAGGACACCAGACTGCATTCCGAACTCTTAACGCCCTGAGCTGTAATAGCGTCGTGCTAACCACTACGCTACCGTGGCGCCCCACGGTACGAGATGGTTGACCTCTTCAGTAACCGGAGAGTCCTCTGCCAGCCAAGCGATGGTGGCTGAGAGAGCTTTGTGTAGGGGTAGGAGGGCAGGCAGTCAATGCCAAGTGGAAGACCAGCGATGCACAAGACTAATTGGTTCATGTTTCTATCCTGGTTGCCTTGACCAGATGAATAAATATGACCTGGCATACAGAATTAATGTAATCTTGCCGATATTGTTGTGCTTGTTCAGGAATACGGTAATGATCAACAATTGAGCAAAAGTAAGTTGGAAGCTTAAACACAAGAGATCCTGCAGATGCTGAAAAAGTGCAGTAACACACACACACACACACACACACACACACACACACACAAAGCGCTGGAGGAACTCAGCAAGTCAGGCAGCATCTATGGAAGATGGAAGAGGGTAAACAGTCGATTTTTTTTGGGACTGGAAAGGGGATCGAAGCCAGAATAAAAAGGTGGTGGGGGGGAGGCAGGGGGATAGCTGAGACCAGGAGTTGGGGATGGTGGGTGGGTGAGGGAGGGGAGGTGAAGTGTGAAACTGGGAGGTGATAAGTGTAAAAGGTAAGGGGCTGTAGCAGGAGGAACCTGGTAGGAAGAAAGAGTGGACCACAGGAAGAAAGGGAAAGAGGAGGGGCACCAGATGGGCAGGTGAGGAGAAGGGAAGGGGTAAAAACGGGGGGACAGAATGTGGAATGGTAAAAAGGGAAAGTGGAGGGATGTACTGAATCAAGTACCACCTAACATTGTTCCTTTTTGTCCCATGACATTGAAAATGTCAAATCTGCTTGTGTCACGATCTGAATGGTGGATGAACGGAGTGTCATTGTGCAGTCAACCTCGAGGATGAATTACCACCACAAAATGACTCAGCAATACCAGACAGTGACACACACACACACATCTTTCCTCAGCAACTAGCTTCTTTGGCTGCCTGCCTCCCTTCCTCTCTGAGAAATATCAGCCTGAAATGTGGCAATGCTTACTGAGCATAGTCTCTGGAGATCCAATCTCGGAAAGCTCAGAGATGCGGCGTTCTCTTGCTGCTGACGAATTCGTCCTGGGTTGGTATGTATTGCACACTATACTCAGTGGCCACTTTATTAGGTACACCTGCAAATACCTAATCAGCCAATCACCAGGCAGCAAATCAATGCATAAGAGCATGCTGACATGATCAAGAGGTTCAGTTATTGTTCAGACTAAATGGGGGAGGAATGTGATCCAAGTGACTTTGACTGTGGAATGATTGCTGGTGCTAGACGGGGTGGTTTGAGTTTCTCCTGGGATTTTCACGCTCAACAGTCTCCAGAGCAGAGCTGCCTAACATTTTTATGCCATAGACCCCGACCATTAACCGAGGGGTCCATGGACTGCTGGGAACCTCTGTTCTAGAGTTTACAGAGAATGGTTTGAAAAACATAAACATCCAGTAAGCAGCAGTTCTGTGGACGGAAGCACCTCGTTAATGAGAGAGGTCAGAATATTCAGACTGGTTGAGGCTGACAGGAAAGCGACAGTAACTCAGATAACCACGTGTTACAACAGTGGTGTGCAGAACAGCATCTCTGAATGCACAACATGTCGAACCTTGATGTGGATGGACTATACTAAATAAAGACCAAACCAGTTCCACTCCTCCACCTAGTAAAGTGGCCACTAAAGGTACAGGGTAGCATTATCTCCCTGCAACCAATGGAATGAATTCTGGGACCAAAGCATCAGTGCACAAAAGCTACTGGATAGCATGAACATTTACTGCCCTGGAATCAATTTGGTGCTGCCTTCTGGGGGAAGCCTCTAATAAAACAGAGCAAAGGTCACAGACTTCTATCATTTCCCCCAAAATCATGCACTGAAAGGCTGATGCATGGCAGAAACATGTCAGTTTGCCTTATTGGGTGAACAGAGAGAAACCCCCTAGCAAGATGGCCAATCAACAGGAATTCTGCAGATGCTGGAAATTCAAGCAACACACATCAAAGTTGCTGGTGAACGCAACAGGCCAGGCAGCATCTCTAGGAAGAGGTGCAGTCGACGTTTCAGGCCGAGACCCTTCGTCAGGACTAACTGAAGGAAGAGTGAGTAAGGGATTTGAAAGTTGGAGGGGGAGGGGGAGATCCAAAGATGGCCAATCATTGTGTTTAACCTATTAAACACGTTAATGGAACGGCACGGTAGCGTAGTGGTTAGCACAATGGTTTACAGTACCAGTGACCCAGGTTCAATTCCCGCCGCTGCTTGTAAGGAGTTTATATGTTCTCCCCGTGACTGCGTGGGTTTCCTTCGGGTGTTCCAGTTTCCCCCCACAGTCCACAGACAGTTAATTGGTCATTGAAATGGTCCCATGATTTGGCAAGGGTTAAGTCAGGGGTTGCTGGGTGGTGTGGAACCATAAATAAATAATAAAGCACTGATAATTTCAGGAATACCATGCACCAGATAACTCCGCTATGGACGGCCCCAAGCCTGATTGTGAAAGGAGGCTAACATGAGGCTAGCAACCCCATCTCACAAAAACCCAGTGGTACAGAAACCCCAAAGACCTCATCCCTGGGAGGGGAATGATCTTCAAAGATCAGCTACATCTGGGGACAATTTGAGAGACTGGCCCAGTACAGAGAACTCCGGTGCACTGCTGTTGGCGGTAGGAGTGATGGGCTTAAGAAGACGTTGTTAATATTCTTAAAAATGTTCAATTGGGAGGATGTGGAGAAAAGGGGCTTCAGGGCATCGTGCAGGAATGTGAATTTAAAGAGTTACCCATGGATCATGTCTCCTACAGGACTGTGCAAAAGTCTTAACCACGTGTAAAGCTATATGACTTCTTGCACAGTACTGTATACAATTAGCTCATGTACATCTTGGCCTTGAAGAGTAAGGGAGATTCATTGAGGGACTGGAAACAAAATACAAGTTCAGGCACAATTTAAGAGAGACAAAGCTACATAAAAGGAAACACCTGTAGAAAAGGAGAGGAAGCATTTTTGCACCTTTTTATACAACTCAAAATAATCAACAGCCAGAGGGAGAAATAAATCACTGGTAAAGTGAAAGGAAATCAAAATGAAGCAGCAGGAGCTGATTTTGCAGCTAACAGACTCAGCAAAGCACAGTTTGAAGTCTGGTGGAGGACTTTATACACAAGATGAAATCACCAAAACTTTACTATAGTTGAGCTCAGTCAGTTTAGCAATCCTATCACGTAAAAATCCAGAGCTACAGAAACACCTACAGAAGCTCCAAAGACCTCATTGCTGGGAGAGGAAAGATCTTTAAAGATAGGCTACATCTGGAGACAACATGTAAGACTGCCCAGGACAGAGGACTCTAGAAAGCTGCCGTTGGCGGCCTATGC
Organism: Mobula birostris; assembly: GCF_030028105.1. Taxonomy (NCBI): domain Eukaryota; kingdom Metazoa; phylum Chordata; class Chondrichthyes; order Myliobatiformes; family Myliobatidae; genus Mobula; species Mobula birostris. The sequence goes on along the minus strand of NC_092386.1, from coordinate 14,860,653 downwards.
CTCCGTGGGGGTGATAAGGCATAAGTAGATCATTGATGCACTAGATGTACAAAATTTTGAAAGATGGATAAGATAGAAGTGGGAAAGTTGTTTCCATTGGTAGGTGAGACTAGAACTAGGGGACATTGCCTCAAGATTCAGGGGAGAAGATTTAGGACGGAGATGAGGAGAAACTGTTTTTCCCAGAGAGTGGTGAATCTGTGGAATTCTCTGCCCAGGGAAGTAGTTGAGGCTTCCTCACTAAATATATTTAAGAAACAGTTAGATAGGTTTCTACATAATAAGGGAATTAAGGGTTATGGGGAAAAGGCAGGTAGATGGAGCTGAGTTTACGGACAGATCAGCCATGATCTTATTGAATGGCGGGGCAGGCTTGATGGGTCGGATGGCCTACTCCTGCTCCTATTTCTTATGTTCTTATGTAACCTGCAGTAGTTCATGGTATGCCTGCACTTCTTAAAGGGGATGTGAGGACACAATCAAATAAACACAGGAGCTTGGAGAATGAGCTGGAGGCAGACGCCCCGTTCTATTGCAGCCCCAGGTGATGTAGAGTTACCTGGAGAGCACTCCCGTATGCTTGAGGAACCAGGAAGTCACTGAGCGACAAAATATTGTGCCAATGTAGAAAAGGTGAGCAGAGAGCTGAACACTTGACACCATGACCCAAGGACACGGCCTCCTGCCTTCCACTACTACCGTCCCTCAGTTCATGCTCTTCCAGCACCTTCAGGAAACCATTAAGACCGGAAGACATAGCAGCAGAATTAGGCTTTCAGCCCACTGAGTCTGCTCTGCTATTTCATTATCCTCCTCAACATCATTCTCTTGCCTTCCCCCACCCACCCATCCCTACCAATCAAGAACCTATCAACCTCCGCCCTAAATACACCCAACGACCATTAATGTGGCAAAGGCACAGAATGTTGACCAGGTAATTCCCATCCATAAAAGACAAGATAAATCCAGCTAATTCCCATCCATTTGGACTACTCTCCACCATCTGTAAAGTGATGGAAGTCCGGACAATCAGACTCCTTGTTGATTTCCATTTGAAGAGACAGATCTGAAGTCTATATTGTTATGTAAAGAGCATTTGAGATGCTTTTTATGCAGCAGTAAACTGAAAGCTCTGAGACATGACACATATCAGTCATCATTGGCCAACACAAACTAAATAGTACAAAGCTCGGGGTGACAGCGACCTTCACTTCTACAAGCAGAGAAATCAGTCACAAAGCCTCATCTGCAGAATATGACAGATCTTCCGTGCCCTTGCTTGTGAAAATCTTAGCCTCTGGACACATTGCTCCTTAGACTGGTCCAGATGTACAGAAGGCAATCTGTACATCTTCCTAGAAGGTGCAAGAAACTCATTAAAGTCTTGTCATGAGGACTGTCCAGGATGGCCTGGAAAATGCATGTATGTGCCACAGGATTGAAGAATTTTTTTTTCTATTCTGGGAGAACTGTTTGGAAGAAATATGTGGTCCTGGCTCTGTATTGTAAGAAAACAAGCTTTTAAGAATACTTTCCCGTGGGAAAGTCACGCTTAGTGACAAAGTTCTCGACAAAGAATACAGACACATTACATTTATATTCATCTCACCAGTTTCTGCAGACAAGTGCTTTTTTGTTTGAAGATGCTGTTAAGCAGCTCACAAATGTCATATATTTCAAGCCTACATTAGCAATCTTGAAATAGGTCCACAATAAGAGAGTTAAGCTCATTCCTTAGCCTTAAGTATCTCTCACAAAAAGAAGCAAGATAGCAACAATTTCAGACAATAAGGTATTCCTTGCATTGAAGTGCAGGGCCATTTTCCTCATGATCATCCCATACTGCTTGCCATCTTCGTAAGCCTCTGGGTGTTCAAGGGCAGAAGGCATACAATATCTCAATGTGGGACAATAATGCTGGCATTGCTATCGATATTCCGGCCACAAATCTTCATATAGAGCTTTTGCATCATTCCCACCAGCATCGAGGACATCTTCAAAAGATGGCGCCTCAGGAAGGCGCCACCCATCAGTAAGGGCCATCGTTGCCCAGGACATGCCCTCTTCTTATTACTGCCATCAGGGAGATGCTACAGAAGCCCGAAGACACACAATCAATGTTTCAGGAACACCCCTCCACTATCAAATTTTTGAACAATCCAAGAACCCATGAACACTACCTCATGATTTTGCGCTCTTTTTGCACGACTAATTTTATTTCTTACTGTACCATCTCATATTATTTTTATGGATTGCACTGTACTGCTACCACAACACAACTAATTCCATGGCATACATCAGAGATAATAAACCTGATTCTGATTTCTTGTAATGCTAATACAACCTTGGCAATATGGCTGATTCACTGTCACTCTTATGGAGAACTATTGGTTTTTGTTTGGGGCGGTGTGCTAGTGGGAAATCTCCGGACATTTTTGTTTCTACACATTGCAGATACAGAACTTCTTCCGTATTTTAATTGCCCAAGCCAAATCAACAGGGAAGGGACACCAGATAAAGCAATGTCCACTGGAGGCTTGAGGCTGAAGCCAGCCTGTTGGGTTGGAGGACAGTGGGTAGGAGGAAGGAATGGGTTGTGTTTTGCTACTGTTGTTTTGTCACTTAGTGTGCCCAGTTTTCTGTGTTCTGTGTTGCTCTGCCGAACACTGTGGGCCTGCGACAATGGTGCTGGAATGTGTGGTGATACTTGGGGGCTGCCCCCAGCACATTTTCAGGTGTATTAGTTGTTAACACAAACGGAGCACCTCGCCACACTGTATGTTTCGATAAAAAATAAGGCATCCGTTAGTCTTGTGAGACCACAGATCTGCGCCTGGAAAGTCTTCACTCTCCAGGGCGCTGGCCTGGGCAAGGTTGTATGGAAGACCAGCAGTTGGCCATGCCGCAAGTCTCCCCTCTCCACAACACCGATGTTGTCCAAGGGAAGGGCAAGGGCCGATACAGCTTGGCACCAGTGTCGTCGCAGAGCAATGTGTGGTTAAGTGCCTTGCTCAAGGACACAACACGCTGCCTTGGCTGGGGCTTGAACTCACGACCTTCAGGTTGCTAGTCCAATGCCTTAACCACTTGGCCACATGCCCACACACGTGGCTACGTGTGTTTCGATACACACGTGATAAATACGCCTGAATCTGAATCTGCCAAAGATGATCTGTTGGGACTGACCCCACCCCGTGGAAGATACCACCAGAAGGAAAAGCTCCATCAACCTCCTGCCTCAGAGTGACTTGTTCTACACAAGTAGTTGAACACGACTTTACAAATTCCTTCCAGCTTCCGCACCATCTACTCGGGGATTTACACCCAAATGTTAGAATGAAAGGAACCCGGACACACTGGGAAAACAGCCAGGCATACTCACTAAAGTTCCAACTTGACAGGCCAGTGGATATGGGCTCAGGTCAGAGATCAATGGGGAACCTTGCACACACTTTGAGGAGTGGACAGCCAGACTCTGCCCCCCCCCCACCCCCAGATACTTGTCGATCATTCTTTCATGAACTTGACATGCCTATTTGTACACAGAGCTAGGAAAACCAGGAGTTTGGGATCTAAAGATTCTTCTTCTAACAAAATACAAGTTGCTTACGTGTGTGGTTTTGTAGAAAGTAAATGGACAGCCCTGGTGCAAAAGTCTTAGACACATACTGTGCCTATAAAATGTCTTCACCCCCCTCCCCCCTTGGAAATGTTCATGTTTTATTGATTTACAACATTGAACCACACTGGATTTAATTTGGCTTTTTTAACACTGATCAACAGAAAAGGACTCTTTCATGTCAAAATGAAAATAGATCACTACAAAGTGATCTAAATTAATTACAAATATAAAACACAAAATAATTGACTGCATAAGTACTCAGTGTATAGGGAGAGAGGAATCATAGTTGGGAAAAGGGGAAGGGAGAGGGGAGGGAGCAGGAAGCACCAGGGAGACATTCCGTAATGATCAATAAGCCTTCAAATGGAATTAAATGATCTTGCCTGGTGTGTCACAGCTGGGTGAGTCTGCACCCATGCCAACCCCTGCCTCTGGTACTCCTTATCTGTCATCTGCCCCACTCCCCTCCCACCTTCACCATTCTCAACGCCTTTTGCTCCCACCAGACTCGCTTTCTACTCCACATTGACAAATACAGTACTGTGCAAAAATCTTAAGCACCCTAGCTATATTTGTGCCTCAGACTTTTGCATAGTACTGTCTAAAACCAGATTCCATGTCAAGAAATTAAGGTCTCTCCTGTTATCCAATTATTCTCTAAGTATTTCTTCTGCAGTGAATGGAGCAGGTGTGTTGGTAGTTTATGAGGTGGGTTTCTGTATCCTCCTGGTTCGTGACCCTAAGGTTCTCAATACATTCCAAATGCTCTTTCTCTGCTCTGAGACACTATTTCCACCGCAGACTGTACGTTTAAAGAAAATTGTTTCACATGGATGTTGACAGCCTTATCAAAATAAATTCTTAGTATTGTTAGTTTGTTTTTACCATGTCTACTCTCTGGTGAACTGATGCATTTTCTGTGATCAAGTACTAAGCCAAAACAATCTCCTGTCACCTATCACCTATCACCCGATCTATCACCTGCCAGCTTGTTCTCCTTCCCCTCCCCCAACTTATTTTGCCTTCTTCCCCCTTCCTTTCCAGTCCTGATGAAGAGCCTTGGCCTGAAACATTGACAGTTTATTCCCCTCCACAGATGCTGCCTGACTTGCTGAGTTCCTCCAGCATTTTGTGTGTGTTGCTCAAGATTTCCAGCCTCGCGTGGCCCAATTACCTTCGGCAGTTGATGTGATAACTACATCTTACTAAAATGATAGTTTTGTTCCAAATAAAGAAAAGAATGGGTGACCTTGTAATTATAGAATACATTTCACATCTTCCTCACCTTTCAAAGTATTTCACAGCAAATTACTTGTAAAATTTAGCTTTTATTTTGTAGTGGACAAAATAGAACCTTGTCAGCCGGAGAAGTAAACAATGTGTGGAATGTGGCCATGTGGGTAAGGTCCAAATTGAATACCTCTCACCCCAGTACTGAGCATTCCTGAATCTACTTGTCACAGGAAAGACAGGCGGTACATTGAAGACATCCGACTATTGGAAGGGTACACACACGGACCAAGAATTGAACTATCACAGCAACCACCCAAACTGCATTTGCACCATATTTAAGGAAGCACAAACACACTGCAGCACCAACGAATGTCAGACCAGGGAAAATAAGTACTTACTCAAACTGTTTCAGAATAACAGTTTCCCACAGAATTCCCCCCACACCCCCCCCCATATCACTTCATGCCCTGACCAATCAAGAATCTATCAACCTCTGCCTTAAATAAAGATTTGGCCTCCACACCTGCCTGTGGTAAATAATTCCACAGATTCACCACTCTCTGGCTAAAGAAATTCCTCCTCATCTCCGTTCTAAAAGGACACCCCTCTATTCTCAGCCTATGTCCTCTGGCCTTAGACTCTCTCACCATAAGATACATCATCTCCTCTTCCACTCTATCAAGGTCTTTCACCGTTCGACAGGTTTCAATTAAGTCACCCCTCACTCTTCTAAGTTCCAGTAAATAAAGGCCCACAGCCATCAAACACTCTTCATATGCTAAGCTGTTTAATCCTGGAATCATTTTCATGAACCTCCTTTGAACCCTCTCAGGTTTCACATAATTTCTATGATAAGGGGCCCAAAACATTTCAGGATGTATATAGTATACATTCCTCTACATTAAATGTACCTTTGAAACTGCTCACAATACTCCAAGTGATGCCTCGCCGGTGCCCAATAAAGTCTCAACATTACGTCCTTGCTTTTATATTTTGGTCCTCTCAAAATTAATGCTAACATTGCATTTGACTTCCTCCCCACAGACTCAACCTGCAAATTAATGTTCCTGTTTAGGGAATCCTGCACAAGGACTCCCAAGTCCCCTTCCGCCTCAGATTTATGTATTTTCTGTCCATTTAGAAAATAGTCAACCCTTTCACTTCTTCTATCAAAGTGCATGACCTTCCTGACTTCCTGATTCTTTGTCCATTCTCCTACAGAGAGGAAGTCACACAGACTTTACTCAACACACATTGAAACATACAACCTTGCTCTACATCAAGAATATCTCAGAATGACAGCTTGACTGCTCGAATTCCATGGCCATCACAATCGCTCATAAACCAACGGATACTTTAAGGAAGCTTGTCTCTAGAACCAAGGTATCAGTAAAGAAACTGACACAACCAATGTGGTGTGTAGAATCACCCGTGGAGACTGCAACAGGAACTACATCGACTAGGCAGGACTTAAACTCACTTAGAATACAAACTGGCAGTACGAAGACATGATCCGCTACAGTATCTCTGATCTCGCTACGTGAAGACCATGGAGGACAGCACTTTAACCGGGACACCGCAGTGGTTCTGGTGCAGGCACGAGAATTTTTAGAAGCGTGGTTTTCTGATAACTCCGTAAATAAGCATATCGAAACAAACGCCATCTACAAATCCCCAAGAGCCAAAGAGATGCAAGGCAAGAGAATTCAAAGATCAGCTGAAGGGGTAGCCAATCAGGACTGACGCAAGCAAACCGGGGGGGGGGGGGGGGGGGCGGCTATATAAACGTGACCACCCCCAGAAAGAAACACCAACAACTGCGCTCTGAGGGTGTCACCTCCACTGGTAATGAAACGTCTGCAAGCTCGGTGAACACCACAATATCAACGACTCAACCCAAGCTGTGAATATTCACCACCATTCTAAAAGTCTTAGGCACATATAAAGAAATTCTATAAAGCAAAGATGCTTTCAAAAATAATGAAATTAATTGTTTAGAAATATATTTTAAAAACTACTCTAAAGAGCAGTAAACAGTAACAAACTAGATCAAAGCAATATTTGTTGTGACCCATCCCTTGCCTTTAAAACTGTATCAATTCTCTTAGGTACACTGTCATGCAGGTTTATAAGAAAATTAGCTGATAGGTTGGTTCAAATATCTTGAAGAACTTGTCACAGTTCTTCTGCAGGCTGTCTTGCTTGCTTCTGTCTGTCTGGGTAATCCCAGGCAGCCTCGATGATGTTGAGATCAGGGCTCTATGAAGGCTATACCATCTGAAACCATATAGAAAATCTCGGGTGCCTAAGACTTTTTTTTACAGTACTGTACATTCACCAAGGAGAAGGATGTGGGAGATGATGAGTTCGGTCAGGGATGCATGGATAATCCAGAGCAGGTCAGTATTAAGAAAGAGAAGGTGTTAGATTCCATAAGTGTTGATAATTTCCCAGGATCTAATAAGATGAATCTTACATTGCTATGGGAAACTAAGGGGAAGAGAACTGGAGACTTTTACATACAGGTGTCCCCGGCTTTTCAAACGTTCACTTTATGAAACCTCACTGTTACGAAAGACCTACATTAGTACCCTGTTTTCGCTTTCAGAAGGTGTTTTCACTGTTACGAAGAAAGGCAGCGCGCGATAAAAAAATCAGCGCACGATAAAAGGCAGCGCACGTCCTGAGCAGCCGCTCTCCCTGGATTCGGAACGGCATTGCTTAAACACGCGCCTGTGAGCAGCCGTTAGCAAGATGAGTTCTGAGGTATTGGAAAAGCCTAAAAGAGCTCGTAAGGGTGTTACACTCAGCGTAAAACTAGACATAATTAAGTGTTTCGATCATGGTGAACGAAGCAAGGACAAAGTGAGTTTGGCTTGTGGAAGCTGACGAAGATGATGTTGAAGAGGTTTTGGCATCCCATCACCAAGAACTGATAGATGAAGAGCTGATGCAATTGGAAGAGGAAAGGATAATAATTGAAACCGAATGCAGTAGCGAACTGAACGTGAAGCAACTGCGTGAGATTTTCACTGCAATGATAAAGTACGACTTTAATTTTGAAAGGGTACGTAGGTTTAGGGGATATTTGCAGGATGGTTTGAGCCCTTACAAACAACTGTATGATAGAAAAATGCGCGAGGCTCAGCAGTCAAGCAAGCCTTCCACATCAGCCACAGCAGACGACGAACCTCGATCTTCGACATCGAGGCGGGCAGTCATAGGAGAAGATGAGCTGCCTGCCCTGATCGACGATGAGATGACACCCCCCGTGTCACACCACCCCAACACCCGGGCCCCGGACAGATACTGTACCATTTTGCAGAGAGTGCAGCAGTAGCCGGGAGGCACACAGCACATCTTTAAGAAAAAAGCCGAAATAAACAAGCTAATTAATTAGGTGCCACCGACACGTAATTGTCGGCCCAGATCAGTGCCGATTTCCGATTGCATCGCCTCTGATCTGGGCCGACAATTATGTGTTGGCGGCACCTAATTAATTAGTATGTTTATTTCGACTTTTATCTTAAAGATGTGCAGTGTGCCTCCCGACTACTGCTGCGTTCTTCGCGGCAATGTATCGGTTGGTGGCCTGGAGGGTGGGGGCCACTGCACCACCCAACCTGTGACGACTCAGCCTAACACACCATCATCAGTTTGCTCGGCAAGCTGTCTTCCCAATTCCGGTAAGTGATACTACACTGTACATACATTATTTCTACTTTACACAGGCTGTGTATTTTTACGTGTTATTTGGTAGATTTGGCAGCTTCATAGTTTGAAGGTTACTGGAGAGCGCATTTATGCCAACAGCGCTTGCGTGAGATTTTCTGCCGAGAGTGCTTGCGTGAGATTTTCGCTATGGAGATCTGTGCAGGCAATCATTGTAGAGAAGTATTTCTACTTTATATAGGCTGTGTATTTATCATATCATTCCTGCTTTTACTATATGTTACTGTTATTTTAGGTTTTATGTGTTATTTGTCATGATTTGGTAGGTTATTTTTGGGTCTGCGAACGCTCACAAAATTTTCTTATATAAATAAATGGTAATTGCTTCTTCGCTTTACGACATTTCGGCTTACGAACCGTTTCATAGGAACGCTCTACCTTCGGATGGCGGGGGAAACCTGTATTTGTTAGCCACTGGTGATTGCGAGAAGACTGAGGAAAGCTAATATTGTTCCCTTATTTAAGAAGGACAGTAGTGAAAGGACATTGAGCCTTCTGGCGGGTTGAGGGGAATTACTGGAGTAAATCCAAAGGGACAGGGCATGGTATGCTTGGAAAGACAGGAATAATCAGCATGGCTTTGTGCAGGAGAACTCCTCCAACTCTGATCTGATTTGAGTGCTTTGAGAAGGTAACAAAGAAAATAGATGAAGTCAGGATTATACACATTGTCTATATGGACATCAGTAAGGCACTTGATAAGGTCTTGCATGGTAGGCTTGTCCAAATGGATCCCAAAGCAGCTTGGTGATAGAAGCCAGAGTGTTGTGCAAGGATGTGTTTCTGTCTGAAGTTTGTTACCACTGATGTATTACAGGGATTACTGCTGGATGTCCTTGATATATAAAACATGTCAACATTTGATGCACTGATGAAGGAGGCACACGAGCAGTTGTATTTCTTGTGGAGTCTCAGAACATCGGATATGTCACCAAATTTCTGCAGGTGTTCCACGGAGGGCATTGCAATTGGTTGCATCACTGTCGGGTACGGGGGGGGAGGGGCGATGCACTGAATCGGAAAAAGCTGCAGAGAGTTGTAAACTCAGCCAGCTGCATCATGGGCACCAGCCTCCCCAGCATCCAGGGCACCCTTAGGAAGGCAGCACCCATCATTCAGGAAACTCACCACCCTGGGCACACCCTTTTCTCATCACTACCATCACACCGGAGGTCCAGGAGCTTGAAGACACACACTGCATGTTTTAGGGACAGCTTCTTCCCCCTCCGCCATCAAACCCACGGCCTCTATCTCACTACGTCGCTCTCTCTTTGCACTCTTTTTATCTGTCTTATTGAACCTTGAGGTAATGGTTTTATGTATAGTACTGTAATGCTGCCTTAAAACAACAAATCTCACACCACACGTCAAATTTTCACTTCTTCCCTCTTCCTTTCCAGTCCTGATGAAGGGATATCGGCCCAAAACATTGGTTATTCTTTTCCATAAACACTACCTGACCTGCTGAGTTCCTCCAGCATTTTGTGTGTTTTGCTCTGGACTTCCATCACCTGCAGAATCCCCTGTATCTGTGATAATAAACTTGATTCTGACTGTGACTATGATTCTGATACATACATTAATGATTTTCATGTCTACATAGGAGGTATGAATGGTAAATCTGTGAATGACATGAACGTTGCAGGTGCAGTGTATAATGATGAAGGTTATCTATGTGTACATCAGGATATACTGTACTGTGCAAAAAGTCTTAGGTACATACATACAGCTATCGTGCCTGAGACTTTTGCACAGTATGTAGTAATTTTATGTATTGCACTGTTCTGCTGGCACAAAAAAAATTTCATGACATATGTAAGTGATGATAAACCTGATTCTGACAATGAGTCTTTATTGTGGACTGAGAGAGGGAAGGGGGCAGGGAGAGGGGAATCATGGTTGGGAAAAGGGGGAAGGGAGAGGGGAGGGAGTGAGAAGCACCAGAGACACATTCTGTAATGATCAATATGCCAATTATTTGGAATCAAATGTCCTTGCCCGGTGTCTCAGGGCTGGGTGTGTCTGCACCTGCACCAACCACCAACCCAGCAGCCCTGACACTCCTTCTCTGCCAACTGTCCCACACCCATCCTACAGCATTCCACCCTCTCCATTCCCAACACTGTTTGCTCCCACCAATTTACAAACTCACTCTCCGTGCCAGCTTGACGTTCACAGTACCGTGCAAAAGTCTGCAGCACCCCTAGCTACAGTATATATACGTGCCTCAGGCTTTTTGCACAATTACATACACATAACAAGACATATTTACTTCAAAGGTACTGAATTTCCAAGCATCTTTCAATTTGATTAATTTGACACTTCAAGCTCAGTCAGCAACATTCAGTACTGCCCACAGCATTCAGTAGGCTGTCTGCTCCACTCTGTAGATTCAGCACCATTTAACAGTGCAGCTGAGCAGAGAACAATGCCATTCAGTCTTTGATACCAGCTGGATGAATGATGTACCTATTAAGTGTTGTTGCCTTTATTCTCCCTTGTATCTTATTCATGAAATATTTATTCAAAGGATTTATTAAAAGAAAAATTAAATGCCTGAGTAATTCTCCAGAGGGTCCTGAGGAGGTTCACGAGACTGATCCCGGAAATGAAAGCGTTAAAAGTGTTTGATGGCTCTGTGCCTGCGTTATCTGGAGTTTAGAAGCCTGACGGGGATCTCGTTGAAAGCTGCTGAATATTGAAAGGCCCAGATAGAGTGGATGTGGAGAGGGTGTTTCCTATAGTGGGGGAGATAAGGACTGGAAGGCACTGCCTTGGAATAGAAGGGTGTCCCTTTAGAACAGAGATGAAGAGAAATTCCTTTAGCCAGAGGGTGCTGAATCTGTGGAATTCATTGCCAGACGGCTGTAGAGGCCCAGTCTTTGAGTATATTGAAAGTGGATGAGTTCTTAATTAGTAGGGGTGTCAAAGGTCAGACGGAGAAAACAGGAGAATGGCGCCAAGATGGAAAATAACTCAGCTATGAACGAATGGCAAAACAGACTCAATGGGCCAAATGGCCTAATTCTGCACCTATATTTTAAAGGTGTTGTGGCACTGCCTCCCAGCTACTGATTTAACAATAGCTGTAATCAAGGGTTATCAAAGCTCATCACATACTTATTTTCTCCATTTTAATGAAAACCCTCTCTGATAGTTTCTAAGAATCAAAATCCCATACCACTTTCATCCTCTTGGCATTTCTTTCCTGTAAATGTTTCATATACGGGGTTCAGAGAGCGGGTTGATGGGAATTAGGCAGAACAACAGTTTAGCAGGGACTAGAAGGGCTGAAGGGTCTGTTTCTGTGTTCTATGTAATGCTCCAAAAGAAAAGGATTCAAACATTATTTAAAGGAATGCCTGAAATAAAGGGATGAGAATAAAAAATAAAGGTACAGAGCATTTTGTGTATCATTGCAACTATTGGGAAAATATTACTGTAGTCATTATTATAACACTTCAGTCATATTCTGCTCTTGAAAGCTATATTGAAAATAAACAATACCTCCTGTACCTAATAAAGTGGCCACTGAGTGTATGTCCGTGGTCAATCTATCTTTGATTGTGTGTTGTGTGAAAACCCAGATCTCATTAGGGAGTTTAACATAAAGGAACTCTAAGGAGGCACTGATCACAATATGATTGAATTCATACTACAGTTTGAGAGGGAGAAGCACAAGTCAGATGTATCAGTATCACAATGGAATATAGGGAATTACAGAGGCATGAGAGAGGAGATTGCCCAGGTGGACTGGAGGAGAATACTGGCAAGGATTAATGGCAGAACAGAGACTGTTGAAATTTCTGGGATTGTTCACAAGGTGCAGGACAGATAGGTCCCACAGAGGAAGAAGTTCTTAAATGGCAGGGGTAGGCAACTGTGGCTGACAAAGGAGGTTAAGGACCGCATAAAAGCCAAGCAAAGGACATATAAGGTAGAAAAGTGAGTGGGAAGTTGGATGATTAGGAAGCTTTTTAAATCCAACAAAAGGCAACAAAAAAAGCTATAAAAAGGGAAAAGATTAAAGATGAAGGCAGGCTAGCCAATAATATACTGCAGGATACCAAATATTTTTTTTCAGTTATATAAAGAGTAAATGGCACATGAACATCATGGGAACATCAAGTCTTCACTGTGGAAGACACTAGCAGTGTGCCAGTGGTCAGTGAGTGTCAGGGAGCAGGAGTAAGTACCATTGCGATTACAAATGAAAAAATGCTAGGCAAACTCAAAGGTCTTAAGGTGGAAAAGTCACCTGGACCAGGTGGACTACATTCCAGAACCCTGAGAGAGGTTGCTGAAGAGATAATGGGTGCATTGGTTATCATCTTTCAAGAATCACTTTATTCTGGCATGGTCCTAGAGGACTAGAAAATTGCAAATGTCACTCCACTCTTTAAGAAGGGAGGAAGACAAAAGAAAGGAAATTATAGGCCAGTTATCCTAACCTCAGTGGTTAGGAAAGTGTTGGAGTGTATTATTAAGGATGAGGTTTCGAGGTGCTTGGAGACTAATGGTAAAAGAAGCCAAAGTCAGTATGGTTGCTGTGAAGGGAAATCTTGCCTGACAAATCTGTTAGAGTTCTTCAAGGAAGTAACAAGCAGGGTGGACAAAGGAGAGGCAGTAGATGTCATTAACTTAGATTTTAGAAGGCATTTGATAAGGTGCCACACATGAGGCTGCTTAACAAGATAAAATCCTATGGCGTTACAGGAAAGATACTGGCATGGATAGCAGAATGGCTGACAGGCAGGAGGCAGCTAGTGGGAATAAAAGGGGGTCTTTTCTGGTTGGCTGCCAGTGACTAGCCATGTTCCTCAGGGGTCAGTATTGGGACCGCAGCTTTTCACATTGTTTGTCAATGATTTAGATAATGGAATTGATGGATTTGTGGCAAAGTTTGCAGATGATACGAAGATAGTGCTGAGGAAGCAATGCATTTGCGGCAGGGCTTAGACAAATTGGAAGAATGGGCAAAAAAGTGGCAGATGGAATACAGTGTTGGGAAATGCATGATAATACACTTTGGTAAAAGGAACAATAGTGCAGACTATTATCTAGATGGGGAGAAGATTCAAACATCAGAGGTGCAGAGGGACTTAGGAGTCTTTGTGCAAGACTCCCAGAAGGTTAATTTACATGTTGAGTCTGTGGTAAAGAAGGCAAGTGCCATGTTGGCATTTATTTCAAGGGGAATAGAATATAAAAACAAGGAGATGATGCTGAGTCCTTATAAGACACTAGTTAGGCCACACTTGGAGTATTGTCAACAGTTTTGGGCCCCTTATATCAGAAAGAATGTGTCGTCATTGGAGAGAGCCAAGCAGAGGTTCACGAGGATGATTCCAGGAGTGAAGGGGTTAACATATGAGGAGCGTTTGACAGTTTTGGGCCTATACTCACTGGAATTTAGAAAATGTGGCGGGATCTCACTGAAACCAACCAAATGTTGAAAGGACTAGATAGGGTGGATGTGGAGAGGAAGTTTCGTATCCAGAACTAGAGGGCACAGCCTCAAAATTGAGGGGCAACCCTTTAGAACAGAGGTAAGGAGGAATGTTTTTTAGCTAGAGAGTAGTAAATCTGTGGAATGCTCTGCCTCAGACTGCGATGGAGGCCAAGTCTGTGGGTATATTTAAGGCCAAAGTTGATAGTTTCCTGATTGGTCAGATATCAAAGGATATGGCGAGAAGGCTGGTGTATGGGGTTGAGTGGGATCCAGGATCAGCCATGATGGAACAGTGGAGCAGATTCAATGGGCTGAATGGCCTAATTCTGTTCCTATGTCTTACGCTGCTGTAGCCCGTCCACTTCAAGGCTCGACGTGTTGTATGTTCAGAGATGCCCTTCTGAACACCACTGTTGTAACATGTGGTTATTTGAGTTACTGTTGTCTTCCTGTCAGCTTGAATCAGTCTGGCTATTCTCTCCTGACCTCCCTCATTAACAAGCTGTATTTGCCCACAGAAACGGCACTAACTGGATGTTTTTTGTTTATCGCACCATTCTCTATAAATTTTAGTGACTGCTGTATGTGAAAATTCCAGGAAATCAGCAATTTCTAAGATATACTAAACACCCCATCTGGTACCAATCATTCCACAGTCAAAGTCACTTAGAACACATTTCTAACCCCATACTACTAATTAGTGTGAACAACAACTGAACCTTTTGAACCTTTTATGCATTGAGTTGGTGCCACATGATTGGCTGATTAGATATTTGAATTAATGAGCAGGTATACCGGTGTACCTAATAAAGTGATCATTAAGTGTGCTCCGAATGTGGAATTTTACTAGGTTTTTCACTAATCACTTTATCATGGTGCGCAGCCCTCCGGTGAAAAATGATATCGTATCCATTAAATAGGAGCCGTGGACAATTCTGATTTGATGGAGACGGACGTGAAAGCACAGAGGAACATCTGGAAAATTTTCTGAAACACCAGTTCGCTGCCGCTGTTACTGCGTGATCGGGAATCTTTCGGAGGGAAGGCCTCAAAATCCCCAGCTTTGCCTGCTGTTGGCGACCGAGATGGAGGTTGAATCATTCGGATAGAGATGGCGCTCAGTACTCAGTGTTGGAGAGCTGATCAGAGCTCGAAGTTTTCGGATGACTCAGAGTCGGACCGTAGTCGGGTATGGCAGGGAGAGTTTTTCTTCCTTCTCCCATCTGCGTGAGATGTGGGACATTTGAGAGACTTTGAACTTTTTACTGTGCTCATGGACTTCTACATCAAGTTATGGTATTGTTGCACTGTTGTAACTATAGGTTATAATTATGTGGTTTTGTTAGTTTTTTTCATTCTTGGTCTGTCCTGTGTTTTGTGATATCACACCGGAGGAAATAATGTATCATTTCTTAATGCATGCATTACTAAATGACAATAAAAGAGGACTGCGTGTCTTCATAACCTAAATGAACTTGTTCTGATCAATAGTGAATTTATTTGGGATGTTAAGAGTACAGCAGCATTGAATGTGGTTGCATTGTTTGTTTTTATTATTATGGATTATTTTTAAAACATATTCTGCTAAACTTAAAGGTGAGAGGTAAATAAGGCACTAGAGTTTTGCCATTCAGTTACATGCAAATCATGAAGTTGGTGAAAGGTTAGTAAGGGTGATAGCTGAGAGCTCAAGGTACTTGATTTCACAAACTTCGAGTACCTTTCACAAGGTACTTGACTCTAACAATAAACATACTTTCAGGAAGCATACTGCTTGGCGTTTAATAGTGAAAACAGATAGAGCAGAACATTGGTAAATGGATGTTCATAGTGTTAGGATTCCTTATACCACTTTATTAGTATACCTGCTCGTTAATGGAAATACTTAATCATTCAATCATCTGGCAGCAACTCAAAACATAAGAAGCATGCAGACATGGTGAAGAGGTTCAGTTGTTGTTCAGACCTAAACATCAGAATGGGGAAGAAATGTGATCTAAGTGACTTTGACCGTAGATTGGTTGTTGGTGCTAGACGGGGTGGTTTGAGTATCTCAGAAACTGTTGATCTCCTGGGATTTTCATGCACAACAGTTTCTAGAGTTTACAGAGAATGTTTCAAAAAACAAAAACATCCAGTAAAGTAGCAGTTCTGTAGGTGAAAACACCTTGTTAATGAAAGAGGTTGGAGGACAATGGCCAGGATGGTTCTAGCTGACAGGAAGGCAACAGTAACTCAAATAACCACATATTACAACAGTGATGCGCAGAAGAGCATCTGTGAACACACAACACGTCAAACCTTGAAATGGATGGACTACAGCAGCAGAAACCACAAATGTACGCTCAGAGACCACATTATTAATTACAGGAGGTACCTAATAAAGTGGCCACTGAGTATATATTTGTTGGCAATTTTGTTAGTAATTATTAAACCTGAATTTGCAGATTTATGACTCAAATATTTAAATTAGCTTATTTAAGATATCCCCATCATAAATAGCCATCACCTGATCTGTGTGTTGGAGAACAAATGTTAACGATAGTTATCATTATGTGCCGTGTTGTATGACATGGGTGATCATGGTCTCATGACGTTGATTGTTCTTGGCAAATTTTTCTACAGAAGTGGTTTGCCATTGCTTTCTTCTGGGCAGTGTCTTTACAAGATGGGTGACCCCAGCCATTATCAATGCTCTTCAGAGATTGTCTGCCTGGTCAGTGGTCGCATGACCAGGACTTGTGATGTGCACCGGCTGCTCGTACGACCATCCACCACCTGCTCCCATGGCTTCACATGACCCTGATCCGGGGGCTAAGTAGGTGCTACACCTTGCCCAAGGCAGGGAAGGAATGCCTTACTCCTTCCTTGGTGGAGAAATATCTCCAATCCACCACCTAAACCATAGTGCCATTTAAACATTAACAGTCCTTGAAACACTTGTTTCATTCCAAATTAAGCCACTGGTAAAGCTTCCACTCATGGCACAAAACCGAAAAAAATTTAATATAAATTTACGAAAAATTAGAGGAGGTGTAATTTGAAGGTGACTGGAGGAAAGAATGGGGGGAAGTATCAGAGGGAAGTTTTTTTACACAAGGGGTGGTAAGTGCCTGCAGTACCCTGCCAGGGGTGTTGCTAGAGGCAGATATATTAGGCCCAATTAAGAGACTCTTAGACGAGCACGTGGATGAAATAAAAATGGAAAGCTATGTAGGAGGGAAGGGTTAGATTGACCTTTGAGTAGATTAAAAGTCTGTCACAACACAGTGGGCCGAAGGGCTTGCACTGTGCTGTAACATTCTATGTTCTATAATTTATTGTCAAACCAGCTAACTTGTTCTCACAGAAGAGAGTTAATTAGAAAAATAAATAGACCTCAGCACATTTCAATAAAGTGCAGCATTATGTTGTGTTTTTCTATCATTTTTAAATTATTTCAATTCAGCGCTTTTGTTACGATTTATTCCCCAATTTCTCACAGGACAACCAATAATTATATACAGTATTCATGTTCAAGTTTGCGTTTAATTGTCATTCAGCCAGACATGAATACCCATGAACACAGCCAAACCAACCAGCATTTCTCCAGGGCCAAAATGCAAAACACAGCACCAATAGTCACACAGAGCACAAGGCACAAGGCATGAGCTATCAGTCAATATACTGTCACACTTCAGATTCCATTGCGTATGAAAATCCCAGGAGATCAGCGGTCTCTGAGATACTCAAACCAGCCCATCTGGCACCAACATTCATTCCACGGTCAAAGTCACTTAGATCACATTTCTTCCCCATTCTGATGTTTGGTCTGAACAACAACTGATCACGTCTGCCTGCTTTTATGCGTTGAGTTGCTGCCACATGATCAGCTGATTATATATTTGCATTAACGAGCGGGTGTACAGGAGCAGAAATAATAAAGCGGCTACTGTGTGTCGTTTGCTTAATCTATCAGGGCTATTACCGGCCACACCCCTCCAATGTCAGACCTGTTTGGTGACTCATTCCTTTTCTTTTCAAATCCAAAATCAAATTCAATTTAATTCACTGTTACCTGGCTGTTTCTTTACTGTCAGATAAATAACTAATTCAAATTTATTACTCAACACTAGGTCTAACGTGGCCTGTTTAAATAAGGTCACGTGTTGCTTCCAATACACATACTTCAAGTTCAAGTTCAGATTTCCTGTCATTCAACCATATACATGTATATAGCTAAACAAAACGTTGTTCCTCTGGGGTCAAGTTGCAAAGCACAGTACATACAGTCAGACACCTCACATACAGTCACACACGGTAAATATAATCACACACAGCACAAACAGTCACACACAACACATTTAGTCACACACAGCACATACAGTCACACACAGCATATACAGTTACACACAGCACATACAGTCACACACAGCACATACAGTCACACACAGCACATACAGTCACACACAGCACATACAGTCACACACAGTAAATATAATCACACACAGCACAAATAGTCACACACAACACATTTAGTCACACACATTTTATAGTCACACACAGCACATACAGGCACACACTGCACAGTCAGACACATTAAATATAATCACACACAGCACAAATAGTCACACACACATTTAGTCACACACAGCATATAGTTACACACAGCATATACAGTTACACACAGCACATACAATCACACACAGCACATACAGTCACACACAGTACATATAGTTATGATCCAGTCACAATATAATATTAGCGCAAGTCCCTAAGTGACATGGCCTGAAGATTGACAGGTTGACAGAGTGTGAGGTATGTGATTACGTAAGACAATATAACATTACTGGCACCATTATTAAAAAACAAGGAGTCGTATGAATGTGTGAAACAGCAGTAATAAAACATGAAAAGTGACCGGTGCAGGATGAGAGTGCGTCTGTGAGTTGGGGAGTGGAGAGGGGGGTGATGTGGTGGCAGGGCGTTCAGACAGGGTGTACGTGTGTCCTTCTGCCAGCAAGGTGTTAAAAAAATCTACAGCCTGCAGGAGGAAGCTGTTGCCCAGAATTCAGAATCAGGTTTAATATCACAGGCATATGACATGAAATATGTTGTTCTGTGGCAGCGGCGCACTGGAATACATGATCAATAAATCTATAAATTACAATAAGAAATATGTATAAAAATATAAATTAAATAAGTAGTGCAAAAAGAGTGCAAAAAAAGAAAAAATAAATATTTGAGTACATGGTTCATTGTGCATTTAGAAACCTGATGGTGGAGGGGAAGAAGCTGTTCCTGAAACATTGAGCGTGTGTCTTCAGGCTCCTGTCCCTCCTCCCTGATGGTCTCAATGAGAAGGGGGCCACGTCCTGGTTGATGGGGCTCCTGAATGACTGATGCCACATTTTTGAGGCATCGTCTTTTAATAAGTCCTTGATGCTGGGGAGCCTAGTGCTCATGGCTGAGTTGACAGTTTTTTCCGCAGCTTTTTCCGATCCTGTGCAGTGGCCCCTCTATACCAGATGGCATACATTATTCTTTCCAACAGGAATCATAGGACAACTGACAGCAACGAAAAACAAACAGCTCTGTGACTTCCTTTCCACCATTAACCCTCACCACTACGTCGGCAGAGTTCAGCTAACTCATTACACCTGACATCAAACCAGGAATCATTTTGCTCTGTCGCGTAACGTTTGGTTTGCGAACAATCAATGGAAACACGCCTTGTTTTATTTGAGGTGTTGAGCAAAGTTTAATCGACATGATTGTGGTTTGGACCGTAGTTTATGTTATGATGCGTTCCTGGTTTCTGGCCAATCCTTTTTAGCTGCTATTTCATGCAATTTTGGTCGGGGTAGACTGGTTCTGGAGCCTGAAGTTAAAGAACAACACAGCACTAGATTAAACTAAACTGAGATGAACTGAATATGCCTGTACTGTTCCATGTCCTTGTGCTTTGGTGTTTCATACAATAAACTTGAACACCGGACTGGATGTCCCTATGGAGGATTGAGAGGACCAGAAAGGTCTCCCTACCATCCACTGGGGACATCTATCAGGAGCACTACATAGGCAGGGCCCTTCATATTATAATGATTCTACCCACCCAGCCAGCATCTTCTTTGACTTTCTACCATCAGGCCGGAGACTCCGATGCATAAAAACAAGAACAGTCAGGATGGGAAATAGTTTCTTCCCTCAGGCCATTAGGCTTCTGAACACCCTGCCACATCGCATTCAAAATGTCACTGGATAGTCTGTTCTGTACTTCACAACATTTATTTAAGTTATGCACTCTAGTTTGTTTATTTATGTGTAATCCATCTGTAGATTTCATCCTTAAATTTTCATAAGTTATTATGTGCTCTGAGTGTTGTGTTCGGAGAAACCTCATCTCATTTGATGGTATGCATGTATATAGTTATTGACAATAGACTTGACTGAAGACACACACTCAGCAATTCAGGAACAGCTTCTTCCCCTCTGCCATCCGATTCCTAAATGGACAATGAACCCTTGAACACTACCTCACTTTTTTAGTATATATTATTTCTGTTTCTTTGCATGATTTTTAATCTATTCAATATACGTATACTGTAATTGATTTACTTATTTATTTATTATTATTTTTATTATTTTTCCCTCTTCTATATTATGTATTGCATTGAACTGCTGCTGCTATGCTAAAAAAATTTCACGACACATGCCGGTTATAAAAAACCCGATTCTGATTCTGACTTGATATGACTTGTATGCTCTGTGCCCTCACTCATTTTTTTGTTGTTTGCACGATTTGTTCTTATTCTTGCGATTCGGGGATTTGGTGTTTTCTTTGAACAGGTTCCATGGTGTTTCTTTGTTTTGCAGTTGTCTGTGGGGAAGACGAACCTCAGGGTTGTAAATTGCACGCATACTTTGATAATAATGCACCTTGAATCTGTTGAGCATTTCAGACTGTTACGTAATAAAGTAGATTTCACTAGCTGAAAATAATGATGAGGTGTTTTCTTCCATTTTCAATTAACTAAAGAATCATTCTATTTCCAGAGTGGCCGTTACTTCATCTACTCAGGAGAAATGTGCACAGCTTTCTTACTTACCATTTTCTCTTGTACCAATAGCGGCAACAATGACTGCAACTGTCCACTGGTTCAGTATCCTCTTGATCATAGGGACATAGTTATCCTTCACTTCTTGAAACGAAGTTTTGTCATTGACAGAGTATTTGAGAACAATGATGTCTGCCAGCCCAACTATATTCCGTGACTGATACCAGTCATTGTCGAATAATTCCTGACAAAGAAATGTTGAGAATTTTCATTGGCACCCAGAAGTCAAAATTGAGTCGTCAGAATTTTCCCCGTGTATTGTTCAAACCCAAAACAACGTTCCACACCGTAGCACAACCAGCACCATACGTTAACTCTATGAAACAATGAAGCAGGTTTAGGCCATTCAGCCCATCGAGTCTGCTCCACCGTTCCATCATAGCTGATTCTCACTCTCAACCCCATTTTCCTGCTTCAGCCCGTAACCTTTGACACCCCAACTAAACAAGAACCCATCAACTTCCAGTTTAAGTATACCCAATGATGTGGTCTCCACAGCCGTCTGTGGTCATGAATTCCACAAGTTCATCACCCTCTAGCTAAAAAGTTTCTTCTCACCTCCGTTCTGAAGTTTTGTCCTTGTATTCTGAGGCTGTTCCCTCTGGTCCTAGACTCCCCCATTATAAGAAACATCCTGTCCATGTCCACTCTATCTGGGCCTTTCAATATTCGATAGGTTTCAATGAGAAAGCTACCTCTTATAGATGACCCTACAGATCTACATTACCAAGCAAAGCTAAGGACGTACAGGATGAGAAATGATTCTAACTCTTTATGAGCATGTCACCAGATTCAGAGTAGTGGTTGTGTCTGTACCATGGCTATAATTCCCTTCTGTAAAGCCTGTACACATTGGAAAATTAAATGTGAGTCATCTAATGGACTCACAAATCATATTGAATTAATTCCTAGTGCTACCAAGGGCTGCCTGTTAGGAATTCTCTTTTGATTGCATTAAATGGCAGTTTTACTTTTATGTACGTAACTTTTCATATTAAAATTCATATTTACTTCTTTAATACTGCAATTTAAAAATGACCAAAAGTTGTATGATTTTTTGAGTGAACTACTTCTAAATGATGCACTGGTATATAAGAATACGTGTTGTGCTGACCAACCTATCGGCAAACGTCATTAAATCTGCTCATGGCAAACCTTAATATTATAGGTCATTATCCAAAGTTCAAAGTAAATTTATTATCAAACTATGAATAAGTCACCATAAAATACATTGAGATTCATTTTCTTGCAGGCATTCACAGGAAAATAAAGAAATACTACAGCATTTATGAAAAACTATAAATAACAAAGACAGCCAAATAACCAACGTGTAAAAGAAGACGGATTGTGCAAATAATAGAAAGGTTAAAAATAGTTGTTTTGTAATAACTTATTATTATAATCTAATAATATTCTTCCTCCATATAATTGACCAGGCTGTGATTTTCAGATTTTTCTGTTTCTATTTTGAAGTTCTAACAATATTTTTATTATAAAGATTATTGAGTTTGACAACCTCGCCCGAGGATTCAAAATAAACAAACTCACAGTCACCCAGTTGTGTGAACATTCCTGCTTCATGCTTGTAATAAGAACACATCCTTTTCATAACTTTTAAAAATGTTATTGTCAATTTATTCTGACAAGTCCATTCCACAGGGAAGATGTGCTAGCTACGGAGAGAAAAAATAAGTCACAAAGGCCTGATATCAGACTTGTATGTTTTAAAGAAGCATCTTTGAGCTTGGGGCATTAATTTGATATGAATTTAAAATTCGTTGAAGAAGCTTTTACCAACCTTGAGTTTGGAAGTTCACATACAGATCTATTAAATTTTGAAGAAATGCCAACAAAGCAATCAAACAGCAGCTAATCTCTAAGATTAATCCACTCAAAGGAAAATGTAAGATGGTTGCAGTTCTCCAACCAGTATTTCAATGAGGAACAATAGAGGATCTCAGTAGCAAAGATGTGCAACTTGGAATTGAATTGATTGGGTGCACAGCAGGCAAAAGGCAGAGGACTGGTCGCTACAGACCCATCCAGAGGGTTCAGAGGATCAAAGGGGCCCTAAACTGATTGTATGACAGCAGTAGCAGAGACTCTTTTTTCATATACTGTATAGATGGATGAATACATAGATAGACTCTGGTTAATTGGAATCAGTACATTTTGGCTCAATTAAGCAACTGTTTCAATTAGCTGAAGTTTTATGGAAATAATTAAAAAGGTATAATAAAGACAATTTACCATTTAACAGAGCAACAAATGAAGTATTTAAATGAAATACATAACAAATTAGAATGCAAAGAAAAAGATTTTCAGGATGTATATTGTATACATTTCTCTAACATTAAATGTACCTATTGAAACTACAGTGCTACAAACTGTATTAGTTCCTAATAATTATTGATGGAGGAATTAATTCAGTGTATGCTGCCATGTCCTTTTGATTGACTGTAAATGAACAAAGTCAGTGCAGACACCTGGGCAAATAATTGACTGCCATCACACAATGGGTTCAATGATTACATCCTCTAATTCTTCATTTTCATTGTAACATTCAATCTGATTGCTGATACCCTCAAATTCTTCATAGTTTCTTATGTGTTGAGGCAGTGAAATTGTTTCATTTTCACTCCGGGCCATTTCTGGCATGTCCAACCCTGAATGCTTGAAACTGCAGCATGCCAAACAGTTCTGAATTGTGTTATTGCTTACTTCTTGCCAACAAACAGTGACGAAAATCACTAACAAGAGAAAATCTGCAGATGCTGGAAATCAGAGCAACACACGGAAGATGCTGGAGAAACTCAGCAGGCCAGGCAGCATCTACGGGAGAAAGTACAGCCGACGTTCTGGGCCGAAACCCTTCGGCAGGACTGTTTCTTGAACACAAACACATGCAACTGACACCATTTAAAAACTGTTTGCACAAAGCATAGTGTAGTATCTAACCGCCAAGCAAGGGCATGCAACTGACGCTCATTAGAAACTGTATGGCGAGAGTCTCCTGTCCCAAATAAACAAAGGGAATTCTTGCCATTTTCCCGATTGGTTTTTGTTCTTTAAGTGTTGTCCCAAATAAGCAGCTGTGTGTATATATATATATATATCTTGTCATTTATAGTTCATCTTAGAAGAAGGCAATGGCAAACCATTTCTGTAGAAAAATTTCCCAAGGACTATCATGGTCACCATGATCACATATGTCATTGAGTGTCTGGCTCAACTGTGCCATGGGAGGTCTTGTGATCAGAATTCTGTGCTGCCCATCATCCTGAGTGACAGTGTCAGAGCTGATAGGCACCAGTGATGCACCAAACACAATAATCTATTCACATACTGCCCTTAATATTTGTACTCTTCCCTTTTGGTGGAAAGAATGAACACTGTCAGTATTAGCTATGTCAAGGGAACGATAAACTTTCTCAGTTACTGTTATAATCCTGTTGTTTGTTACATGAAACTTATACCTCAGTTGCACAAGCTAATAATAGCTGCCCCAGCAATTCTCCAAATGGTACAGTACATTCTGATTGACTTACTTCTAAATAATTACTACCCAAGAAAAGTGACCTGGATATTAAGTAGCACTGTCTGCTCTATAGTTACTAAAATATTATATGTACCATTTCTTCACCTGGATATTTAAAAACCTAACATGAATATAGATAAGCAAAAACTTGTGTTTTGACTACATCTTATCGTTATGTAGCCAAAACCAATATTTTTATTTCAATAAATTCTGGATGACAATTTGAAAATTCTTCAGTTGTCTTTTAATTAATTCCTTACTCCCTTAATCGAAATTTCAGTAGCCAAATCTGGTTCTTCTAAAGATGTGTGTTATGGTTGTGGGCCCTGCAGGTTCAGGGGTTCAGCTCAGGGCTAACAACCCTGACTGGTGAAACAAAATTGTGACCGAAACAGTCAAGAAGAATCCCACTACGTGAGTATGACAGTATTTCTGAGTCTCAACCTGGGATCTGCATGACTGACAGTAGTGAAAACTGAGAGGAAGCTACTGACATGACGAAAGAAGCCCTGAACACCACCAGAGATGGAGGATCTTCATGGCTGCCCCAAACACCAGTGGTCTAACAGGTGGTAAGTAATTAAGTATGATTATGTATTATAATAGCAAATGTTGATTTTCCAATGTGTTCTTCCCAGCATGTTTGTGCTACTTATCTTTAAAAGGAGTGGCTAATCCAGGCACAACTCTTTAATGTCACTAGACAATATCTTGATAGGAAGTGGAGGCTGAGTAATGTACAAAGGCAACTAATGACTAACTTTAACAAACTTCCATGTTTGTTACGTGCAGGGTATATTGACTGGCTGTATCACAGTCTGGAATGGAAACACCAATGCCCTTGAAAGGAAAATCCTACAAAAAAAGTAGTGGATACGGCCCAGTCCATCATGGCACTGGTGTTCCCCACCACTGAGCACATCTACACGAGCATTGCCTTGAAAAGCAGCATCCATCATCAGGGACCTCCACCACCCAGGGCACGCTCTCTTCTTGCTGCTGTCATCGGGAAGGAGGTACAGGAGCCTCTGGACTCACACCACCAGGTTCAGGAACAGTTATTACCTCTCAACCAGCAGGCTCTTGAACCAAAGGGGATACCTTCACTCTATTTCAATTATTGAGATGTTCCCACAACCTGTGGACTCACTTTCAGGGACTCCTCATCTCATGTTCTAGATATTTATCGCTTATTTATTTATCTGTTATTATTCCTTTTCTTTTGAATTTGCACAGTTTGCTTCTCCACACTGGTTGTCTGCCCTGTTGATGCGGTCATTGATTGATTGATTGATTGATTCTAATCTGGTTATTGAATTTATTGAGTATGCCCACAAGAAAAAGCATTTATATGGTGACATACATGTAACAAATTTGATAATAAATTACTTACTTTGAACTTCGGAAATTATAAAGGGGAGCTTCTTAAGAGTTGCAGCCCTTATAAATGTTATTTTGGAAGAAATAAAATCAGAAAAGGTAGAAAATAATAAACACACGAGATTCTACAGATACTGGAAATCCGGAGTAACATACACAAAATGCTGGTGGAACTCAGCAGGTTAGGCAGCATCTCTAGAAAGGAATGAGGAGTCAACGTTTTGAGACAAGACCCTTCATCAGGATAGGAAAGGACAGGGGAAGAAGCCAGAATAAGAAGATGTGGGGAGGGGAAGGAGTATAAACTAAGAGGTCGAAGAGTCAGACAGCAGCAGACACCACAGAGGGGGAGCAGTGAGAGAGCATCTTCCATTGAGATTTGAAATAACTGTTTTTCAAATCTTCTCTCTAAATATGGCTTTATAAAGCACTGATGAGGCCACACTTGGAGTACTGTGAGCAGTTTAGGGCTCCTTATTTAGAAAGGATGTGCTGATATTTGGGAGAGTTCAGAGGAGGTTCACAAAAATGATTCCAGGATTGAATATGAGGAGTGTTTGATGGCTCTGGACTGTACTCACTGGAATTTAGAAGAACGAGGGGAGATCTCATTGAAACCTATCAAATGTTGAAAAGCCTAGATCGAGTGGATGTGGAGAGGATGCTTCCTAAGGTGGGAGAATTTTGGAGCAGAGAGCACAGCCTCAGAATAGAGGGGCATCACTTTAGAACGGAAGAGGAATTTCTTTAGTCAGACGGTAGTGAATCTGTGGAATTCATTGCCACAAGCAGCTGTGGAGGTCATTGGGAATATGGTTGATAGGTTCTTGACTAATCAGGGATGAAAGGTTACAGGCAGAAGGCAGGAGAGAGGGAAATAGCGGAGGAGACGTAATGGGCCAGATGGCCTAATTCTGCTCCAATGTCATAATGGTCTTGATAACACATTGTTTTATGATTTATGTTAGAATGTGAAAAGTTTAAGCAGACTCTCCCTTTACTCTCAGGAGTTTGGAAGGTTGAGAGGAGATCTCAGAAAAGATACAAACATCGTAAGGGGCTTGGCTGGGCTGATGTGGAGTTGACTCCTCTGGCTGTGGCGTCTATAAACAGAGGGAAATAAGGAGTCAGTATTTCAGTCGGAGATGAGATTTTTTTCCACTCAAAGGGTAGTAAACCTTACCAATTTGTCTATCTAAAATGATTGCGTGGAAACACAGGTGCAAGAGCTCTTTCAGAATGGGGATTTCATATTGCATAGATATTAGGAAACTCAGTGAATATGGAGTTAGTGCATTTTGCAGTGCCGGGGTAAAAATAGATCAGTCATGATCTTAATGAAGGGGGTAACCCCCCCCCCGTGGGGACAGATGGGGAACCAGGTCCTATACCCGTCTCTCGTTGCTTTGACACTTGTGACATCTAGACTGTGGGGGTGGGCACAAGACTTCCGTGTTTGTGAGTGATGCGAACTGAATGGTAAATAAGACTGGAGAAATAGTGTAAAATAATGTTTCAAAAAAGGCAAGGACAGGCACAGCACGAGTTAGATGGGCCGAACAGCCAGTTTCCCAGATGGTTAAAAAAGACAGAATGTCTGCGGTTCTCACAATTAACCAGGCAGGCCCTAATAAAATCACATTTCGACACTGCAAACTTCAAAACTGTTCGCCCTCGGGTAAGTGGCTGGTCAAATGGGCTCCTACAGTGGAACAAGGGAAATAGTGAACTTTAGTGGTAGGGTGGGATGCGGAGGGGTTCAGGGAAGGTGAGCAGAAATTATTCCACGGGACGTTTGTACACAACCCTCCCGGGTTTCAGATGACACTAAACGAGTCCCATTCGGTACTCCTTGCCTCCTTACCCAACTTGGGCAGTCGTGAATCAGCACCCTGACTCTGCCGAAGACGTACGCTTGGTACTCGACGAACGCAGGGAAGGTGATGTGGGTAGCAAAGCTCAATAGCCGCCTCTCCTCGAT
The DNA here is from genome assembly GCF_030028105.1 of Mobula birostris. NCBI lineage: Eukaryota > Metazoa > Chordata > Chondrichthyes > Myliobatiformes > Myliobatidae > Mobula > Mobula birostris. Next base: position 14,832,618 of record NC_092386.1, on the reverse strand, counting down.
GTGCCGGACGATCGCATGCCTGCCGAAATAGGTGGTGATCAGATCCGGCTGCTGGAGACTCTCGTCAAATCCCCCTTTCTCGTTCCCCAGCGCCACGATACGAACCGACCTGCAGGAGCGAAGAGGTTACAGGGAGTGAGCGGGACCAGCACCAAGCCAGGAGACACTGCGGTGCACCGCGCTGCGGGCAGCCAGCCGGCCGGCCGGCCGGCCGGGGCTTTGTGCTCCCGTCCCCTGACATCCAGCCACACAGCCTTGATTTTAGTTTTGCATCGATCGGGGCTCAGTCAACACACACACGCAAAATAAACCACCGTCCATCGGCAGGTCTGCCTCTATAACTTACATGATTTATTACTGCGTTGGCAGCCGACCCAAAGCGGGAAGCAGACGGCGCGATTTATTCATAGTTCTTTCGAGCCGGACAACAAAGAAACTAGTGGCGAGCTGAACCGGTAGCCCGGGACTGGAAGCGGTGAACTTTACTCCCCCTTTGTCAGCACTCAGTTGCTGACCGACCACACCGACACAGCTGACCCCGTCCGGCACACGCCGCGATCTCCGGGCACCGGACCGAGATTATATTTATATATATCCACAAACCCGGGTCCACTCGGAGGCTTCCGACTCCTGACGTCAGTGAAGCTTGCCAGACGGAGAGAGAGAGAAAAAAAAATCGATTTAAGTCCTCTCGCAAAATATAAAAACGTACAATCCGAGCGGCCCGTGAGCTCTTACACAGGGGCCGGCTAGCGAAAGTGTCCGCAGCGGACTGCCGGATCCCGGTGCTAATTCGGGTCCCAATTAAACAGGCGGAGGAAATAGTGGTGGTAATCGAGTACATGAATAACACGAGAGGGAGATTTCAAACGCAACCCCGGTCACTTGGGAGAATAGAGAGAGAGAATCAGCGGTTGTGGCGTCGAACCTGGATCAATGTGTGCCGTGTGTGCGTCTGTCTGTCAGCTAACGCGGGTGTCGCAGACAGCTGTGGGCTGTCACTTGACACCATTGTTTGGGACTGTGACATGAGTGAAAATGCAACTGTAATCGAGCATCAGCACTTTTAACGCAGCGGATAGTTTTGCTAAACTTTTTTTTAAAACCACAATACATTCATTCCATCTCTGACTGTAAGGTCTGGACAATACAAGTCAATAATCCTAATGCTGTGGTAAGACTTAAGGTTTTCCCAAACATGGCAATGGCTCACTGTAGTACACTCAGTGGCCACTTTATTAGGTACCTCCTGGACTTACTGAGTGTACAGTATGTTCATGGTCTTCTGCTGTGGTACGACGTGTTGTGCGTTCAGAGGTAGTCCTCTGCACAGCATTGTTGTAACACGTGGTTCTTTGCGTTGCTATTGCGTTCCTGTCAGCTTGAACCATTCTATCTATTTTCCTCTGACCTCTCTCATTAACAAGGCATTGTTCGCCCACAGAACTGCCACTGACTGGATATTCTAGGCTTTTCATACCATTCTCTGGAAACTTCAGAGACTGCTGTGTGTGAAAACCCCAGGAGATCAGCAGTTTCTGGGATACTCACACGACCCTGTCTGACATCAACAATCACTCCAGGGTCAAAGTCACTTAGATCACATTCCTTCCCCATTCTGATGTTTGGTGTGAACAACAACTGAACCTCTTGACCATGTCTGCATGCTCTTATGCATGGAGTTGCTGCCACATGATTGGCTGATTAGATATTTGGATGAACAAGCAGGTGTACTGGTGTACCTAATAAAGCGGCCACTGAGTGTACATCTCATCCTTATAGTAGGAGGAAGGTCAGGGGTTGAAAGGAATAATAAATCAGCCATGATTGAATGGCAGAGCGGACTTGATGGGCCGAATGGCCTAATTTGCTCCTATGTCTTATGGTCTTGTGGGGTGATGGGATAAGTAATACTATAATGGCAATACTTATGTTTAACATGTTCTCTGAACTTGGAATTACTTATGGTTGTTACATATACAGATCAATTCATTACAACAGTGCATTGAGGTAGCAGAAGGCAAAACAATACAAGAATGCGGAATATCTACAAAGTGCAGTGCAGATAGATAATAAACTGCAAGATCACAATGAGGTAGATCGTAAGGTCAAGGATCCTTCTTCTCATTCAATAGTGTTATACCAGTGGGTAGAAGATCTCCTTGAGTCTGGTGATAAGTACTACCAGAATACTTGCAGCATTGTATACACCAGGGGTCGGCAACCTTTTTGCTTCTGTGGGCCAGATTGTGTATTAATGAGCGGATGGTAGCCCAGATAAATGCCATAAAAAACTTGAATTTTGGGAATTATCCATTTAAGTACATCTAGTTATGTTTTGCCTCAAATTAATGAATAACACATGCTAGAAAATAATTTGTGCTTAACCAAGGATGCCAATTAGTAATCAAAGAACTCAGTTTAGTTGCAATTTGTTTCAATCAAGGCATCTTTTGAATCTATTAAAAGAACACAAAGAATCTTTAAACATAAAATGTATGAACATGATGCATTGAATGGTGGTAAATTAAGTATAATGAAAAAGAAATTTTTAATGCAAGCAGTCGAAAAAGTCAATGTGAAACTTGATGCTGTTTGTTGCTTGAAAGCTTCTCAATATTGGGCGTCAGACTTGTTGATGCCAAGAGCAAGACATTATCCAAATGGGCATCAGTCAATCTTGTTCTCAAATGGTTCTTGCTGTGCTTCATTTTTGAAAATAATTGCTCACACAGATAAATGCTGCCAAACAATGATGCCATCTTTTTTGCATGGTCCACTAGGTTAGGATAATTCCCACTTAGATGAATATATTTTCTATAGAAGTCAAGCACTGACACATCTTCAGAATGAAATTTCGATCTCAATATGTCATCACACTGTATCTCAATCAATTCCATTTGAAAAATTTCTGATGCAGTGTCCACTTCCACATCAAATGGAGTAGCAAACAGCTTGAACTCATTTGCATGCAAGCCAAAATCAGCAAAATGAGATGAAAACTCTTTTCTCAATTCTTAGACCTTTGTCTCATTTTCTGGGCAAATGAAACAAACTGGTTTCCCATCTTGCTCAATGAAGAAGTAATCTAGTGTGCAAGTGTCTTGGAAATTTTGGCACTCAGTGTCTACTTTCCTTCATTTTGCATTCATTGCCATTGGAATTTTTTTTCTTCAATTTTATTTCGAAACGCGAGTTATTCAACAAGTATCGTAGCACATGTAAATATCTGCATGGATTTCTTATTAAGACACAGTGACGCTGTTTCTGTTTACAAAGTTGAACGATCCCATCTGAAAACCTACACGTGCGTGGAGATTATCTATTACATATTAATAGGGTAGCCTGCCTTTCCGTCATTCGTATATACCAGTGTTTGGTTTGGAACAAAACGGAACCTGAGGCCAGTGTAACAAGACGCCATGCATGTCCATCAGTGTGGTCGCATGAAAAACTCCGAATAAGGAAAAATCGCTCACAGGCCGGATAAGCATAGTATCCCAATATTTGCTCGCAGGCCGGATCTGGCCCGCGGGCCATAGGTTGCCTATCCCAGTATAAGCTTTCAAAATCCCTGTTCCCACAAACAAAATGTAGCAGGAACATTAACAACATTAGCATTTGTCACTTTGTGGAAACAAAGCAGCAGTAACATTGAAGTGACTGGGCATTAAAGAGAAATATCTGATGTCATACATCATACGAAGGAAGAAGAACACTTTACTCTGACTTCTCATCTTTTTTCCCAGTCCTGACGAAGGATCTTGGCCCGAAGCGTTGATTCTGAAGCGTTGAATGTACTCTTTTCCTAGATGCTGCCTGGCCTGATGAGTTACTCCAGCATTTTGTGTGTGTTACTTGGATTTCCAGCATCTGCAGATTTTCTCTTGAATGTTCTTGCTTGACCAGATGCGTGCGGCTCCAACAACATTCAGGGAATTTGATGTCATTCAGGAAAACAGCAGCTGTATGTAGGAACAGCACCATTCTGCAGGACTGGCTTGAAAATATATCCTCATTGCTACTGGATCTAAATGTCTATCCAATAACATCGTAAAGGAACCTTCACCAGGAGAGCAGCATTTCACCACCTCCTTTTCGAGGGTACTCATTCTTCTTCTTAAGCCAATCATCCCTACTGGGGCGTAGGCCGCTGAGGGCAGCTCACCAGTGTCCTCTGCTCTTTGCTAATCTTTCAAGTTTTCCCAGGTGCAGCCCATCTTCTTGGTGTATCCTTCCTCTCCCAGGGATGAGGTCTTTAGAGCTTCTGTTGGCCTTTCTGGGTTTTTACAGGACGGGGTTGCTAGCCCATGTCCAACCCTCCTCCCTTCACAGCCGGGCTTGGGACCGTCCATGGCAGAGTTGAAGGTACTTACGGATAGACGATAAGTACTGGCTTTGTCAAATACAAACCTTCCATATATTATTTTTAAAAGCTGAATGCCCGAAGAAACATGGATTTACATCAGTTCTATTTGCCCTGTTGATGGACTAGTTGTCCATCATTTTAATACAGGAACTGAGATATTTAACAATCATTCGTTCATAATGTGCCATGTCGTATGACATGGGCCATCCTAGTCTTTACATGACCACGATTGCTCTTGGCAAATTTTTCTACCAAAGTGGCTTGCCATTGCCTCCTCCTGGGCAGTGCCTTTACAAGACGAGTGACGCTGCCAGCTCCCTCTTCACGCTCACCATTATTAATCCTCTTCAGAGACTGTCTGCTTGGTGTCAGTGATCACGTAACCAGGACATGTGACCCTGATCGGGTGCTACACCTTGCCCAAGGGTGACCTGCAGGCAAACGGAGGGAGGGATCACCTCACACCTCCTTTGGTGGAGATGTAACTCCACCTCACTGGTCCAATTTAACAACAGCACTTTTAATAAAGTAAAAATATCAAGCTGTATCATGGAATTGAGCCTTATTGTCTGTCTGCACTGGACTTTCTCCTGTAACTGTGACACTGTATTCTGTACCCTGCTATTACTTTTCCCTTGTACAACCTCAGTGTACTAATGCTGTGAAATGATCTCTACAGATGGCATGGAAAATCAAGATTTTCACTGCGCCTCTGTACATGTGACAACTTTAAACCAACTTTGCTTTTAAATATCTCCCGCTTATCAGATGTTGTCTTTCCCCCTGGCTAGGGTTGCCAGTCTGCTTTTGCCAGGTCCTGTTGCATGTTATTGAAGTCGACCTTCCATCAATTCGACTCCAACCTTAACCTTTGGGAATGAGAAACAGAAAACAGCTTCATACCTCTGGAAGCAATTCATAAGCCTAATTCAATATTGTCCTTCCCAACAGTGTGCATGTTACATTTGAAAATCAAAATTGGACAAATAGATGCAGTTCCAAACTTTACATTACTCAATCTGTCATTTTGAATGCAATGAATTAGGAAGGCAGTACTGGTTGCATGATGTCATCACACCTCAGAAACATCCATTTCCCTTTGAGACTTAGTTTTATCCCCATTTGTATTTTCAGTCTAGACTGGAAAGAGTTCCAAAATTTGATTCATGGTTCAGTAGTCACATTATCCTGCGTCAATATAGTGAGTGTTGAACTAACAGATTTAAACAAATACCTATGTGTAGTTCACGTAATTGTTTAGTTTCAGTCTAGATCATATGTGACAGCAGCATTTCAGTTCAGTGCAGCTCTGTGCCGTTCTTCTACCAAAAAAAAGATACAGAAATTAGATCACAGTGGGAAAAGTGTCTCATGTTTTAAATTATATTACTTTGCTTGAACTACTTAAAGTCATAGAGCACCACAGCACAGAAACAGAACCTGCAGCCCAACTTATCAATGCCGATCTATTGATTTGCCTACTCCCATCGACCTGCACCTGGACCATAGACCTACATACCTCTCCCATCCTGTGCGTGTCCAAACTTCTGAAATTGAACCCGTGTCCACCACTCCTGCCAGCTTTCTCTTCATACTCACTATCCTCTGAGTGAAGAAGTTCCCCGCATGCTTCCTTTAAATATGGAGGGAAGGATGGTACAGGGTTCTGAGTTGGATGATCAGCCATGATCATACTGAATGGCGGTATAGGCTCAAAGGGCCGAATGGCCTACTCCTGCACCTATTTTCTATGTTTCTATGTTTCACCTTTAACCCATGATCTCTAATTCTAGTATCTCCCAACCTCAGTGGAAAAAGCCTGCTTGCATTTACCCTATATAAACCCCTCATAACTTTATATTTCTCTATCAATTCTCACCTCATTCTTCTATGCCTCAGGGAATAAAGTCCTAGCTTATTAATCATTTCCCTATAACTCATGTTCTCAAATCCCAGCAACAAATTCAGAAATATGATACATCACAAGTATTACAGGCTTGCAAAAGACCCCATTATATATCTAAAAATACATACCTCTCGTACATGATCATTTTAAATTAATTTGTAAAGTAAATGTCCTATGTACAATTTAATGTCCTATGCTGCTATGTCTCTTTATCCTTTGTATTACTCTAGAATTATGAAAGAATAAGGCTTGGATCTGGCGTAGGCAGAAGCATATATCGTAGTATTGGTGGGGATGATTCTTGCTAGGGACAAGCTTAAAGCCTACAAAAGGTAGTGGATACAGCCCAGTCCATCACAGGAAAGCCCTCTCCACCACTGAGCACATCTACATGGAGTACTGTCGCAGGAAAGCAGTATCCGTCATCAGGGACCTCCACCATCCTAACCACGCTCTCTTCTCGCTGCTGTCGTCAGGAAAGTGGTACAGGAGCCTCACATTAGCAGGTTCAGGAACAGTTATTACCCCTGAGCTATCAGGCTCCTCAACCAGAATGGATAACTTCACTTCACTCACCCCCACAATGAACTGATTTTACGGTTTATGGACTCAATTTCAAGGACTCTGCTACTCACGTTCTCCATATCTATTACTTAATTATTTATAATTATTTTGGGCTTTTTTTTTCTTTCTGTATTTGCACAGTTTGTTGTTTTCTGCATGGTGATTGTCCGTTTCTGTGTGCATCTTTATATTGGTTCTATTGTGTTTCTTTGTATTAACTGCGAATGCCTGCAAGGTGACCTACTCCTCCCCCTATTTTAAATAAGATTTTAAAAAAGATTAAGATGAGCAGAACTTTCTCTGCTCAATCACTGGTAAACCTGTGGAATTCTCTACAACAGAAAACAGTCGAAGCCAATTCGTCAAATATATTGTACTTAGTTTGCAAAGATAAGTAGAGGGTCAGTTATTGCAAAAGGACTTAGGTAGATGTGAATGGGCCAAATGGCCTACTTCTATTTTTTTTAATGACATTATATCTCATACTTTTCTGTACTAACTTCCATCTCCCATGTTCTGCTGATCTGTGTCCTTTTGCAGTCTGCTGTTTACCTGCTCACAAATTTGTAACATCTGCAAAATTATGGATGCACTGTATCTTTTATGTGTAAATAACTGCACTGGTGCCAGCACAGATCCCTGCGAAACACCACTGCCTGTCAAATACAATGTTTTACCATGATTTCCCTCTTTTAGTCTATTTTTACTCGTGCTGCCACTTAACCCATTTTTTGTTAGCGACAATAACAGAGTAAAAATATAACATTACTATAAATAACAAAAATAAATGAATAGTGCAAGGAGTAACGAGGTTGTGTTCGCAGGTTTCACACTGAAGTAATGTTCTTGGGGTTCGTGGACCATTCAGAAATCTGAGGGCAGAGGAAAGAAAATGTTCCTGACTCAATGAGTATGGGTCTTTGTATCTCCTCCCCAATGGTAGTAACGAGAACAGGCACGTTCTGGATGGTGAGGGTTGATAATGATGGATACTCCCTTCCTGAGACACCACCTCTTGGCCATCTCCTCAGTGGTGGGGAGGGTTGTGCCCATGGTGGGTCTGGTTGAGCCGTCACCCTCTGCAGCCCCTTTCAATCCTGTGCGTTGGAGCCTCTATGCCAGTCTGTGATGCAACCAGTCAGAACGCTTCCCACCATAGAAATCCGTAAGAGTTTTCGTGACAGTTTTTTGTGGTGGCACGGTAGTATAGCGGTGAGCACAGAGCTTTACAATGCAGGCGACCTGGGTTCAATTCCTGCTGCTGCCTTCAAGGAGTTGGTACGTTCTCCTTGTGACCCCTTAAGTTTCCTCCGGCTTGCTCTGGTTTCCTCCCACAGTCCAAAGACATACCGGTTGGTAGGTTGATTGGTCATTGTAAATCGTCCTGTGATTAGGCTAGGATTAAATCAGGGGATTGTTGCGCGGTGTGGTTCAAAGGATCAGAGGGGCCTATTCTGCACTGTGTCTCAATGAATATAAAAAACTCAAGGTAAAAAATTTGCTTTTACCATGATCGGTGTTTCTAATACCTCTTCCTAAACAATTTTCACCCACACACTATCCAAGCTATGTGGACATCAATGAGATTTTGAGAGCATTCTCTTCCTTGGTAAAGCATGATTCAAAAGGCCTCATTTAGAATTCACCTTTGTCTGCATTGTGATCCCTTTGTGGTCATAAGCCTGTATTTCGAACGTTGAAAGGGCTGGACAGAGTAGATGTGGAAAGGCTGTTTCCCTTGGTGGGTGAGTCCAGGACAAGAGGCCACAGTCTTAGAATTAGGGGGTACCCATTTAAAACTGAGATGAGGAGAAATTTTTTTAGCCAGAGGGTCGTGGATTTATGGAATTCATTGCCATATACAGCTGTGGAGGCCCAATCATTGAGGGTGTTTAAGGAGGAGATTGACAGGTATCTATTTAGTCAGGGTGTCAAGGGATATGGGGAAAAAGCCGGAAATTGGAACTAGATGGGAGAATAATATAGCTCATGGTGGAGTGGCAGAGCAGACTCGATGGGCCGAATGGCCTGCTTCTGCTCCTTTATCTTGTGATCTTGTCATTTCAATCTTCTGACTGTTTACGTAGGTATCTATTAGAGACATCCTTGTTATACCTAGGCTTCACCTATCACTTTCTAGCTATCCTCCTCCCCCTCCCCCCCCCACCTTTTTATTCTGGCCCTGCTTTCCAGTCCTGATGAAGGGTCTCGACCCAAAATGTCCACTGTCTATTCACTTCCATAGATGCTGCCTGACCTGCTGAGTTCCTCCAGCATTTTGTGTGCGTTGCTCTGGATTTCCAGCACCTGCAGAACCGCTCATGTTTATGATTTGCTGTCCGTAATGAGTTCATGTGTTGTCCCCATGACCACTCATGATGTTCCAGTTTCCTCCCACATTCCAGAGACGTACGGATTAGGTCTGTGAGTTGTGGGCAAGCTCTGCTGGCACCAATACAACCTGTTTCACTGTCTGCTTCAATGTACGTGACAGATAAAGCTAATCTTTATCTTTACCTGTTGAAGGAGGAAGAGTGAGTTGGTGCTGACACATTTCAAGAGACAATAATAAACTGGTAGTACAATGAGCACAGAGCCAGGCATGTCCCTGTAATATTTGCCAAGTATATTATGATTACAGTATATATTTTTTTAAAACACCCATGTAGTTAAAAAGTAACACATTAATGGACCTGAGTCAGATTTAGGGCAGGAATGTAAAGTCCTTTTCTGAAGGACTTTAGCAGACCAGAGGGGTTTAGACCAAAATAGTTCTAAGCCTGATTATCAAGGCTCAATTTTTAGTTGAAAATCCAGAATTTGTTTAATTAATAATTTGAAATTAAATATCCCAGCTGCCATGTTGGGAATCTAACACTTGTCTCTGTTCAAGCCCTAGAAACTGAGGCAGGCTGTCAGGAGACCCAGGTCTGTGAATCCCTACGAATCTGCTGTGGTAGCCAAAGGTCCAATTTCTGTGTGTCCAAATCTGAATCCGAGCTCAGTGGAGGTTGGTGAACAAAGAAGACGGCCAGGCTTGAGGTTAGAGGACCGTGTATGGGTGTGCGTGGGAGGGATGGAGGAACGGGGTGGTGGTGTTGTTCTGTTGCTTGTTGTCTTCTGCGTTGTTCAGATGAGCACTGGGCTCATGCACAAAATGCTGGGGAAACTCAGCAGGTCAGGCAGCATCTGTGGAGAGGAATAAAGAGTCGACATTTCATCATTGTCCTGAATGCCCTTCATCATTGTCAGCCGAGACCCTTCATCGTTGTGGGCATGCTAGGTCGGTGTTGGAATGTGTGGCAACACTTGGAGTATGCCCTCGGGTGTGTTGGTTATTGATGCAAATGACAGATTTCACTGTATGTTTCAATAAACTTAAACTTGAATCTTGATGTTCAACCACGATCATATCTCTAAAGACTTTAGCATGACTTAGACATGATTGGCAGCACCTAGCAAAAGAAGGGGTCACAAAATGCTGGGTGTTCACTAAGAGAGCAGGAAGGCGACTGTGTGCAAAGTTCTATAACTTTAAAATTTTATGAGGCTTTTTATAAGGTGCTCAAAGTTATAGCTTGGACCAGCTGGAAAAAATGGGCTGAAAAATAGCGGACCGAAGTCAACGTAGACAAGTGTTGGGTGTTGCACTTCGAAAGGAGAAACCAGGGTAGAACTTTCACAGTGAGTGGTATAACCGCTGAGGAGCGCAGTGGAACAGAATACAGATCCGCTGTTTCTTGAAAGTAGCATCATAGGCAGAAAGGGTCATAAAGAGAGTTTTTGGCACATTAGCCTTCATAAACCAAAGTACAGAGTGCAGAATGGTATCTTGAAGTTGTATAAGACATTGGTGAGGCCTAACTTGGAATGTTGTGCGCAGTTCAGCTCACCTACCTACAGGAAAGATTTTCATAATATTGAAAGAGAGCAGACAAAATTTACAAGGACATTGCCAGGACTTCAAGACTTAATTTACAGGGACAGGCTGAATAGGTTAGAACTTTATTCCTTAGAGTATAGAAGAATGAGGGGGGGGGGGGTTGATAGGGGTATGTAAAATTAAGAGGGGTAAATGAGGCTAAATGCAAGCAGATTTTTTTCACTGATGTTCAGGGAGATTAGAACTAGAGGTCATGGGTTAAAGGTGAAAAGTGAAATGTTTAAGGGAACATAAAGGGGTACTTCTTAAAGGGGTGTTATATGGAGGGTCCATGGTTGGAGCAGGTCGATGGGACTAGGCAGAATAATAGTTTGGCATAGACTGGATTGGCTGAAGGGCTTGTTTCTTGTGCTGTAGTGTTCTATGACTACAACTCTAGTTTTGTGGACTTGGACTCAATATCTTGATCAGGCACTTAATCGATCAAGTATTTCCTTGGATTTTCTCTGACGTCCATGATCAAAACTTCTCCATGGATGTGTTAGAAAGTAAACGATCACATTTCCTCTGAGGTAGCAGAGCATAAGTGGTTCAGGAAGAAGCCCAACCTGTAAGTTTAGCTAATGTCACAATAAAGTAAAATCCATTTCTTTAACATTAAACAGCTACTGTTTCTCACTGGTTTCTTTTCATTACAGCTACTAACCTGAATTAGTTACATTGTCTAATTTATCCTCACGTTGGCTTTCAATAAAAGCCTTTTCATAACATAAATGTCTCTCTATGCGTTGAAAATTTCTACTATACTCTCAGCATGTGCATAGAAGCACTTCATGCATTGCATGCAAATTAAACACTTGCGCAATGTTAGCACTCTGTTATGAAAAGTCAACATCAAATGCATGCAAGTACTTAGAGCAGAACAGTGGAATTGAAAATATATTTTTGTTATACTGTATCAACTTTTAAAGTAAGAGGAACCATTATTCCATCAACTAATACTCATATTTCATTCCTCCCAGTATTTCATAAACCGTTTTGAGTTGTCTTTTGTTGGCCTTAACATTTTTTTCCGCAAGACCATGAGACATAGGAGTCGTACTAGGCCATTCAGCCCATCAAGTCTGCTCTGCCATTCCATCATGGCTTCTCCTCCCTGTAATTTTACTTTTCATTTGCTATTTTCATTTTTACTTTCTTCCTTCCCCTTTTTCTTTCCTTATTGAAGACATCATTTCATAGCCAGGAGTCAGGAAGGTGGCTTTCTCCAACTCCTGCCAATGATCTGCTTCTTAAAGAAAGAGCAAAATAAGTTTCAGTTAAAAGCCTTTCCAGATGAGGAATTAATGTGTGCAAATTTGCTGCCAATCTCTAGCACGTTTGAATACTCATTGTACAAGATTATCACAATGACGCCTTAAGAAGTTCAGGTTCAAGTTCAAGTTTATTTGCCATTCAACCATACACATGTATACAGCTAAACAAAGCAGCACTCCTCTCCTTGAGGACCAAGGTGCAAAACATAGTACGTATATCATATATTGCCCTCTTCTCATTGCTACTATCAGGGAGGAGGTACAAGAGCCTGAAGGCACACACTCAACGTTTCAGGAACAGCTTCTTCCTGTCTGGCATCAGATTTCTGGATGGACATTGAACCCATGAACACCACCTCACTACTTTTTTATTTCTGTTTTCGTACTACTCATTTAATCTAACCTTATATATATCTATCTATCATCTATTTATCCATATATATATTTCTCACTGTAATTTACAGTTTTTATATTATGTATTGCAATGTACTACTGTTACATAAGAACAAATTTCATGACATATGCCAGTGATAATTAACAAGATTTGGGTTCTGATTCTAATAAAATAATATTAACAGGTAATAAAAAACATTCTGTAGATGTACACACAAACATAAAGTGTAAATACAACATATGGTTAAATATGTAAACAGTATAAATCATAAGTTATGTGTACTGGGTGGGAGCAACACACACAAAATGCTGGAGGAACTCAGCATATCAGGCAGCATCTCTGAAAATGAATAAGCAGTCAATGTTTTGGGCTGAGACCCTTCTCAGAAGTCTCACAGTCTGGGGAAGAAGCTGCTACCCAGCCTAACAGTCCTTGTTGTTAGATTATGATACCTTCTGCCTGATGGTAGGAGATCAAAGAGATTGTGGGATGGAGGGGAGCGGTCCTTGACAATGCTGTGGCCACACTGAACGCAGCATTTCTGGTAAGGTAAATGAACTTAATTGGTACTTTGCATCAGTCTTCACTGTGGAAGACACGAGCAGTGTGCCAGAGGTCTCTGAGTGTCAGGGAGCAGGAGTGATTGCCTTTGCTATTACAAAGGAAAAAGTCTTAAGGTCTTAAGGTGGATAAGTCACCTGGACCAGATGGACTACATCCCAAAGTTCTGACAGATGTTGCTGAAGAGAAAACAGATGCATTGGTCGTGATCATCCAAGAATCACTTTATTCTGGCGTGGTCCCGGAGGACTGGAAGATTGCCAATGTCACTCCACTGTTTAAGAAGGGACGAAGGCAAAAGAAAGGAAATTATAGGCCAGTTAGCCTAACCTCAGTGGTTGGGAGAGTGTGGGAGTCTTCTATTAAGGATGAGGTTTCGGGGTATTTGGGGGCTAATGATAAAATAAGTCAAACTCAGCATGGTTTCTGTAAAGGGAAATCTTGCTTGACAGATCTATTAGAGTCCTTCAAGGTAGTAACAAGCAGGATGGACAAAGGAGAGGCAGTGAATGTCATTTATTTGGATTTTCAGAAGGCATTTGATAAGGTACCACATGAAACTGCATAACAAGATAAAATCCTATGGCGTTACAGGAAGGATACTGGCATGGATAGAGGAATGGCAGATAGGCAGGAGGAAGGGAATGGGAATAAAGGGACCTTTTCTGGTTGGCTGCCAGTAACTAATGGTGTTCCTCGCGGGTCAGTATTGGGACCACTACTTTTCACATTGTTTGTCAATGATTTGGATAAAGGAATTGATGGCCTTGTGGCAAAGTTTGTGGATGATACGAAGATAGGTGGAGGGGTAGACAAATTGGAAGACTGGGCAAAAAGGTGGCAGATGGAAAACAGTGTTGGGAATGTATGATAATGCATTTTGGTAAAAAGAACAATAGTGTGGACTATTATCTAAATGGGGAGAAGATTCAAACATCAGAGGTGCAGAGGGACTTGGGAGCCCTCGAGCGAGATTCCCAGAAGGTTAATTTATAGGCCAAGTCTGTAGTAAAGAAGGAAAATGCAATTTTGACATTTATTTCAAGAGGAATAGATGTAAAAACAAGGAGATAATGCTGAATCTTTATAAGGCACTAGTCAGGCTACACTTGAAGTATTGTCAACAGTTTTGGGGCCCGTATCTCAGAAAGGAAGTGTTGTCATTGGATAGAGTCCAGAGGAGGTTCATAAGGATGATTCTGGAAGTGAAGGGATTAACATATAAGGAGCGTTTAGCAGCTTTGGGCCTGTATTCACTGGAATTTAGAAGGATGTGGGGGGGGAGGGGTCTCATTGAAACCTATCGAACATTGAAAAGACTAGATAAGGTGGATGTGGAGAGGATATTTCCTATGGTGGGAGGATCCAGAACTTGAGGGCACAGGCTGAAAATTGAGGGATGACTTTTTAGAACTGAGGTAAGGAGGATTTTTTTTTTAGCCAGAGAGTAGGGAATCTGTGGAATGCTCTGCCACAGACTGTGGTGGAAGCCAAGTCTGTGGGTATACTTAAGGCGGAAGTTAATTGCTTCTTGATCGGTCAGGGCATCAAAGGATATGGCAAGAAGGCAGGTGTTTAGGGTTAAGTGGGATCTGGGATCAGCCATGATGGAATGATGGAGCAGACCCAATGGGCTGAATGGCCTAATTCTGCTCTTGCTTCTTATGGTCTTATGGTATATGTCCTGGATGTAGAGAAGAGAGAGAACCCAATGATTCTGTCAGCAAAAGATTTATTTCTAATGACATTAGCATTATGTGACTGTAAAGGGTCAAGACTGTATCTAAATTCTTTCCATGGCTCACACAGGAATGTGTTAATCTGGTCTGGTTTGTCCCCACTCCCTTTTAATCAGTTTAGATTTGTGAAACAAATACCTCTTGACATGGAGTAATGTAATTGATCCCCAGAGGAAATGTGAAATTCAATGGGCTGGACAAATATATAATGTGTAAGGCAGAGATAAAATAATCACAAATCAACAATTGAACTGCGAAAAAAAATTCAAGAACTAGGCGTTTGCATTTGTAGCTGTCACTGTAGTGACATTTACTGGAAAACTTTCTGCAGAACATGTGAAAAGAATTCCAAGTTCCTTTGGTAGGACTGAAACTGGTGAACAGTGATTCTGGAAAAGCTTGCTGTAAAAGCGAGGATAGATCCAAACTGTATGCAAATTCCAACTTTAAATGTGAAAGTGGCCTTATGAAATATGCCTGCTATTTTAAAATGCGGCTGCTTTAAAAGGTTTACACGCAAAATGCTGGAGGAACTCAACAGGTCAGACAGCATGTAAAAGGTCAGAACGGGGAATAGAGAAAGGGGGCTGGAATTTTTTTTATCAGAATGAGAAATCGATGTTCATACTATAAGGTTGGAGACCACCCAGACAGAATACAAGGTGGTGCTCCTCACCCTAAGGTTGGCCTCATCTTGGCACATGGACCAACATTTCGGAATGGGAATGGGAATTAAAATGTTTGGCCACCAAGAAGTTCCGCATTTGGCAAATGGAGCGGAGGTGCTCAACAAGGTTCATTCGATTGAACTGAACCTTTGTTAGGGATGATTTGCTTTGGCAGGGCATCGATTGGTGCCTGCTTTTGGATGTTCAGACCATTGATAACACTGCCGCAAACAGGAGTTTCCAACCCGGGGTCCATGGACTCCTTGCTTAATGATATTGGTCTGAGGCATAAAGAAGGTTGCAAACCCCTGGCGGCAGAGAAAACAAAGCAACTGGAATCTGAACAAACAGGGAAATATCCACGCATTGCTCTGATCATTTAGATAGCATTAAAAATGCAAGAACTTGGAGATACATGGGAAAAGAAAGGGAAATAAGGTTTTGAGTAAGAAGAAGGGAAACGAAACAGAAAAGTAGCCATTTTACATGAATAATATTTCCAAAAATAATGGAAAAATTAAGAATGTAACAGTCAATCTGTGGTACTGATGACCTTGTGACCAGTTGGTAAAAACGTACCTAGACTGAAATGGACCAGTCTGATGCTCTGTTTGCCCCCGCTGTGCAAATACAGTGACATCACAGAAGTGGTAGCATTACTGTTGCACCAGCTGAACCCTCTGTCGATTGTGGTATGAGACCACAAGAGCACAAGACCAGAAGCAGAATTAGGCCATTCAGCCCATCGAGGTTGCTCCACCATTCAATCATGGTTGATTTATTTCCCCTCTCAGCCCCATTCTTTTGCCTCCTCTCCATAACCTTAAATGCCCTGTCTATTAAACCTCCACTTCAAATATTCCTGGGATGGCAGGACTTTCATATGATGAAAGACTGGATGAACTAGTCTTGTACTCGTTGGAATTTAGAAGATTGAGGGGGGATCTGATTGAAACATATAAAATCCTAAAGGGATTGGACAGGCTAGATGCAGGAAGATTGTTCCCGATGTTGGGGAAGTCCAGAACGAAGGGTCACAGTTTGAGGATAAAGGGGAAGCCTTTTAGAACCGAGATTAGGAAAAACTTCTTCACACAGAGGGTGGTGAATCTGTGGAATTCTCTGCCACAGGAAACAGTTGAGGCCAGTTCATTGGCTATATTTAAGAGGGAGTTAGATATGTCCCTTGTGGCTATGGGGATCAGGGGGTATGGAGGGAAGGCTGGTGCAGGGTTCTGAGTTGGATGATCAGCCATGATCATACTGAATAGCGGTGCAGGCTCAAAGGGCCGAATGGCCTACTCCTGCACCTATTTTCTATGTTTCTATGTTTCTATATACCCAATGACTTGGCTTCTACAGCCTTCTCTGGCAATGAATTCCATAGATTCACCACCCTCTGGCTAAAGAAGTATGCTGATAAAAATGAAGCAACCTCATCCAAAAGCACAAAATCTGCAATGTGATTAATTATATGTTGCTGCTTCCGAGGGACCACAAATTTACCCTGCCAATAAATGGTAAGATTCATGTGTTGCCGCTTCCTAAGCTGGACTACAGGCAGATGGTCAAACCATATGCATACAGGCCCTGATGCCAAGATCAATACATATTTCATTAATGACAATGCAGGCTCTGATCCCATGATGCACTGCAAAGCAAACAGCAATGGCAGCTGCTCGCAGGAAAATAATCACCAGAACCACCCTCCTGAACTATCTACATCAATAAACAAGCTTATATTTTCTTATTCTGTATCTCATGAATTATGTACATCTTTACCTTATTAAATCTTTATCAATGTAAAAAGAGTCCCCATGATGAAATATATTTGAAATAATTATAGTTCGTGGTTAATGCTGAAAGGAATTGTTCTCCCTTTATTTCCTGAATCTAGATCACAATGCGTAAATACACTGGTGACATTTCAGTACAACCTGCCTCAGGAGCTGCTGATTCAATTCTATTCAGGAATAATCCAGTCTGTTCTCTGTTCGTCCATCACTGTCTGGTTTGGATCAGCTACCAAACAAAACAAGAGTAGACTCCAAAGAACCGTTAGGGCTGCGGAAAGGATTATTGGTGTGAAGCCGCCCTCGATCCAGGACTTATATGCATCTAGAGTCAGGAAGCGAGCAAGCAGCATCATTGTAGACCCATCACACCAAGGACATCACCTGTTCCAACTCCTTCCTTCTGGTAGGCGCTTTAGATCATTGCATGCCAGGACAAATAGGTACAAGAACGGTTTCTTTCCGTATGCCATCAGTCTTATGAACACTTGAATTTTAGTCCACCTGTACATACACAGGACTACCTCATTGTATATAGTTAACGATTATTTGCACTATTGTTTTGTTTGCTTTTTGATTCTGTACAGCAAGAGCTCAGGGAAATCGGCATCAAATTCCCTGTATGTGTCCACATACTTGGCAATAATATAGGATTCTCATTCTGATTCTGAAACCAACTCATCTTTTGAAAATGTTTGGAATTATTTACTCTATTGCAACCCACAAAACCAGGATTGCATCTTGTGCAGAAGTACACTCAGTGGCCACTACTGTACCTAATAAAGTGGCCACTGAGTGCATTCTTGTGGTCTTCTGCTGCTGTAGCCTGTCCACTTCAAAGTTTAACGTGTTGTGTGTTCAGAGATGCTCTTCTGGACACCAAATTGTAACGCATGGTGATTGGAGTTACTGTCGCCTTTCTGTCAGCTTGAACCAGTCTGGCCATTCTCCTCTGACCTCTCTCATTAACAAGGCATTTTCACCCACAGAACTGCTGTTCACTGGATGTTTTTTTGTCTTACACTCCATTCTCTGTCAACTCTAGAGACTGTTGTGCATGAAAATCCCAGGAGATCAGCACTTTCTGGGATACTCAAACCACAGCGTCGAGCACCAACAAACTTTCCACTGTCAAAGTCACTTAGATCACACTTCTTCCCCATTCTGATATTTGGTCTGAACAACACTGAACCTCTTGACGATGTCTGCATGCTTTTATGCATTGAGTTGCTGCCACGTGATTGGCTGATTAGAATTTTGCATTAACGATGGGGGGTACAGGCCACTGAGTATATGAACTTTCTAAGTCAACCAGCAACTGCAGGTAATAAAAATCATAATGTTAAGTATTTCATAATTAGTGTGTTACAAACCAAACAAGAGAAAACCTAAGCATTTCAAGCAAAGGAGATTAATAACTTTTGAAAAGAAATCTAGACTTTGTTTTGGAGGGCTTGGATTAAAAGTTGGAGACTTCAGCTGAACAGGAAAGAAATATTACAAACAGATGTTGTCAAAGCAAAATAATAACTAAACAGTTATTTCCTCTATGTAAACTTTAGCACTGCACATTGAAGACAAACTTCCTCCGTTATCAGCTGGTGCTGGTAAGAGCATACTATATGTCGTAGGGGTACAGTCAGAAGTGTGGGTTAGACATAGAAGTACTGTAATTTTGGATAGGTAATGCAAATCATTAATAAATCAGTCATTTCCATCTTGTAATGGAACAGTTAGGACTTTCCATTTGCTTGAAACACAAAAGAAGCAGAAATTGATTTGAGCAACACACGCAAAATGCTGAAGAAACTCAGAAGGTTTGGTAGTGTCTATGGAGGAAAATAAACAGTTGACGCTTTGGATTGAGACCCTTAACGGCAACTATTTGTTTCCCTCCATAGGTTTTGTGCTCAAAATTCCCAGCATCTGTAGAAACTCTTACGTTAAAATGTTTTGATTTCTTATCTATCATCTTCCATGCAAATTTCATCTTTTACTGCAATACTGAAACTTCTCCAATCCCAGGAAATTCTTAGGATATGATTCCATAAGACCATAAAAGATAGGAGCAGAATTAGGCCACTTGTCCCATCAAGTCTGATCCGTCATTTCATCATGGCTGATCCAAGTTCCCTCTCAGACCCAATCGTCTACCTTCTTCCCGTATCCTTTCATGCTCTGACTAAACAATAATTTATCAACCTCTGCCTTAAAGACACCCAATGACTTGACCTCCACAGCTGCCTGTGGCAACGAATTCCATAGAGTCACCATTCTCTGACTAAAGAAATTCCTCTTCATCTCTGTTCTAAAAGGATGCCCCTCTACTCTGAGGCTGTGTCCTCTCATCCTACAGTCCCCCATCATAGGAAATGTCCTCTCCACATCCACTCTATCAAGGCCTTCAAACATTCGATAGGCTTCAATGAGGTCACCCCTCATTCCAAGATCATTTCATTTCAGGTTACTTGAATTTGAGTTGAAATGTGGGATTCAAGCCTTGTCTGATCTAATGGCGTGGTCTAGAACTTCGGAAGATTCAGACCCACTGTATCGTGTGCAGGCTTTCTGATTATGTTAAGCTGGGTGACAGTGTGGGTTGTAGAGAGAATTCAGAGAGGATCAGGGAGATAGAGACAGATTAACTGATGAATGACGTCATGACTGATGGATTATAAACCTGACCTCGGACAGTCATCCACATTGCTAAAATACATAGAAATGAAGGAGTATTTCTTAAATGGTGAGAGATTGAAAGATGTTTGTGTTTAACGGGAAGCAGGCATCATTGCGATTGGTATCGGTTCGTTCTTGTCACATGTACCAAGACAGAGTGAAGAGCTTGTCTTGCATAGTGTTTGTACAGACCAAATCATTACATAGTTTATTGAGCTAGAAAAAGGTCAAATAATAGCAATACAGGTTAAACTGTAAAAGCTCTAAAAAAGTTCAGTGCAGGTTAATGACAAAGAGCAAGATCATAATGAGGTATATTGTGAGGCCAAGAGCCTATTTTATCATATGAAGTCCATTCAAGACTCAAAAAAGCACAGTAAGGTTGGTCTAAACAGGAGAAGTGGCGTTCCCCCATCAAGGACCCCCACCATCCAGGGCATGCTTTCTTCTTGCTACTACCATTGGGGTTGAGAGGAAAATTGGATCAGCCATGATGAAATGATGGAGTAGACTCGATGGGCCAAAATGGACTAATTCTGCTCCTATAACTTATGGTCTTATGTTCAGTGGTTCTGTCAGATCAATATGTGAATTAACTCTCAGAATTCACTGAGTTTTACCCTTTTTATCCCTTGGTCTTATTATCAATCTCTAAATAAAACTAGAGTATGCAGAATGTTTTTTTCCATTGCTACTTATGTCAAAGATAATTGTTTTGATGATAATGACATGAAGTCATACTAGCATAAATTAATTCTCAGGTAGATTTGAAAGCATGGGTTTGCCTGGCTACATCTTGAAGGACCATTTTAATTGGTTAAATTATCTTGTTGATTGATGTTCCTGTGGTTGCCAAGGAAACATTTGTTTTCTGAGTGTCATTCTCAGAAGCACATGGATGAAAGAAAGTGGATGTTGGCTTTAAAGATTTATCATATTCTATTAACTATTTAAGGGACAGAATTATTATTAAAGAAAAAATTCAAACTAAACATTATTTTTACAAGGCTTTGCAATCCATTATTATATAAAATCTGATTCAGATGTAATTATCACACATACATCAAACCATACAGAACTGTGCAAAAGTTCTGGTTAAGATGGCGCCACCAAACATGTGCAGCAGCTTTCTAGTAGTCAAAAAGCTAAGAAATCTGACTAAAAAATCACTAAAAATACTTTTTCTGAGGTAAATTGTGTTAGATTATTGTTGCAAACAGTGAAGGGGCAAGTGATGGCGAGGCGAGTTTGGGGGATGAGCCGAGATGCTGTGTTGCAGAATCATTGCAGGTAGAGTTCCAATGCCCATCAGCTGACCGGGAGCAAGATTGGATTGCTCTGGGGGCCAAAAGGAGAAGTCGGGGCCTGGGCGAGGAGATTTGGTGCCTGTGCAAGTGGCCTGGGGGTGAGGTTGGATTGCTCTGGGTGCCAAGCTTATTTGGAGAACTTGAGAGCGGTCTCGGGCTGGGCGGTGAAATCTGGGCCCAGGGGATGGTCCAGGCCTGGAGCCTTTCACAGCAGTGGTTCCCAGGTCCTAGTGCAAGGTACGATATGCTGATTACAGACAATTTAAACGCTGGCCCAGATCAGAGGTGAAAGCCAATTTTGTTTGTTCTCCACGATGTTCACTCCTCTCTCCAGGGCACTGGAGCCTTTCACTGTTCCACCATTTGGTCAATTTAAACGACAGCCTAGATAGGCTAAAGAGACAGGGTGTTGGGAACTGGGACGTGAGCTGAATTTGCTTGTTCCCCAGAATGGTCTCCCCTTTCTCTCCATGGCACTAAGGCTATGAAGACTGCCCCGGAAGCTTTGGGCCTACTCTGGGATGCTCCGGGGCTCAGATCTGAGGGTTCGGATCAATTTTTCATTTAGATTGTTCTTGTATGCTTCAATTGTTTGCATGATTTATATATTTTTTTCTTTCTCTTACGCATCGAGTGTTGGTCTTTAATTTTTTTTCCTTAATTGGGTTCTTTTGGGTTTCTTGATTTGTGGTTATCTGTGAGCAAGCAAATCTCAAAGTTGTATAATTTATACGTTCTTTGAATGTACTTTGAACTTTGAGAAGTCTTAAGCATATATATGAAGCTAGGGTGCCTAAGACTTTTGCCCAGTACTGTAGTAATTTTATGTATTGTATTGTATTGCTGCCTCAGAAAAACAAAAAAACATTTCCTGACATATGTGAGTGATGATAAACCTGATTCTGATCTGGGTCTCTATTGTGGATTGAGAGAGGGATGGGGACAGGGAGAGGGGGATCATGGTTGGGAAAAGGGGAAGGGAGAGGGGATAGAGTGGGAAGCACTAGAGATGTGTTCTGTAATGATCAATAAACCAATTGTTTGGTATCAAATGACCCTGTCTGGTGTCTCAGTGCTGGGTGTATCTGCATCCACACCACCTTCCCGCCCCGGGCACTCCTTCTCTGCCACTTGTCCCACACCCCTTCTGTGGTGTTCCACTCTCGCCATTCACAACTCCTTTACTCCTGCCAGATTTAAACTTACGGCACTGTGCAAAAGTCTTTGGCACCTTAGCTGTATGTATTTAGCCCATTGAGCCTGCTCTGCCATTTCATCATGGCTAATCCAATTTTTCTCTCAGCCCCAATCTCCTGCCTTCTCCCCGTATCCTTTCATGCCCTGACCAATCAAGAATCTATCAACTTCTGCCTTAAATATACATAAAACTTAGTCTCCACAGCTGCCTGTAGCAAAGAACTCCATAGTTTCACTGCTCTCTAGCTGAAGAAATTCCTCCTCATCTCCATTCTGAAAGGACACCTCTCTATTCTGAGCTCTGTCTTCTGCTCTGAGACTCTCCCACTATTGGAAACATCCCCTCCACATCCACTCTATCGAGGCCTTTCATCATTCAATAGGTTTTAATGAGGTCACCCCTCATTCTTCTGAATTCTAGTGAATAGTGGCCCAGAGCCAACAAATAAACCAATTGTTTGGAATCAAACGACTTTGCCTGGTTTCTCAGGGCTGGGTGTGTCTGCACCCATGTCTCTCCTCGTCCCTGGCACTTCTTCTCTGCTACCTGTCCCTACCCCTCCTGCAGTGCTCCATCCTTGGCTCCCACCAGATTTACAAACTCGCTCTCCACGCCACATTGACAAATACAGTACTGTGCAAAAATCTTAGGCATCCTCGCTATTTGTATGTGCCTAAGACTTTTACAATGTGTCTTTTGTGTCTACAATCAGCACATCCTGAGGATGTATTGGGGCACCACATATTTGCAGATCTGAGCCTGTTCATTCAGTTCCAGTTTTGAGTATCATCCAGTAATTGTAACTATTACATTTTAGATCAGGTTCTCCATAGTCTGGATTCAACTTGAATAATTACTGCATTTTCCTTAAATTCCAAGTTTTACAAAGAAAGAATTCAGAAAGCAAAAACTAAATTGTTGTAGTCTTTAGAAACCCCCAAGGCTGAAATTACTTGCCAATTACTTACCCAGATGCAAGGTTATAAAGAGTTTTAAAAAATTTATTTTTTGAGATACAGCAGAGAGTAGACCCTTCTGGCCATCGAGGCATGCCACCCAACAACCCCTCGATTTAACCCTAGCCTAATCATGGGACAATTTAAACTGACCAATTAACCTACAAAACGGTACATCTTTGGATTGTGGGAGAAAACCCACGCGGTCACGGGGCACATCAGGTACAAACTCCTTACAGGCAGCGGCAGGAATTGAACCGGGGTCACTGGTACTGTAAACCGTTGTGCGAACCACTATGCTACCATGCGTAATGAATGTATTGGAAGTTTGGAAGTAACTATCCCGATATAGAAGTAGTGTACTAGGAAAAAGAGAACATTGACTTGCAACCCTGAACTGTTGACAAACTTAGAAACTTTTAGGTTGTAGTTTTGAAAATTCTTCTGCTTGAGATTATAACCAGCAGAATAAGTAAGGATACATTAAACAGTTGACATTTCAGGCCGAGACCCTTCATTCAGTCCTGTTGAAGGGTTACAGACTGAAATGTCAACTGTTTATTCCCCTCCATATATGTTGCCTGAGTTGCTGAGTTCATCCAAAATTTTGCTTGTGTTACTCAAGATTTCCAGCATCTGCAAAATCTCTTGTGTTTTAACTAAGTAAGCCATTGATAAAGTGTCTTACCAGAGATTATTAAATCAAATGATGGTGAAGAGTATCATGGGTGGTCTGAATAGAATTACAGCTGATATACTGGTGAGAATTAAGGACTGGTTAACAAACAGAAAACTAAGAACAGAAATAAACAAGTTACTTCCAGATTGGATTACGGCAACAGGCTGGGTGCAACATTTTTTTTTACAGCTGCGCAGAACAACCATTGCACTCAGCAGGAAATTTTTACACTGCCTGAAAACTTTAATAAAGCATTATATAATAGAAAATTCCAGCTGTGCAGCAACAAAGGCTACGTGCACGGGAGCATTTCAGCTATTGTGCGGCCATGCCCCTGCGCAGCTGACAGGGAACAGTGACTGGGTGTATGCTCTCCTGAGTGTAGTAGAATGAGACACGATCTTTAGGGTTGCTGCTTTCTCTCGGCATAGCAGTGGTTCGGAGATGGCTCACACCCAACCTCTCTCTCTCACGGATTGTTGGTAAAGAATAATAAATGTTGCTTTTATCAACAATGCTCACATGCTGAAGGAGAGCTGCATAGAATTAGCGGAGAAGCAAAGACACCCATTCGCTCAGGGAAGGCCCAAGGGTGCTGGCGGCTTTGCCAACACTTCACCTGCGAATCTGCTGGGGTTGTTGATTGTGTCCGGTGCTCCCGATGCAGCCTCCTCCGGTGGGACCCGTTGACCACTTCATCGAGCACCTCTGCTCCATCTGCCACAAGTAGGACTTCCTAGAGGCCAAACATTTTAATTCCCATTCCCATTCCAGTTCCGACGTGTCGGTCCACGGCCTCCTCTTGTGCCATGATGAGACCACCCTCACGGCGGAGGAGCAACACCTTATATTCCACCTAGGTTCCCTCCAACCTGATGGCATGATTATCAATTTCTCCTTCAGACAAACAAAGTTCCCCCCCCCCATTCCCCACTCTGATCTTCTACTTCTTCTGCCTGTATTTTCCCTTGAGTCCCATCCTTCTTCTCTTTCTCCTATGGTCCACTCTGCCCTCCGATCAGGTTCTTCCTTCTCCAGCCCTTTACCTTCCCACCCACCTGGCTTCACCTATCATCTTCCAGCTGGCCTACTATCCTTCCCTTGCCTTTTTGTTCCAGCACCTTCCCTTTTCCTTTCCAGTCTTAAAGAAGGGTCTTGGCCCAAAATGACGAAAACTAGTTATTTCCATAGATGCTGTTTGACTGGCTGGGTTCCTCCAGCATTTTGTGTGTGTTGCTTTGGATCTGATGTTGCTTGAACATATAAAATGTTTTACAGGTTGATTTCCTTGTTCCTTAATTTCACTGTTCACACAGAATTACTGAAGACCATGAGATGTGCATTTGCAGAAAGATTGCAAGTTAGAATTTTCTTCAGTGAACATTAGAGCTATCGGGTGTAATCTGACAACCCCAGACAGGATGGCCACTCAGTATCCAGCTTTCTGCTGCCGTGGTGGCCTGAACTGTGACCCGCTGCTGGCCAGATTATGCTGCAGATAAGGAATGGATCTCCCTGCAAGTGTTCAAAGTACATCCACATCTTAAACAGCCCAACAGAACACTCCACTGATCTTTGTATCGCCCATGGCAGCAAATAAAAGAGAGAGCCTTTATCCCTTCAACATCTCTTGGTCCAATGCATCATGTAAGAAAAACACATTCCACCAAGCTCCAATGACACCCTTGGACTATCTTATTTGTTGGCGCAAATGATGCATTTCACTCTATGTTTCAATGCAAGCTCATCTTTATGCATCACCCATCCACCCTTGCTAGATACGTCTGTCAAAGTCCAAAGTTCAAAAGTTCAAAGTAAATTTATTATCAAAGTAATGTATGTCACCATATACAACCTTGAGATTCATTTCCTTGCGGGCATACTCAATAAATCCATAATAGAAAAATGGCCATACTGTAATAGAATGAATGGACAACCGCACCAACTTGGCATCATGGCATCTGTTCATGAAGCTATTGGGGTGCCAGCCTAGTGAAGCTGCAATACAGGATGTGCCAAACGGCAAAGTTTGCATACATTGGACACAGCTAAGCAATCGATGCATCAGATCAAAGTTCTGCTATCCAACCATATCTAGTCATTTAGAATGATTGACCGTTAACGAGCTAACGGGAGGAAAGCACCCCAAGATCTTTAAGATTCGCAGCAAAAGCAGGGTCCAAAAATATGAGTTCAGTTGTTAAAAAACGGAAGAACTCACCATCATAGAACATGGAACAGAGAACACAGAACACAGAACACAGAACATAGAACACAGAACATAGAACAGTATAACACACTACAGGTCCTTCAGCCCATAATGTTGTGTGATCTTTTAGCCTATTCCATCATTAATCTAACCCTCACAGCCCTCCATTTTTTTTTCATCCACATGCTGATTGAAGAATCTCTTACATATCTCTTATGTATCTGCCTCTGCCATCACACTTGACAGCATGTTCCACGCACCCACCACTCTCTCTGTGTTAAAAAAACCTACTTCTGACACCCCCTATAATTACCATAAATTAATGCCCTCTCATTAGAATATTTAGTCACATTCAGTCAAAATAGATTATCCATGCATGATTGTTTTCATCCTGAAATCCCCTCCATCACAGAAGGCAGTATTCAGTTAATTTGGCTTATCCCAGTGACATCAGAAAGAAGTCCTAAAGGCAGCAGATGCAGGAAAGGTTATGGGACCAGACATCTCAGCTGCAAGCCTGAAGGCCTTCTGCTTTCCAAACCAGCTGTGAGTCCAGCCAAGCTGTTCCAGTACCATAACCATCCTAGCATTTATACAGCAACATCGAAAATGACCCAGATATATTCTGTTCATAAAAACTATGACAAATTCAGTCTAATTCCCATCCACAGTGACACACACAAAATGCTGGAGGAAGTCGGCCGGTCAAGCAGCATTTATGGATTGGAATGGTGAACCCTGACAGAAAGAGAAGGAGCAGCAGCACCAGTGGGAGGTGATAGGCAGGTGAGGGGAACAGGGCCAGAGTGGGGAATTAAAGAAGAGGGAAGGGGTAGGGTAAAACTTACCCGCAGTTGGAGAAATCAGTGTTCGTGCCTTCAGGTTGGAGGCTACCTAGAGGAATATGAAGAGTTGCTCCTCCAACCTGACAGTGGCTAAGGACTGACATGTTGGAAGGGGAACGGGGATAGGAATTAATTTCCACCTGATTAATCTGCTCTCAATCAGCCCCAGAGTGATGGGAGCCATTGTTGAGAGTGTGACACATACAACTTACCCATCGATAATGTACTCGCTGATGCTCAACTTGAGTTTTCGCCAGAACCATTTATCTCATGAGAAACCAAGAAGAAGCTGCTGGGGGTGGGGAGGGGGTAAACTCAATGGTTCAAGCTGCATCTGGGGAGACAGAGAGACAGACAACATTTTGGGATCAAGACTCAGAGTGTAAATGATATCATATTTGTTAAATAGGGGCCGTGGACAATTCCGATTTGATGAAGATGGGCGTGAAAGCACAGAGGAACATCTGGAGAAATTTCTGAAACACTCGTTCGCTGCTGTCGTTACTGCGTGGTCGGGAATCTTTTGGAGGGTAGGCCTCAAAATCCCCGGCCTTGCCTACTTTTGGCGACCGAGAAGGAGGTCGAATCGTTCGGCAGAGATGCCGCTCAGTACTCGGTGTTGGAGAGCTGATCAGAGCTCGAAGTTTTCGGATGACTCAGAGTCGGACTGTGGTCGGCACGGCAGGGAGAGTTTTTCTTCCTTCTCCCGTCTGCGTGAGATGTGGGACATTTGAGAAACTTTGAACTTTACTGTGCTCATGGACTTCTTCATCAAGTTAAGGCATTGTTGTACTGTTGTAACTATAGGTTATAATTATGTGGTTTTGTCAGTTTTTTAAGTCTTGGTCTGTCCTGTGTTTTGTGATATCACACCAGAGGAAATAATGTATCATTTCTTAATGCATGCATTACTAAATGACAATGAAAGAGGACTACGTGCCTTCATAATCTAAAAAGTAAAGGAGAAATAGCGATAGAGGAGAGGGGAACGGGCTGAGGTAAGATCTGGCAGTGATCGGATGAACCAGGTGAGGGCACGATGATGGACTGAGGGGGCTAGGTAGTGGGAGGGGAAGGAGGTGGGGTCAGAAAATGGAGCTGGAGGTGACAGGTGGAGCCAGGTAAGAAACTATAGGTGGATTCACGTGAGGGAGAGAGAGTGGAGGTTCAGCCAAGCCAAGTGGCTTGAAGACTAGTCCTCTTGACTATTCTATTCCTTCAGCCTATTCTAGGAGAGAGGGCTTGGCTATGGCCCCTACTCCCAATCATGCTGGAAGCCCAGCAAAGCATCTTCAATATTTCCATTTTCCAATTTCTAAAAGAGAAGTTCATCAAGATTTAATCATACTTGCTCTAAGGCATGAATCCTGAACAATCCCACCCACCCTGCTTATCGGTTTTTTGTCCCACTCCCATCAGGGAAGAGGCTAAGCAGCCTCTATAGCGAGGCCACTAGACTCAAAAACAGTAACTTCCTCCAAGCCATCAGGCCAGTCAACACCTCTACCATTAACCCAGCCCCCCACCCTCCACCAGCATGAACCTTCACATTGGCCGCTCCTCTCCAAAGCCCCTTGGCATCCTTCATCCCCCATGCATGACCACTTTACTTTCTGCGCTTTAAAGGATTGCTTTCATTGTGCTTTTATGCTGCATTGGATTCGGAGTAACAATCATTTCATTCTCCTTTACATTCATAGAAACATAGAAAACCTGCAGCACAATACAGACCCTTCGGCCCACAAAACTGTGCTGAACATGAACTTATTCTAACTTTTGCCTCATATTACAAGATGGTGAAAGTTGGGATAAATCAGCTGGTATAAGTTGGACATATAGCGATAGTGTACTACAACTCAAAAACAGGCCCTTTAGGCCATCTAGTCCATGACAATCGGAGCTTCTGCCTATTCCCATCAACCTGCATTGGACCATATACTCCAAGCTTCTCATGTTCATGTACTGTACCTGTGCAAGCTTCTCAATTATTAGGCTGAATCCGCATCCATCATGTCTGCTGGCAGCTTGTTCCACACTCACACCGCTCTTGAGTGAAGGAGTTTCCCCTCATTTCTCCTTAAGTATTTCACCTTTCACCTTAAACCTTTGACCTCTCGTTCTAGTCCCATCTAATCTGAGGGAAAAGCCTGCTTGTATTTACCCTGTCGACACCACCTCGTAATTGTGTACACCTCTGTCGAATCTCCCTGCCCTTCAGGGAATAAAGTCTTAACTTATTCAGCCTTTCCCCAGAACTCAGGTCCTCAAGTCCCAGCAACATCCTTAAGGGATTTCCTGGACCCCATTGCGCCGTGCGGTCATAATTCACAGAGAGAGACGGCACGGTGGCATAGTGGTTTGTATTACAGATGACATGCAGGTTCAAATCCCACCACTGTGTGTAAGGTGTTTCTATGTTCTCCCCCGGTCACATGGGTTTCCTCAGGGACTGCTGGGCAGCACGTCTCGAAAGGCCAGAGGGCCTGTTCCATGCTGTACCTCAAGAAACAATAAATTTTTTTTCTCCAAAAATACTTTATTCAGAAGTATTACAAAATAAAGTTATATAATGTCATTATTATAAGCTTATCCAATGTCATCATCAAACTGAAATCAAATGAAAGTTTCCACTATGATGTCACCTCAAGTGCATAGCAACGCCTTCTCTCTGGGTACAAGAAGATTCCCCAAATTAATGGTAAATGTCACAATTACTCTGTTGCTAGTGGCAAACTCCCAGTGTATAGTCTATCAGAGGACCTGCAGTCTAATTCTTAATGTTGATAATCTTGGGACAGAAACAGTGAAAGTGTTCACTGAAGACCTTCAGTGAGGAAACATTTCCAGAAAAGTTATAATCAGATGCGTATTTGTCATCAATTTTTCAATACATATGTTATCTCTGGTATCAGATTGCTAAATCCCCATGTTCCAAAGAGAGTAAATGCTTCAACCAACCACTGAGGTTATAAAGATACAAAAGGCTTATTATTAAATTTTACGATGGATTGTCAGAGATATAATTTTTTACACAGGATATGGGGTGGAACAGTAGCATAGTCGTCAGTACAAGGCTTTACAGTACCAGTGACCCAGTTTCGATTCCTGCCACTGTCTGTAAGGAGTTTGTATGTTCTCCCCATGACCACATGGATTTCCTCGGGGTTCTCCGTTATGTCAATAAGTAAGTAATCCCAACTGTGCATTTTCAAGACAACCTGACATGGTAAGCACCTCAACAAATTAACAAAGCACAGACTACGTATTAAAACAAAAGGTAGATTGAAAGAACATTGGAGTATGACTCAACATGATAAAATAACTGAAGTGGTTTATACACTACAGAAATCCAACAATAGAACAAAGAATAGTGAAGGTGGATAATATAAAATAGAAAAAAATAACTCATAAAAGGAATCTGAAATTAAATGGTAATGTTCTATGGATAGATGAATGTGTGTGTGAGAAGGAAGTATTTACATTTTCATTATGAAGTACTTTTATGGAAGCAGAATTTTATCATATTTATCATTAATATCATGTATTTAATACATATCCAGATTCTTCAATATATATTAAATTTCATGGCCTTGTTACAAGACAAGTATTGCCTAATGGCTCACCGACTGTTCTCTGTCTTCTGGGTCTAGTACACATTGTTGGCAGAAAAATAATCTTAAGTACTTTTTTCTGTAACTTGAGCTGTGTTTTCTGTTGCTGTCAGGAGGTCACTTATGAGGACATTGACTAATTGTTTATTATATAAAACATTTGAGATTGTGATGTTATTGCTGAATTATTGTGTCGGTAAAACATCAAATATAATTAATGAGACACAAGAGACTGCAGATGCCGGAATCTGGAGGAGCACGCAGACTGTTGGAGGAGTTCAGTGGTTGAGGATGATCGGTGAGAGGAAATGTCGATTATTTATCTCCTCAACCTGATACTACTTGACATGACGAGTCCCTTCGGCAGACTGTTTGTTGCCTTCAATACTATTGAGAGTTTCCTGCACCCAAAGTTCAGCTTTGAGTTAATGAGCAATTCAAGCCCTTCGTCAATTCAGAAGCAATTTGGGCTGAATCGTGTTTGCTTACCCTGGGGTAATGGAGTGAATGGAGGATTCAGAATGCTGAGCAGTTACCTTACATCCAACGTTAGACTAAAGGAGATTAAAAATTAGCTTTATTTGTCACAGGTACATCAAAGCATACAGCAAAATGCCTCATTTGTATCAATGGCCTACACAGTAGAGGATGTGCTAGGGGCAGCCCGCAAGAGTCACCACGCTTCCAACGCCAATATAGATCGACAATTTGTAGCTGAGCCACGAGAGAAGGCCAAGAGCTGGACCTGTTTGTCACAAGCTATTTGAGGCACAAACCATTGAGAACATTTAATAGGTTGTGAGAGCTTATACCCATTACCAATCCTGGCTGTAACAAACTTAAGGAACCTATACATACTTTAATAACAACTGACTTTGAACTTGAACTCTGAACTTAGAACAAGTATAGTCACCGCTCCCTCCAGAAAGTATCATCTTCTAAACAATGCATCAGAAATGAAGCACTTCTGCTTTCATTTAATATCATAGATGCATTCTTCATAACTGTGAAGAGTTGCTGCAAGCATTTAAGAACTGGCTGATCAGGTGCAATGTGATTTCAGTAAAGGCCAAGATGTGAAATGAAATTTGGTGACAACAGCCCAAAATGATAACACTAGATAGTGAGGAAACCATTGAAGGCTCTATATTTGTAAGTTCCTACACGGTAAATAACAAGGACTTGGATAAACAGATTGCTGAACCATTTCCTTAGAGTATGGCATTGGGGAATAAACCTCATTAGATCCTGCTGAGTTTCAGCATAAAGTGTAAAGTACAAAAACACCTGTCAACCATTCCCCTTTGCATCCTGGCAATGAGCCAATTCTGGTTACTGTTTTGCAATTTGGACTGTAAGACATTGGAGCAAAATTAAGCCATTCAGTCCATTGAGTCTGTTTTGCCATCCTCCTGCCTATGCCCCATGACCTTCGATTCCTGACTAACCTATCAACCTCTGCTTTAAATATATCTAATGCAGGGGTCCCCAACCTGGGGGCCCCTTTAATGGTATTGGTCCATGGCATTAAAAAGGTTTGGAACCCCTGACCTAATGACTTCCCACAGCGTTGTATGTTCATCTGTGATACTAGTCCAACTTTGTTTCCATATTTCCAGTTGTCGGGGTCACTGTATACGTTCTTGGTATTTCTTTTTATTTCCTTTACTCTGTCCCAGGCTTCTCTTTTTTTCAATTTCAGCTGTGAATGCATTTCCACGACTCTCCATTGACACCATTTTGCAGTGGCTTTTACACTTTAATATGGCACCTTCTGTTGGCAATTGTACTGTATGACATCCATAAACTTTTGTACTAGTTGGTCAATCTTGATTGGGGTTGCTACGGCACCAGAAGTTTCCAAAATCATGGACAACTTCAAAATCATATCGAAAATCAGTGTAGATATTAGTTGACCTTCCTTCTGCTAACTTACAGGCTTCAATCACTGCTTTTAGTTCTGCCTGTTGCACAGAGGTACCAGGAGCCAAGGTTCCTGACGTCAGCACTTCAGTTCCAGAAACCACGATCCATCCAGCCATTCGAATTCCTCTCTCAATCATTGAGGAGCCATCAGTGTACAGAGTCAGAGCTGGGTTTGATAAAGGCCATAATTTATTATTTGTAATCATTTTCATCTTCGTAGCATGCTATTGTTCTTGAACAGCCATGGTCATCGTAGTTTCCTATGTCCGACGGGAACCGTGCTGCTGGATTCACTCATTGAATGATATTGGGTACCTCAGTTAAGACTGCCATCATGTAGTCATGTTTCCCATTAACATGCAGGATAAATGGTCTACCTGTATCAGGGATTCCTAATGCAGGTACAGTACTCAAAACCACCTTCAAAATTCGAAAAGCTTTCAGTTGTTCTTCATTAAGAGTCACAGAGTCATCTGAGTAATAACTGCCTTTCAGCAGGTCGTTCAGTGCTTGAGTAATAGTTGATCGATCTGCCACCAGCTTGTCGATACATTGATTAACAATGGTTTCATCTTCAGTTCTGTGCATCTTCATTTCCTTGGTCTTTATTGAAGCAAGATGTGAAATGGATCTCAATCCAATCGGTTCATCACCGTCATCCTCATTTGACTTGGTAGGGGGCGCTGTAAAGCCCATGTCATGTCTGTCCTGTAATTCCTCGAAGTTCAGATGGTGGCAGTGTATGGGCGACTGTTCAATGTTGGCTGTAAATCTCGGAATATGGGTGGTGTCGCTGTCTCCAGGAATTGTTTAATGGTCACTGTAATTCCTCGGAGTTCAGATGGTGGCGCTGTATTGGATGACTGTCCAAAGTAGGCTGTAATTCCTCGGAGTTCAGATGATGGTGCTGTATGGAGAGACTGTTCTATGTGGGCGGTGTTTCCCAGGGCAGGGCATCAGAATTAGCGCCACTGACAGTATCAATCACTAGAAGCGTCATGAGCGGGGGCACCCACATGAGGTTCCTTTCAGTTTCTCTGTACTTCGTACAATGCACTTTAATTTTACCATGGTTTTTGCTCACTTGATTAATGCTAAGGTTTGCTCTTTAGAGTTTTTACCACCTCTATCATGCTGTTTTTGTAGTTTGTCACATGTTTTGCATTTCCTTCAATTAGTCAAAGTCGTTACTCATCCCTTAACGTTTTCATTTGCTCAAAGATTCGATGAAACCGACCACGCAATCTTATTTCTAAATGACGAGCAACCACTTCCGGTGTTCTCTTTCCCGCAGGGATTTTCTGTCTCTTATTAAACTGAACATTGTTGGTATACTTCGTCCAAGACTTTTTCATTGAATTTATAAAACTGAGATGTTTTAGTCAGATGACAGCTGTTAGTAGGTTTCACAATTTTGGCTATAATTTTGATTTGATCTTAATTCATACATACTTTTTATTACTTTGACCATGATGTCAAAATATTAATAGATTGCCCAGTAACTGAACAGATTGTCCACACACTGAATAGATTGCACAACCAAAATAATTTCACTAGGTACCCGAATAGATTGTCCTGCATCAGAGGTTTTCCTGTAAGCAACTGGCTTGTATGGCCGAATGCGATATTAATTTCAGTTCTCTTCATGATTTTTACAGATCTGATTACTTTAAATAGCAATGCTATAATAGTCCTCAATCCTGATTTTCATCTGATGATATTAACTATTAACAAGTAGGTACAGAGGGGATGTCAGTAGTAAGTTTTTCACACAGAGAGTGGTGGGTGCGTAGAATGCCAGCGACAGTGGCAGAGGCGGATACAATAGGGTCTTTGAAGAGACTCTTATATAAGTATATGGGACTTAGAAATATAGACAGCTCTGAGGTAGGGAAATTCTAGGTAGTTTCTAGAGTAGGTTACATGGTTGGCACAACAGTGTGGGCTGAAAGGCCTGTAATGTGTTGTGGAGTTCTATGTTCCATGTATTTTCTTACCCATTTTGTTTCACGCTACAAATTCCACTTTTCTGTGATTGTTCTGAGTCCTTAAACTTCGCAATATTCTGCCCACTGCACCAATTATTGGATTCCGATGTTTAATCCAAGGTTCTTTCAGAAGTCACAAAACTTGCTTCTTTTTCAGTTTATTAAGCATTGATAGAACAAAGGAAAATTGAAATGGACAGTGATTGAGGTCTGCCAAGCAAAGGGAGATAGAAGCAAAAGAATCTTAGATGGCACTTCTTTGTGGCACAGATCTTTTTATACTACATAGATAAGAAACATTCCAATCAAATTTATAGATAAGAGTCAACCAATTTGAAAAACCCTATTCAAATAATACAGCACCAAGAGAAGCTTCCAAAACGTTCCGAAATTTTCCAATGTAACCACTAGGGGGACACAGTGAACAACTGCATATACACATTGCGACCACTAGGAAGCACCTAAGCAGTTGCTTGTACATAAGTAATTATATAAAATACAAACAGACAATTAATTGTTAAACAGCAGAGAAAATAACAATTAAACACTTACCTAAGAATTAAACGGTCGGATGTAACAGTCTACACTTGTAAGTGTCTTGAATTGCTTGAGTAAAGTCTCCATTTGAGACGTTGAAATTGCTTCAGAGACTTTGAAGCTGCTTAAGGTCTGCACTTGAGACCTTGAAATTGCTTGAGTAAGGTCTCCACTTGAGAACTAGACATGAGTAAGTTAGTTATTCAAAAAGTACAGTAATCACTGCATCATCCAGAACGTCCCCTCTTCTCATTGCTACCATCAGGAAGGAGGGTCACGAGCCTGAAGGCACACACTCACCAATTCAATTGGATCAGGCAGAATAATAGTTCAGTGTGCACAGGATAGGTCAAAGGACTCTGTGACTCTGTCATTATTTTTAATCATTAGAACATTATGGATTGGGTTTAATTGTGTAAGAAAATATTTACAATGAATTGACAGATGGACAGTTAAACTGAGGATTCAGCTTAGGCTGAACATGTAATGAGTGGCGATCCTTTTGGCCAGTGTTTACAGGGCAATATCTTGACATTAGAGATCAGACATCCTCAGTTGCTCAAGCTGATGCTCGGAAATCCACATAAATTAAGGCTCTAATTATTTTGTAATCAACGGATGTGCCACAATAGTAGTTTAGCGACAGCAAATTTTACGGCAATAAATTCATGCCTTTGTATATTAATTAAAATTATCTCTGCTTAGAATTAGCATTTGATTTATTTCTATAGTGAAAGTTGCTCTACAGCACAGTAACGCCTGTGTGAGTAATTAACCTACTAACCCACACGCCTTCGGGATGTGGGAGACAACTGGAACACCAAGCGTGCTCACGAGGGAAAGGTACAAATTCCTTAAGGACAGTGCTGGGAATTCAACCTGGGTTGCTGGCAGAGTAAAAGCATTAAACTAACTGTAGGTTTTCACAAATGAAACAAAGAGAGACATTTTATGTTTAATGATACCCGTGATACATTTTATTGAACTCCAAAACCTACCTGAAAAGCGCGTTAAAAATCTTCACTTAACAAAGTCGTCACATCAGACTAACCTCTTAAAGTGAAACCCCAAGTCAATGTCAGTGGTTGTGAATTATGTACATTTCTCTCAATAATGTTGCTCTGCACGCCCCCCTTCCCACCCCCACCCCCCCAGATTTCGCTAAAACATGCATGGTAAGCTTGGACGAGCCACCATGGGTGGAAAAACTGCAGGTGCCCCTGGTTCATCCAGAGGTGCGTTGACATGTTCATGGTCATGTTGTGATGCCAAGGCAGCAGAATACTCCAAATCTTGGTGGGCTCGTTTAAGGTGACCTACCAAAATACCATAAGACCATAAGACCATAAGACAAAGGAGCAGAAGTCGGCCATTTGGCCCATCGAGTCTGCTCCACCATTCTATCATGAGCTGATCCATTCTCCCATTTAGTCCCACTCCCCCGCCTTCTCACCATAACCCTTGATGTCCTGGCTACTCAGATACCGATCAATCTCTGCCTTAAATACACCCAATGACTTGGCCTCCGCTGCTGCCTGTGGCAACAAATTCCATAGATTCACCACCCTCTGACTAAAAAAATTTCTTTGCATTTCTGTTCTGAATGGGCGCCCTTCAATCCTTAAGTCATGCCCTCTTGTATTAGACTCCCCCATCATGGGAAACAACTTTGCCACATCCACTCTGTCCATGCCTTTCAACATTTGAAATGTTTCTATGAGGTCTCCCCTCATTCTTCTAAACTCCAAGGAATACAGTCCAAGAGCGGACAAACGTTCCTCATATGTTAAACCTCTCATTCCTGGAATACGTTCGAGTTTACATCTCTCATCTATGACAAAAGTCTTTTCTCCCCATTCAAAAACGCGGAATGGGCTGTCAAAAGGAGGCCTAGGGGGATGCTGGTGTGCATCATGGCAGACGAAAACAATCGAGGTGGGATGTAGGTCAACAGGAGGCCAAGAGTGCCGTACACCAAGGTGGGAGGTAGGAATAATGCACTGCTGCCTGGCTGAGTGTAGACTATCAGGCATTTTGGCAAGCTCCCTATAGTCCTTCACAGGTGCATGAGCGAGGGCTATGCGAACCTGATCAGGCACTTGCTGCATGAGGAGTTCTTTAGAAATAAAACAAGGGTGGTGATTTCCCAGGAGAGACAGCATGTGGTCCATTAGCTCTGAAGGCCTGGCATCCCCCAGGCCGGGCAAGGAGAGCAACTGTTTGGTGTGCTCAGACTCCAATAATCCAAAAGACTATAAAAGGTGAGCTTTCATCAATCAGTATTTATCGTGTTCTGGCGGGTGTTCTAGTAGACTCACCGCTCTCGCAGCCGTGGACTTGCTGAGTGACCCTACCACACGGTGGAATTTGGTGTCACCCACAGTGATTTCTTGCAGAGCGATTTGAGCTCTGCTTGTACGAACCAAAACTCCGGCAGTTTCAAAGCGACAGCGATGGCCAATAATTCCAGAATTCTGCTTGGGCATCGGGGTCCTCAGCATAGGTTTTTGCAAATGAAACAAAGTGAGGTGCTTTATGTTTAACAAAACCCGTAACACGTCTTATTGAACTCCAAAACTTAAGCACAAAAGTGCACTAAAAATTCTTACATAACAACGCCATCAGGCCAAACCAACCTCTTAAAGTGAAACCCCAACTCATTGTCTGTGGTTGTGGATTATGATCATTTCTCCCAATTACGTAACCACTATGCTATGGTGCCACCACACCACAATGTTTGCATTCCTGTTTCTTTCTCATTAATGGTTAAGAGTGTATTGTAAAGGGTTAATCTTTACGTTTGTCCAATGTCTCACCGCCACTTTGGCCTCGAATGTATCAGACCTGGCTGCAGGAGCTTTGCTTACTACTGAGAGAGCGCACCATGAGATGCAATACTGTGGGAACAGCGTGGAAGTTAGGTGAACACAGGGGGTGGATGCGCGAAGAGTGGTGATAATGATTGGTTCTTGTTCGGTGGTTTGAGATGGTGCTGTGTACTGGTCCACTTGGTGCAGCATTTCATATCAGTGGAAAGGGTATAAAATAGAGCACTGGTGAGGTGGGGAGGCTTGGGGTAGTTTTCACCATCGGTCTAGTTGTGAACAGTACCGCTGATCAGCAGAACGGGAGGCGTGCTGTAGTGCACGCCCTGATAAATATTTTAATGCTTGCTCTGTTCTGACCTACTATTCACAGTGTTAGAAACACGAGAAAATGTTGGAAATCCAAGGCAACACACACACACACACAAAACGCTGGAGGAAATCAGCAGGTCGGGCAGCATCTATGGAAAGGGATGTTTCGGACCTAGACCATTCATCAGGACTCAGGTCCTCCACAGGAGAGGTGGGAAGTCCCCTATGCCTCCCTCCCGCCGCTCCTGAAAGCACAGCCAACTACAGTTATTACGTCTATAGAAATAAGGCCTGACCAATCTTTCTCCAAGTGCCCCTCAGCCTATGGGGCCGACTGGCACCCCGGGACAATCCGGCATTTCAGTCCAGCCAGAGGAAGAGCGAGAGTGGGCCCGAAATGATGACCACC
Organism: Mobula birostris; assembly: GCF_030028105.1. Classification (NCBI taxonomy): domain Eukaryota; kingdom Metazoa; phylum Chordata; class Chondrichthyes; order Myliobatiformes; family Myliobatidae; genus Mobula; species Mobula birostris. Next base: position 14,793,947 of record NC_092386.1, on the reverse strand, counting down.
TCCCTGGTGACTAGGGACAGCTGCAAGGAACTGGTGGAGCTGAGGGTCGGTACAGGCAGAAATCTGGGGAACTGTTAACAATTGTTTGGAATCAAATGACTTTGCCTGGTGTCTAAGGGCTGGGTGTGTCTGTAGCCCCATCGCTCCCCACCCCTGACACTCCTTCTCTGTCACCTGTCCCACCCCCCTCCTGTGGTGCTCCACCCTCACCATTCCCAACATCCTTTGCTACCAGGAGATTTACAACCTCGCTCTCCACTCCACGTTGACAAATACAGTACTGTGCAAAAGTCTTACGCACCCTGGCCACAGTGCCTAAGACTTTTACACAGTGCTGTATATAAACTAAATATGTGGTGAAAAAATAGTGAGATATTGTTTATGGGTGGTGACAGAGGCAGATACATTAGGGACATTTAAGAGACTCTTAGATAGGAACATGGATGTTAGAAAACTGGAGGGCTATGTAGGAGGGGAGGGTTAGACTAATTTTAGAGTAGGTTAAAAAGTTGGCACAACATGTGGGCTGAACGGCCTGTGTTGTGCTGTAATGTTCTGTGTTCCATGTCTCTGTGAAAACATTCCTCCTACCACCCCCACAAACTAACATACAGGAACGTGCCCAGTCCATTGGAATGAACCGACAGGGCACAAAGCAGCGGTGTAACTTCAGAGTGCGTGGATGAATGCTACCGAGGGGCATGTTGAAGCTCGGTGCAGACACCGCAAGGGCTCGGTGGGAAAGGACCACAGTGTAGGGTTCTTCAGCTAGCAGATGGGGAGGGGATGAGTTCGGTGAGGGAGCCCTCAGTGGTTCTTGTAGTGTCCTACTCCAGGGGGCCGCATGAGTGACAGCAATCCTGTTGGTCTTGAGGAACGTAACTGAAAAGTACTGAAAGCACTGATTTGCAAATGTAAGTATGAATGAAGTTTACTTTGATTTAAAAAAATCAGAGGAGAAAGCATTACTTTTCTCAAACAAATCTAATAATTTTATGTAACATCTTGGAAGCAGTGAGAGAGTCAAATAAGGCCAAAATATTACTCATCAGTCTTTATGCAACCTCCTGACCAAAATCAGAATCAGAATAAGGTTTATTATCACTGATACTTGTTATCAAACTTCGTGGCAGCAGTACAGTGCAAGTTATAAAATTTATTACTATATGTTACAATAGAAATATATACATCTATATAAATGAACAAACAGTGCAAAAAAGTTCAAAAATAGTGAGGTGGTGTTCATGAGTTCATGGTCCGCTCTGAAATCTGATGGTGGAAGGGAAGAAGCTGCTGCTAAAACAATTGATTGTGCATCTTCAGGCTCTTGTATCTCCTCATAGTAATGAAAAGAGGGCAAGTCCTGATGGTGAGAATCTTTCATGATGGATGCCATGTTCTCTGGGCATGGCTTTTTGAAGGTGTCCTCGATGCTGGGGAGGGTTGTGATGATGGAGCTGGCTGAGTTTACAACCCTCTGCTACTCTGTCCGATCCTCCGTACCAGATGGTAATGCAAACAGTCAGAATGCCCTCCACATCACATCTGTAGAAATTTGCTAGGGTTTTTAGTGACATCCAAAATCTCCTCAGACTTTAATTAAATATAGACAGTGTTGTGCCTTCTTCACGTTGGGCCCAGGATAGATCTTCAGAGATGTTGACGCCCAGGAACTTGAAGTTGCTCAGTCTTTTCACTGTTGACCCCTCGATAAGTACTGGTGTACGTTCTCCCAAATTCCCTTTCTGAAAGACCACAATCAATTCCTTAGTCTTAGTGATGATGGAACTCCTCCACTAAAGTGCTAGATTTGATGTAATTCTAGAAGCATTTTGCAAGAATGAAGTGAGAATAAATGATAAAGATTAGCTTTATCTGTCACATGTACATCAAAACATACGGTCAGATGTATCATTTGCGTCAAATCAAATCAGTGTAGCGACTGCCGCACTTGACTCCCGTTTATCTAAAGTGAACTGGTGTTGACCCCGCCAACTCTGTAATCGCCTTGGTATGGATACTGTGTGATTGCACCCAGGTATAAGCCCATGACATAAAATATCAGACAGTACATGATAGGGAAGTAAATAGAAACATAGAAAATAGGTGCAGAAGTAGGCCATTCGCCCCTTCGAGCCTGCACCACCATTCAGTATGATCATGGCTGATCATCCAACTCAGAACCCTGTACCAGCCTTCCCTCCATACCCCCTGATCCCTTTAGCCACAAGGGCCATATCTAACTCCCTCTTAAATATAGCCAATGAACTGGCCTCAACTGTTTCCTGTGGCAGAGAATTCCACAGATTCACCACTCTCTGTGTGAAGAAGTTTTTCCTAATCTCAGTCCTAAAAGGCTTCCCCTTTATCCTCAAACTGTGACCCCTCGTTCTGGACTTCCCCAACATCGGGAACAATCTTCCTGCATCTAGCCTGTCCAATCCCTTTAGGATTTTATACATTTCAATAAGATCCCCCCTCAATCTTCTAAATTCCAACGTAGTATAAGCCTAGTCGATCCAGTCTTTCATCATATGAAAGTCCTGCCATCCCAGGAATCAATCTGGTGAACCTTCTTTGTACTCCCTCTATGGCAAGAATGTCTTTCCTCAGATTAGGAGACTTTATAATTATTTCTTGGTGATGGGTTAGTAGAAACAAATAAAGGTGCCAGATCAGTAAATTTATTAGTTCTGTGCACAAATAATTCATTGGAGCTCAGGAAATTCAGCATCCGTTCTTCCCCTCGATCTCCTCCGAACTCTGTCGACCCTCAGCTGGGGTCACTCCTGGTGATCTACCAGAGCGCTCGACTCACATCCGACCTCTTCTCTTCTCCTGAACCAAAAGCCCGCGCTTCTCCTCCGGTTCCCGCACATACAGAGAGAATGACATGACTTCCATTGGCTAGCAACTGAGCAGAAGTCCCGTTATCACTAATTATAACCCAAACATGCTGCTACAGGGAACCCCTTACTCAGCAGTTAACAGTACAGAGAAGCCATTTTGTCAGCCTTAACAATTAACATTACAGTGAGAATTACTGAGAACCTTATATCAGCAAGGATTGTGCCAGAGGCAGCCCATTAATATCGCCATACTTCTGGTGCCAACATAGCAAGCCTACAGCACTGTGTTGCCCTTAAGGCATTTATTTGACTTTGTTGAGTCTACGCTTTAAATGATTTGTTTGTAACTACTTTCTAGTTAAAGTTAAAGCTTGATAATTAAGTTACAGTATAACAAAGGTAAATCCATTGTCTATGATATTTCGCGGCATGTGATGACGTCACCTCCGGTTTCGCTGCCTCTTGTGTGCAACCTCCAGTTCGGGGAAGGTGTGAAGGCGGGTCCCGTGCGTGCAGCGTGATCGTGAAGCGCTCCGTTTCTACCCACAAAGAAACATTATAGAAGCAACACTGTAAGTTCGTAAGAACGTATTTGAAGTAAAAATATTAACGCGGATTCTGTTCAGGAAGCGGCGGTTGGGGCGGCGCGCGTGCCGGGTTTGGCTCGAGCCCGATGGCGGTTTGACGCGACCCGCTCGCGCGCTACTCGGGGCGGCTGGAGACTCTCGCTGAAAGAAGAGAGAGCGAGTGGTCTCCAGAATGAAACAGACGCTCTATATGTTTGTAAACAGTTTTCACCATACCATGTTAATGTGGAAGAGTGAACAGTAAATGGTTAACCTTACTACGACTCTGTCTTCATTGGCTCCGGTTTAACTTGGTGTTTAGTCAGAGTTTCAACACACTGCATGAGAACACTACAAGCACATTAAACTTAACCCTAACCTATCCACCTTTGGACTGTGGGAGGAAACCAGAGGAAACCCAAGTGGTCACAGACAGAGTATACGAACTCCTTACAGACAACAGTGGGAATTGAATCCTGATCTGCAATCTCAGGTGCTGTAACCCTGTGGCCCTTCCCACCATTGTCTGCAAGGAGCTTGTATGCCATGCCCATGTGGGTCTTCTCCAGGTGCTCTGGTTTCCTCCCCCAGTCCAAAGACGTACCAGTTGGTAGGTTAATTGGCAATTGTAAATTGTCCCATGATTAGGCTAGGGTTAAACCGGGGGATTGGTGAGTGGCATGGCCCAAAGGGGCAGGAGGTCCTGGTCCACACTGACCTTCAATAAATAAATAATTAAGTTTCTCTCTTTGAACTTCTAGTACTAGCATAAAGGAAAGAACATTTAAAAGTGAGGTCAGAACCCTGGAAAAAGAGAGAATAACCAATTTTTGGGTGAACAAGAGAAGGTATTTAATATCTTCATCTGTTATTACTAAAATATATCCGAGAGATAAATGATGGTGCTTTCCCCTTGGCTGAAAGTTTTTGATCATTTCGGTGATAGGGTGAGAAAATTAGAGTTTTACACATTGCCTCCAGAATTTCAAGGTCTTGTAATTTATAAATATACAGCCTTTTATCTGTGGATCCGTGTCAGAAGATCAAAATTACCAACAGTGGAGCCTGAAGGTCACAGAATTGGAAAGAGACCACTGTGTCTGGGAACTCTGAGAATTCCATTGGGACAGTTTTGTTCAGTCTGTCAAAGTGGTTACGGGATTTGTGAGCATTTCATTTAAACAAGCCAACACAAAGTCTTTTTGAAGGACAGGTACAGATTGGAAACAGTGGTGGGGTGGAGATACATCTCTAGCGAAGGAGGTGTAAGGTGCTCCTTCCCCCTGCTAGCCTGCAGGTCACCCTGGGGCAAGGGGTAGCACCTGCTTAGCTCCCCGGTCAGGGTCATGTGAAGCCACGGGAGCAGGTGGCGGGTGGTCGTACGAGCAGCTGGCGCATATCACAAGTCCTGGCTATGCGACCACTGATGCCAGGCAGACAATCTCTGAAGAGTATTGATTATGACTGGGGTCACTCGTCTCGTAAAGATACTGCCCAGAGGAAGACAACGGCAAACCACTTCTGTAGGAAAATTTGCCAAGAACAATTATGGTCATGGAAAGACCATGAACACCCACATCATATGACATGGCACATAACGAACAAACAGATTGGAAAAGTTGAACAAATTAATTGAAACTGGTAGGTCATGGATACAACTGCTTTTTGCACAAAATTAAATTATGTTAATATTTATATAATAAGTAAAAGAATAAGTAAAAGATTTAAAAGCATATTAAATGGGGGAATTATTAGCCTTCAATTACTGACAGCACATTGGCACATGTAAGGAACATACGTGTTCAGGTCCAGCCTGATTCTTGCCTACTCGGGACGACTGTAAGTGCCACCTCAATGTAATGATACACCAGAGCCCTAGCCTTTGGTCTCAGATGGGTACAGTCCCCTGATACAGACCAGACCTGTGGGATTTTATCACTGAACCAAGGTTCATTGATCGCTACACCCCTAAGGCACATGGCCCATCAAATACCTATGAAATATGTAGAGCGTTCAACATTCAGACATGCAGACACATGCTGAGAGTTGCCATGACATCCCGGTGAGGAATTGTTGAAAATTACTATCTCCTTGGAAAGTTGCCACAATGCTCGTTTTGCTGTGCGTTGGAAGCAAAGATGGTTGGTTGCATATTATTGCTCCAACCTCTGTTGAAGATGAGCAGCAGACACAGCGTGATAACACCATTATGCAATTTACGGCAGAGAAACGTCAATCACACTGTGGGGGATAATATCAGATCCAATTTCATGATGGATGCATTTCAACCAAAAATCGTTGCTGTTCTGTTAAGTCATGGATACAACTGCTTTTTGCACAAAATTAAATTATGTTAATTATATAATAAGTAAGTTAATTATATTTACAAAAATAAATACCCCCCAAATTAAGAAGGATGGTGCCAGAGTCTTGGGTCCCAGGCAAGGTTTAATTGATGCAGTTTGTGAATTGGCTTCTGTAGTTCGTGTTATCTGATTAATCCTTTTTTATTGTTATTTTGTGCAATTTTGATCAGAGTGGACTGGGTGTATGGCCTGCAGTCAACGAACAACACAGTGCTAAACTGAACTGAGCAGAACTAAACAGAACTGAACAGAACAACACAGTGCTAACTTGAACCAAACAGAATTAAACTGAACATTCCTAGACTGTTTCAATAACTTTGTGGTTTGATGTATAATATTCTGTGTTTTTCCACTCTTTTCTTGCCCTCTGCGTGATTTGATTTTTTTTGCGGGTTGGATGTTTGATGTTTTTCTTTGAACAGGTTCCATAGTGTTTCTTTGTTTCTTGGCTGTCTGTGGGAAGACTAATCTCAGGGTTGTACACTGCATACCTGCTTCAATAATAAACATACTTTGAACTTCAAGATTATTTATAAATAGGGATTGAAAATGACTGAAAAGCCTTGTCTCAGGCTTCTGAACCGGGTGGATAACTTCACTGACCTCAACTCTGAACGGATTCCGTAACCTACAGACTCACTACAAGGACTCCGTAACTCATGTTCTCAGTATTATAATATACATCACTCATACAGTTATGTATTATACTCTGCTGTTGCTCATCCACTCCAAATTCCAAGATCTTGTGTTCAGAGATGCTCTTCTATCCACCACTGTTGTAGTTATTTGAGTTACTGTCATGTTCCTGTCTGCCATAGTTGGATGCATCAGCAAGGGAGATGAGGCTGAGTACAGGGCTACGGTAGGAAACTTTGTCACATGGTGTGAGCAGAATTATCTGCAGCTTAAAGTGAAAAAGACTAAGGAGCTGGTGGTAGACCTGAGGAGAGCTAAGGCACCGGTGACCCCTGTTTCCATCCGGGGGTCAGTGTGGACATAGTGGTGGATTACAAATACCTGGGGATACGAATTGACGATAAACTGGACTGGTCAAAGAACACTGAGGCTGTCTACAAGAAGGGTCAGAGCCGTCTCTATTTCCTGAGGAGACTGAGGTCCTTTAACATCTGTCAGACGATGCTGAGGATGTTCTACGAGTCTGTGGTGGCCAGTGCTATCATGTTTGCTGTTGTGTGCTGGGGCAGCAGGCTGAGGGTAGCAGACACCAACAGAATCAATAAACTCATTCGTAAGGCCAGTGATGTTGTGGGGATGGAACTGGACTCTCTGACGGTGGTGTCTGAAAAGAGGATGCTGTCCAAGTTGCATGCCATTTTGGTCAATGTCTCCCATCCACTACATAATGGACTGGGTGGGCACAGGAGTACATTCAGCCAGAGACTCATTCCACCGAGATGCAACACAGAGCGTCATAGGAAGTCATTCCTGCCTGTGGCCATCAAACTTTACAACTCCTCCTTTGGAGGGTCAGACACCCTGAGCCAATAGGCTGGTCCTGGACTTATTTACATATTACTGTTCAATTATTTATGGTTTTATTACTATTTAATTATTTATGGTGCAACTGTTATGAAAACCAATTTCCCTCAGGATCAATAAAGTATGACTATGAATCAGTCTGGCTATATGTATATACATATATATACACACTGTAATTCTCAGATTTTTTCTATATTATGGATTGCATTGCACTGCTGCTGCAAAGTTAGGAAATTTCACAACACGTGCCAGTGATATTAAACCTGATTTTGATTATATTCTCCTCTGACCTCTCTCATTAACAAGGCATTTTCACTCCCAGAACTACTGCTCACAGGATTTTTTTTAACACCATTCTCTGTCAACTCTAGAGACTGTTGTGCATGAAAATCCCAGGAGATCAACAGCTTCTGAAATATTCAAACCACCCAAAACCAGTCACTTAGATCACATTTCTTCCCTATTTTGGTCTGAACAACTAAACCCCTTCTTCTTCTTGTCTTATGGTGGTTGGCACCCAGCTTGATGGTGCATTACTGCCACAACTAAACCTCTTGACAATGCAACATGCTTTTATGTAGAGTTGCTGCCATATGATTGGCTAATTAGATATTTGCATTTATGAGGTGTACAAGTGTAAAATGACCAATGAGTGTATATATTCAAACAGCAAATTCAAATGGCTGTGATGCCTGAACTGAAGCCCTGATAAAGAATTCTCAGTTATTTTATTTTTGCATATGGAATATAAACAGGGGTTTCATACAAAAGTATTAACTAAAACATGAGACAAATATCAAAAGCCATATATACACATACTAGAGGGAACACGTGAACACAAAAGATTAAATTAAGTTTAAAATGTCTATGTTCTCAGGAGGTACAATAATGTAAGGTTTTGTAATTATGAAATACAAAATAGTAGTCAGATATAACAAAGACAACAATCTAGAAATTCTTTAGGCCAAGCAATATCTCTAGAGGGGAAACCGCAACACTTCAAGCCCTCAGTCTTTTCTACCATTCTGAAGTTCTGGAGGTAGTTAACGTGCATCTCCCTCTGTGAATGCTGCCCAATTTCCCAAAAGTTCCCAGTATTTTTCTGTTTTTATTTCAGATATCCAGCATCTGCAGTTTCTTTGCATTTTTGCTTCAGGTTAATGCAGTTGTAGAGACCAGGGACAACTCGCTCTGAGATTCTTCCGGACTTGTCAGCTCCTTAATAGTTATCATTCCAGTTCATGACCTTGTCATATTCTTGAATTCTCTGCTTGATATGGGAAAGCTTGTTTTTCAAATATTCACAACGTTCTTTTTTCTCCAGGAAGGTGGGATCCTGTACAAAATAAATAAGCACAGCATCATCCAGTGTCTGGAGTCAGGTTAATGTTTAATCACTAAATGTGCATCAAATATTATTTTATATCATATTAATGTCTAAATTTCTTGGATCTCCCAAGTTACATTATTCTGACCCCCTTGAAGTGACTTGATACAGGATACGAGGCCTAGGTTGAGTAGACAGCTGGAGACTTTCTCCCCCAGGGTGGAAAATGTGAGGTGTTGGACTTTGGGAAGACAAACCAGGGTAGGGAATGCACAGTAAGCAGCAGGACACTGAGGATTGAGGTAGAACAGACATATCTGGGAAAACAGATCCATAATTCCTTGAAAGTGGAGTCACAGGTAGATAAGGTCACAAAGAATTTTTTTGGCACATTGGCCTTCATAAACCACAGTCTTGAGTACAGGAGTTGGATGTAATGTTGAAGTCATACAAGATATTGGTGAGGTCTAATTTGGAGTTTCGTTGCAGTTTTTGGTCACCTACCTACAGGAAAAAAGAAAATAAGATTGAAGAAGTGCAGAGAAAATTTGCATGGAATTTGTCAGGACTTGACGACCTGAATTACAGGGAAAGGTTGAATAGGTTAAGACTTTATTTCCTAGAAGAATGAGGGGAGACTTGAGAGAGGTATGCACAAAATTATGAGGGGTATAGGTAGGGTAAATGTAAGCCCAACACATTGATGCAACCATGAGAAAGGCATGCCAGGGTCTCTACTCAATTAGGAGTTAAAGGAGATTTAAGTATGTCACCAAAAACTTGCAAATTTCTACAGATATACAGTGGAGAGCGTTCTGACTGGTTACGTCACTGCCTGGGATGGTGGCTCCAATGCACAGGATCACAAGAGAATGCAGAGGACTGCAAGTCTTAGCCAGAACCATCACAAGCAGAACCCTCTGCACCAATGAGGACATCTTCAAGTGGCAGTGCCACATCCATCACTGAGCACCCTCACTATCCAGGACATGCTCTGCTCTCGTTCCTACCATTAGGGAGCTGGTACAGGTGATTCAGGGACAGCTTCTTCCCCTCCACAATCAGATTTTGGAATAGTCAATAAACCCATAAACGCTACCTTGATACTTCTTATTTGTACGATTTATTTTGTAATTTATAGTCAATTTTTTATGCATTGCTGCTGCAGAACAACAAACTTCACATCATGTAAGACAATGAAAATAAATCTGAATTTGATTAAAGCACCACAACACTTTAACCCATCTAGTGCATACCAAACCGCTGTTATGCCTAGTCCAATCAACCTGCACCTGGACCATAGCCCTCCAAACACACCTTCCATCCATGAACCTATCCAAACTTATCTAAAACATTGCAATCAAATGCACATCCACCACCTACAGCGGCAGCTCGTTCCACACTCTCACCACCCTCTGAGTGAAGCTCCCCCTCAGGTTTCCCTTAAATATTTCACGTTTCACCCTTGATCAGTGGCCTATAGTTTTGGTCTCACCCAACCTCAGTGGAAAAAGCCTGCTTGTATTTGCCCTATTTATACCTCTCATAATTTTGTATACCTCTATCAAATCTCCCCTTATTCTCCTACGCTCCAGGGAGTAAAGTTATAACCTTTCCAGTTCCAGACTCGGTAAGATCTTTGTAAATTTTCTCTAAAATTGGGAACTGCAAACACAGCACAGCAAATTCCTAATGTATGTAGTTCGATATAGCAAACAAAGTTGATCCTTGAAAAATTTACCATGTTATACTCACATTTTTCTTCTTCTGATATTCATGGAAAACATTTGCAATCCTGTCATACTCCTAAGGGTTAGAAGATATGGATGTTCAGTAAACGATGTTGGGTTGTCTGAATTTTTCACACAATTATAGTAATGTAACTGATAGATTATTTTCTTAATTCCACTTGTATTTTTCTTCACTATTGTTCACAAAAATACAAAATCCTGACAGAATGTTTCCTGATTTTAAACTGTGAAGAATGTTTTTTTGGTGCCTGAATGTGTGGCGACATTTGCGGGCTGCCCCCAGCACATTCTTGGGTGTGTTGGTTGTTAACACAAATGATGCACTTCAGTGTATGTTTCGATGTACGCATGACAAATAAACGTGCATCTTAAATCCACATAGATGCAAGGAGCAGAGGGATAAAGGCAAACAGCACAGAAGCACTCCGATACCTCAGAGATGCCCTCAGCCCATCTCCATCAGTGACACAGGAAAGTCCATGGCAAAGTGTCCACCATGGTAGGGACAGGATCTGCTGACAGGTAGACCCACCACAGGTCTATCCAGCTCTCATCTGCTCACTGAATCCATGCCAGATTTACACTAACAATGAAAATGCACAATACATTTCACTGTATGTTTCGATGTGCATGCAATAAATAAATCTGAATCTGACCAGTGCAACGTTCATTGACATATATTTGATATTATCACAAAATGACAGGCAGGTTAACAAGTGATGAAGGACTACAACGAGCCTGTTAAGGCATTTGGACAGGGCACAATAAGTTAGCACTTGGAGAATGTGTAGTTATCTTCTCTGAAAGCAAGGATGAAAAAGCAAATTATTTAAATAGAGTAATAGGAGACCTGATGAAGGGTCTCAGCCCAAAACATTGGCTATCTATTCCTCTCCATGGATGCTGCCTGACCTGCTGAGTTCCTCCAGCATTTTGTGTGTGTTGCTTTGGATTTCCAGCATTTGCAGAATCTCTTTAGAGTCAGATTTCAAAGTGTTGCAATACAAACAAGTTGTGGGATTCCACTATAAGAAGCAAAAAGCTAACATGTAGGTTCAGTAAGTAATTTGAAATGCTAATACAAAGGGTGCCCCTCTATCTTGAGGCTGAGCATCTTGTCCTAGACTCTTCCACCACAGGAAACGTCATTTCCCCATCTACTCTGTCAAGGCCTTTAGATCCCGCCTCATCCTTCTGAATTCCAGTGAGTACAGACCCAGAGCCATCAAACGTTCCTCATATGATAACCCTTTCATTCCTGGAATAATCCTTGTGAACCTCCTCTGGACCCTCTCCAATGCCAGCACATCTTTTCTAAGATGAGGAACCCAAAACTGTTCACAATACTGAAGGTGAGGCGTCACCAGTACCTTATAAATTCTCATCATCACATCCTTGCTCTTGTATTCTGGATCTCTTGAAATGAATGCTAACATGGCATTTGCCTTCCTCACCACTAACTCCACCTGCAGGTTAACCTTCAGGGTGTTCTGCACAAGGACTCCCAAGTCCCTTTGCATCTCAGATTTTTGGATTTTCTCCCCATTTAGAAAATATTCCGCACATTTATTTCTACTACCAAAGTGCATGACCATGCATTTTCTAACATTGTATTTCATTTGCCACTTTCTTGCCCATTCTCCTGATCTGTTTAAGTCCTTCTGCACCCTACCTGTTTCCTCAACACTACCTGCCCCTCCACCAATCTTTGTATCACCTGCAAACTTGGCAACAAACCCATCTATTCCATCATCTAAATCATTTATATACAGCATAAAAAGAAGTGGTCCCAACACCGACCCCTGCGGAACACCACTAGTCACTGGCAGCCAACCAGAAAAGGATCCTTTTAAGACTCAGACAGCTATGCCGGCTGGAGTCAGGGTTTTATGCTTTGGCTCTTGATAGGGTCACTCATGCCAAACAGGTCAAAGGGTAGAGGCCAGACTAAGAGTGGTCCACCGGTCCTCCAGGTTTGGGGGTTCAGCTCAGGGCTAACAACCCTGACTGGTCAAACAAAATTGTTACGGAAACAGCACTGAAGAATCATCTTATGCCTGGGTGCGATGGTATTCCTGAGTCTCCACCCGGGACTTGCATGACTGACCGTAGTGAAAACCAAGCTACTGACATGAACATGGCCAGAAATGGAGGACCTTCACCGCTGTCCTAAGTACCAGAGGCATTACGGGCAGTAGGTACAATTGAAGTTCACACGATGTTCAAAAAGAGGCTTAAATTAAATGCATCATCTTGATCTTTGCAAAAAAAAAAAGTAGCTGCTTCTTGAGAACATGTAATCCTCATAGGTCAGCCAGTCAGGAAAAGTGTTTATGCACCGCAGAGTGAGAGAGGAAAACACGATTCCATTTCTCTCAAAGCCTAGAAAGCCAATTACTGACCTAACTGCAAAATCAAATGTAGGTAACAGTTAGTCCTGACGAAGGGTCTCAGCCTGAAACGTCGACTGTACCTCTTCCTAGAGATGCTGCCTGGCCTGCTGCGTTCACCAGCAACTTTCATGTGTGTTGCTTGAATTTCCAGCATCTGCAGAATTCCTGTTGTTTAGGTAACAGCAATTGGATGGGTGTGGAAAAACACACTGCTTGCTTGTAAACAGAAAGATTGTACCAACACATACAAAGGCCGACTGTAGGCACAGACATGCAAACTATCAATAAAAAATGAGTCAATTCTGAGATGATCACTTCTGTATAAGTAACAATGCAGCCACCAGAGGTCTTTCTTCTCAGGGCTCTCCGCTGGTCAGGGTCGATCATGTTTGCTATGTACATAATACACAAGCCAGGGTAGTACAAGCTGTTGCTCGTGCAGCAGGCTCCCCGTCTTCACAGAGCTAATGAATCCAAAGGAATCATTTCTGCTGACAGGAAGGGGCAAAGGCAGGTTGCTGACACCTTAAAACCAGCTATTTTGTGCAGATAGGGCTTGTCAGTTTTGGTTGGGATGTCATCTAGGAGAAGTACGGCATTGCAGGAGTTGCCAGTCAGCATTAAACTCAATGTAGGGCTGCCTCATGGTTTACTCCCGAAACCATCCACACGAGTGAGTATAGCGGCAAGGTATCGCAAGTTGAAATCACAGTTTCCCTTCTCCTGGATGACCTGCCAACCACAGCTGACAAGTTCCATCTGCACAAAACGACTGGTTTTAAAGCACCAGTAACCTGCCTTTGCTCCTTCTCCTGTCAGTAGAAATTATTCTGCCAGGCTTGGTCGCTAAGCAACACATGAAGGCCAGGAACTGGGCTTGGTTGCGAGGGCTATTTGTGACACAAGCCATTGCAAGCTTTTCAAATGTAGTGGGAGCTTATCCACACTACCCTCCCCCTGTCTATAACAACTTTAAGAAACCTTTCTTACTGCTCCAAATTTTTAAAAAACGGTATCAGTATTAGATATAGGCTCGGGAACAAGAGCTGACCAAACAGCAGGAGGCACTTTTACACTAACATGACAAAGCAAATCGGACTTAACTATAAAGATCTTTATTCTTCATCCACAGAGTTGTAATCAATGTGTTGCTGATGTTTGTATTTGAATACAAATTTATCTTGTAAAATGAATGACTTTTCAGATGAAACCATGCAGTTATTTTCCCAACCAAAGGTATACACAAAATAATCATACTTCTCATCACAGAGTTAAAGATTAGCGTTATTTGTCAAAGGTACTTCCAAACATACAGTGAAATGTGTCATTTATGTCATCAACCAACAGTGTCTCAGATGTGCTGGGGGCAGCCTGCAAATGTTGCCGTGCTTCTGGTACCAACATAACGTGCACAAATTACTAGCGCGAACCTATATGTGGATTGAAAATGAGGACCCCCCCCCCACCCCCCAGTCACAGGGGGAATGTTTAAACTCTAAGTCAGCAGCGGAATTGGAACCGGGTCAGTGGTACTACTGAAGCCACATCACGCAAACTACCACGATAGTATAGCGGTGAGCGCAGTGCTTCTCTAACTCCAGGAGGAGCTCAGAGTTCAACCCCGGTATCCTCTGTAAGGAATCTCTACCCCCCCACCCCCTCTGGAATGTGTGGGTGCTCTCCAGGTGCGCTGGTTCCCCCCCCCCCCACACACACTGTAAACACCCGCCAGGTAGGTTAAATGGTCTTGGTAAATTGTCCCATGATTAAACTAGGGTTAAGTCAGAGTTGCCAGGGGTTGCCAGGGCAATGTGGCTCGAAGGACCAGAAGGGCCAATGTATTCCATGCTGTATATCTAAATAAGTAAATGTAATTGCTTTCATTACATTTAAAAGAGCCAGTAAAATGCCAAATATTAAGGCGAGATTGTGTGCAAATTTCACGTCACATGCCAGTGATAATAAACCTGATTCTGAGGTTTGACGTGGTGTACTGACCTGCTGGGATCCTGCATGCTGAGGGAGTCTGCTCATCATGGCATCCATCTCACTGAACTTCTTCAGAGTGGCTTGCACCTCTGCGTGAAGTTCCTTGTATTCTGCATGTTGGTCGTTGAATACAGCTTTGTAGCGCTCCCGCTCCTCAGATGTTCGAATAGTTGGGTATTTACTAAACAAAAAAAAAAAAAAATTCCTTTTTAAAATTTAACTCAATGCTCTACCCAGTTCAATTAAAAAACAAGATTAACACAGACATACTGTATAATGTGTAGGGATCAGCAATCAAGGAAACACCATTTCATTCTGCATTTGCTTTACTGTAAACATCAGCAGGATCTCATGGTCAGGTGGACCTCACCCATCTCTCATCAGGTTTAGAAACATTTTCCTACCAAGAGCAGCCATCAAAAACAGT
Source organism: Mobula birostris (assembly GCF_030028105.1). Classification (NCBI taxonomy): domain Eukaryota; kingdom Metazoa; phylum Chordata; class Chondrichthyes; order Myliobatiformes; family Myliobatidae; genus Mobula; species Mobula birostris. Next base: position 14,778,779 of record NC_092386.1, on the reverse strand, counting down.
GACACATCGGAGAACAGGTCACCCTGTTACAGGAAGGACTTTGTCAAGGTGGAGATGGTGCAGAAGAGATTTACAAGGATGCTGTCTGGACCAGAGGGGCTAGGTTATAGGGAGAGGTTGGCCACGCTGGATCTTTATTCTCTTAAGTGTAGGAGAATGAGGGGTGACCTCACAGAAGTTATAAAATTATGAGGGGTATGGATAAGTTGCATGGTCATAAGTCTTTTCTCCAGGGCTGGGCAGTTCAAGACTGTGGGGCACAGATACAAGCGGGGAGAGATTTAAAGAGTTCTAAGAGGTAACTTCTTTATGCAGAAGTTAGTGAGCTGCCAGAGAACGTGGTCCAGGCGGGTACAACTGCAACATTTAAAAGGCACTTGGACAGGTTCATAGAGGGGAGCGGTTTGGGTTGGTGATTTTATGAACTTCTATGAGGTCTCCTGTGCTCCAGGGAATAAAGGTACAACGTGGCCAGCCTCTCCCTGTAACTCAGCCCTCTAGTCCAAGCTTGGGAAACTGGGACTAGCAGGGAGGATGCTGTGATTGGCATGACCAGATGGGCTGAAGAGGCTATCTCCATACTGTATTACTCTGAGGACACTAATAACTTCTATCTCAAAAGCTCTAATCCAGTTTAGCATGGCAACAACTTCGATAAGCTCAGACCCAGAATCAAAGATGGTAATTTTATTAGTCCACTATACAGTGGTGCTACAAAGTTTGTGAACCATGTAGAATTTTCTAAACTTCTGCGAAAATATTACCTAAAATGTGATCAGATCTTCATGCAAGTCCTAAAATCCAATTAAATAAATAACACAAAAACCATTAGACTTGTTCATTTATTTATTGAGATAAGTGATCCAATATTACATGTATTTGTTGGAAAAAGTATGTGAATCTTTGATTTCAGTAACTAGTGTGACCCCCTTGTACACCAATAACTTCAACCAAACTTTTCCGGTAACTGTTGATCAATCCTGCACAGCAGCTTGGAGAAATTTTAGGCCATTCCTCTTTACAAATCTGCTTTAACTCTGGGATGTTGGTGGGCTTCCTTGCATGAACTGTTTGCTTCAGGTCCTTCCACAACATTTCTGCAGGATTAAAGCCAGGACTTTGACTCGGCCATTCCAAAACATGAATTCTCTTCTTTTTAAACAACTCTGTTGTTGATTTACTCTCCTCTTTTGGATTATTGCATTATCCAACTTCTATTAAGATTCAGGTGACGGACTGTTTGACTGACATTCTCCTGTAAAATGTCTTGATACGATTTTGAATTCATTGTTCCCTCAAACTGTCCAGACCCTGAGGCAGCAAACCAGCCCCAAACCATGATACTCCTTCCACCATGCTTCACAGTTGGGATGAGGTTTTAGTGTTGGTGTGCAATGCCCTTTTTTCTCCTAACAGTGCTGTGCCTTTCTATGAAAAAGCTCAACTTTTGTCTCAATCGGCCACAGAACATTGTCCCAGAAGCACTGTGAAACATCCAGGTGGTCCTTTGCAAAGTTGAGATGTGCAGCAATGTTTTTTTTAAGAGAGCAGTGGTTTCCTCAGTGGTGTTCTTCCATGAACACCATTCTTGTTCAGTGTTTTTTCTTATACTGGACATATGAACAGAGTCCTCAGCATACTCTAGAGATTTCTGCAGGTCTTCTGCTGTTACAATTGGGTTCTTTTTCACTTCCTTCAGCACTGCACGTTGTGCTCTTGGTGTGATCTTTGCAGGATGCCCAATCCGAGGGAGAGTAGCAACAGTACTGAGTTTCCTCCATTTGTAACAATTTCTCTTACTGTGGACTGATGAACACTCAGGGTTTTAGAAATACTTTTGTAGTCTTTTTCAGCTTCAGGCAACTCTGCAATTCTTTTTCCAAAGTCCTTTGAAAGTTGTTTTGATCAAGGCATGGTGCAGATAAACAGATGTTCTTGAGAAGAGCAGGCTTTGTCCATAACCTGACTTTGTGTGTCTATTTTTTTTCATATACAGGGTAGGGCACCTCTACAACCCACACCTCCAATCTCATCTCATTGAAAGGAACACCTGACTCCAAATAGCTTTTATAGAAGGCATTACCCCAGAGGTTCACATACTTTTTCCAACAAATACATGTAATATCGGATTATTTTTCTCAATAGATAAATGAACAGGTATAATGTTTGTGTGTTATTTATTTAATTGAGTTCTCTTTATCTAGTCTTAGGGCTTACGTGGAGATCTGATCACATTTAGGTCATATTTATGCAGAAATAGAGAAAATTCTACAGGGTTCACAAACTTTCTAGCACCACTGTATTTGAACTTCAGGGAAGTACAAGGTCCTCCTACCCTCCGCAAGCCTGCGGGTCACCCTCGGGCAAGGTGCAGCACCTACTTAGCCTCCCCAATCAGCATCAAGTGAAGCCACGGGAGCAGGAGGTGGATGGTCATAAGAGCAGCCAGTGCAGATCACAAGTCTCAGTTATGCAACCACTGACACCAGGCAGACAATCTCTGAACAGTATTGATAATGTCTGGGGTTGCCCTTCTGGTAAAGGCACTGCTCAGAAGCCCAAAAGGAGGGTACTGATAGAAGATAAGTGGAGAGATTGCAGAGCTCAATTCCAACAGCATCTCTAAAGAGGCGGTTTGACCTCCTGTGGAACGTATTGGTTCTCTCTGACTGCTCCAATTTCCTCCTACAGTCTAAAGATGGTCAGTAGGTTAATTGGTCATTGTAAACTCTCCTGTGATTAGGCTAGGTTTAAATCAGAGGTTACTGGACATTGTGGTGCAAAGGACTGGAAGTGCCTATTTTGCACTGTATCTCTAAGTAAGGCAGACAAACAAACAATATAAGGGAAGGTGCTGGTCAAAAGAAAATGCATCGGTGATGGCAGGAGGTGAAAAGGGTAAAACTCGGTGAAGTTTGAGAGTTAATTCACATATTTATCTGACAAAACCACTAATCATAAGACCATAAGCTCAAGGAGCAGAATTAGGGCCATTTGGCCCATTATGTCTGCTCCGCCATTTCATCATGGCTGGTCCAATTTTCCACTCTGCCCCAATTTCCTGCCTTCTACCCAAATCCCATCATGACCTGACCAAGAATCTATCAACCTCTGCCTTATATATGCATACAGACTTGGCCTCCACAGCTGCCTGTAGCAAAGAATTCCACAGATTCACCACTTTCTGGCTAAAGAAATTCCACCTCATCTCCATTCTAACAGGACACCCTTCTACTCTGAGGTTGTGTCCTCTGGTCTTAGACTCTCCCACTATAGGAAACATCCTCTCCACATCCACTCTATCAAGGCCTTTCACCATTCGATAGGTTTCAATGAGGTCACCCCTCATTCTTCTGAATTCTGGTGAATACAGGCCCAGAGCCCTCAAACACACTTCATATGACAAGCCATTCAATTCTGGAATCATTTTTGTGAACTTCCTTTGAACCCTCTCCAGTTTCAGCACATCCTTTCTGAGATAAGGGGCCCAAACTGCTCACAGAACACCAAATGAGGTCTCACCAGTGCTTTATAAAGTCTCAACATTACATCCCTGCTTTTACATTCTAGTCCTATTGAAATGAATGCTAACATCACACTTGCCCCTTCCTCACCACAGACTCAGTCTGCAAATTAACCTTTAGGGAATCCTGCACAAGAACATCCAAGTCCTTTTGCGCCTCAGATTTTTGTATTTCCTCCCCACTTAGGAAATAGTCAACCCTTTCATTTCTTCTATCAAAGTGCATGACCATACACTTCCCGACACTGTATTCCATCTGCCATTTCTCTTGTCCATTCTCCTAATCTGTTTCAGTCCTTCTGTAGTCTCTCTACTTCCTCAAAACTACCTGCCCCTCCACCTATCTTCATATCGTCTGCAAACGTTGCAACAAAGCCATCAATTCCATCATCCAAATCATTGACATATAACGCAAAAAGCAGTCCCAACACAGACCCGTGCAACACCACCAGCTACTGGCAGCCAACCAGTAAAAGCTCCCTTTATTCCCACTCTATGCCTCCTGCCATCAGCCCCAGCTTTATCCATGCTAGAATCTTTCCTGTAATACCATGGACTTGTAGCTTGTTAAGCAGCCTCATGTTTAGCACCTTGTAAAAAGGCCTTCTGAAAATCCAAGTACACAACATCAACCAATTCTTCTTTGTCAATCCTGCCTGTTATTTCTTCAAAGAATTCTAACAGATTTGTCAGTCACAATTTTCCCTTCAGAAAAACCACACTGACTATGTCCTATTTTATCATGTGCCTCCAAGTACCCCAAAACCATATCCTAATCAATCGACTCCAACATCTTCCTAACCACTGAGGTCAGATCAACTGGCCTATAATTTGCTTATTTCTGCTTCGCTTCCTTCTTGGAGAGGAGTGACATTTGCAATTTTCCAGTCTTCCGGAACCATTCCAGAATCTAGTGATTCTTGAAAAATCATTATTAATGCCTCCACAATCTCTTCAGCCACCTCCTTCAGAACCCTGGGGTGTACACCATCTGGTTCAGGTGACTTATCTACTTCCAGACCTTTCAGGTTCCCAAGAACCTTCTCCCTAGTAATGTTAACTTCACACACTTCATGACCCCTGACACCTGGAAACCATTGCATAGCCTTGAGCTGGGCAGCACAGTGATAGAAAAACTAGGTACAGCATTAGCTACCAACACACATTGTGGTGTCCCTGCACCAATTCCAAGAATAAAAACCAAGCTCTGTGTAGGCAGAAATAGCTTGATTTAAAAGTCAATCTCATTCATTAGATACAGCATGTCATCCCTTTTGCCAGCCGCGTTGAGACCAGATCCAATGATTTATTTACCAAGATAAAATGGTTTACTCTGTACTTACGCCAGGTAGTCAGCCATAATGAGGGGTTTCGGAATGTGGCCCGCAGGAATGGACCCACTTAGCACAGCGGGTTTCACTTCTACTGGCTGCTGCTCTTTGTGACTTGGGTTGGTTACAACAGACTTCTCTTTAGATTGCCATGCCTGCTAAAACAAAGACACAAATGTACTGTAATGGAATATGGGGGCCACTGGGACGTGAAAAACTTTGGCAATCTGCTGCCTGATAATTCCTAAATCCTGATGGTTGGGAACCTCGAGTTTCTTACCCCACCGCCCAATCCTGTGCTCCTTTAGACTCCCTGGAAAATTATATTACTGTGTAACATATTTCAATAAAAAGGGGATCAGCAGTGCCATCTGAACACCGATGACATTCTTTACAATGCTACGTAGCACCACAAGTGTGCTGGGATGGGGCAGATTCAGGTCAGGCCATGTCCTCTTCTCAATACCACCATCAGGCAGCAGGTACAGAAACTTCGGGACCCAAACCACCAGCTTCAGGAACAGTTATTCAAAGTTCAAAGTAAATGTATTATCAAAGGGCATACATATCACCAAAGGCAACCAATTTTCTTACAGGCTTACTCAAGAAATCCATGGCTGGAATCACCCTATGAAGCAAAAGAAGACTTTTAAAATTATTAATCGATTCCAGCCCGATATAATTTTTGCTGAAGAAACGCCTATCAGAACGGGTGATCAAAATAGATTTTTTAAATAGTGGTAGGGCCTTCAATATCATGCTACTTGTCAAAACAAAACCAAGGGAGTATCTATTTTTATTAAATCTAATATTTTATTTATCCAAGAAGATATCGTGTCAGATATTAATGGTAGATTTTTAATTGTCAAGGGAACAATTTGTAATAGAAAAATTGTCCTGATTAATCTACATGGACCTAATGTAGATGATCCTTCTTTTTTTAAATATGTATTTGGTTTATTGCCAGATTTAAATGAATATATATTGTTAATGGGTGGTGATCTTAACTGTTGTTTAAATCCTTTGATTGACAAGAGTTCAACCAACCAGCGACTTCCGAGTTGTTCAGCATCACTTATTAACTCTTTTTAATTGATTATGGCTTGATCGAAATCTGAGGAAATTTACATCCTAATGACAGAGATTCACATGTTCATAAAAAATATTTGAGAATTGATTATTTTATAGCTGATTTCCGAAATTTGTCCAAAGTCCAGAAATGTGAATATGACGCTATCGCTGTTTCAGATCATGTGCCTTTAAGCTTAACCTTTGAATTGAATGATGTCGTATTGTAAATTTGCCTTGGCGTTTTCCAGAAAATTTATTACAAAGTTCAGACTTTGTCAAATTTATTGAGACTCAGATAAAAAATTTTTTTCTTTTTAATAATACGAGAGATGTGTCAAAATTGATTATATGGGATACACTTAAAGCATATTTGCAAGGTCAGCTAATCTCCTATTTGGCTAAGCTCAAGAAACAGACAAAAATAGAGTTAGATAAGATTTCAAAACAAATTAAAGACTTGGATAATATTTATGCAGTCTCTCCTAACATTGATTTATTTAAACAAAGGGTTGAACTTCAATCACAATATAATTTACTATTAACTTCTTATTGAAAGAAATTTGCTTAAATCAAAAAGTCAATTTTATATGTTTGGAGACAGAAATAATAAGCTATTAGCATCCCAATTAAAGGCAGCTGGAGCTAAAAGACAAATCTTAAAAATTTGTAAGGGAAATGGTAATTTAGCTTGTAATTATGAAGACATTAATAAAATTTTTCAGGACTTTTACAGTCCTGAATCTCAGTCCAAATCTCAGTTTCCAGCTGATCCTTCTAAAAATGATTGCCTCTTTACAAAAGATTGATCTTCTTAGAATTTTTGTTGAAGATCAACAAACTCTTGATACTCCTATTACTGAAAAGGAAATTCAGAAAGCTATTCTTTCAATGCAATCTGGTAAAGCTCCTGGACTGGATGGTTTTTCCTTAGGATTTTATAAAAAATTTGAAGAATTGCTTTCTCCATATATGTTGGAAATGCTCAAAGATTCTTTTTTGTTAGGAGAGTTACCTCCCACATTTTATGAAGCTTCTATTTCTTTAATTCTTAAGAAAGCTAAAGATTGTGCTTCATATAGACCTATCTCATTATTAAATGTGGATGCTAAAATCCTTTCAAAAATAATGGCTAATCGACTGGAGAATATTCTAGCTAAAATTATTTCTCAGGACCAAACAGGTTTTATAAAAGGCCGTTATTCCTTCTCTAATACTCGGAGACTGTTAAATGTTATATACTCATCCCTTTCTAAGACTCCTCAATGTGTTGTTTCTCTTGATGCTGAAAAGGCATTTGATAGAGTTGAATGGAAATACTTATTTAACATTTTAGAGAAATTCAACATTAGTACTAATATTAATACGTGGATTAGAATGATATATAAAAGCCTTATTGCCACTGCTATTACTAATAATTGCAGATCTTTTTTTCGAATTTTGCGGGGTACGAGACAAGGATGTCCGTTAAGTCCCCTGTAACTTAACTTGATGTTGGAACCTTTGGCTATTGCATTTCATGAAGCTAAAGATATTCAAGGAATTTCCATAAATGGGACTATTCATAAGATCTCCCTTTATGCTGATGATCTTTTAGTTTATGCTTTGAATCCTGAAGAATCCATTCCTAGTTTATTGAAATTATTAAATGAATTTGGAAAGTTTTCGGGATATAAATTAAACTTTAATAAAAGTGAATTATTTCCTTTGAATGATTCTGCTTCTATATATGATGACATTCCTTTTAAAGTTACAGACTCTTTCAAATATTTAGGTGTTATCATCACTAAAAATTATGGAGACCTTTATAGAGTTAATTTGGTTCCCTTAGTGGATTTTATGAAGCAAATATTTTGTAGATGGAATCCACTTACACTTTCATGCAGTTAAAGTGATGATCTTACCAAAATTTTTTATATGTATTTCAAAATTTTCCTATTTTTTTTAACTAAGAAGTTTTTTGATCAGGTTGATTCTATTATTTCATCTTTTGTTCAGAATAATAAGAGACTAAGAATTGGAAAATATCATTTACAAAAATCAAAAAAGGATGGAGGTCTTGCTCTGCCTAATTTAAGAATGTATTATTGGGCGGTTAATATACGTTATTGTGTGTTTTTGGTTATATTGGACTGATAAAAATGAACGACCACCTTGGGTTGATTTGGTACTGAAAGCTGTGAAACAATTTTACTTAACTTCGTTATTAGGAGCCTCTTTACCTGTACAACTAGCCAAAATTTCTATTCTAAATTTATATCCTATGATTAAGCAGTCATTACGAATTTGGTACCAGTTTCGTAATTTTTTTAATCTTAAAAAATTTAGCCTTCTTAGTTTAATTTATCGAAACTATTTATTTAAACCTTCACTTAGTGATCCTACCTTTTTTCTTTGGAGGAATAAAGGAGTTTATCCTTCATGGATCTGTTTCAAGAAGGTCGATTGATGTCTTTTGAGAAATTAGTAACTAAGTATTCTCTCTCGCACTCACATTTCCTGCAATATCTTCAGGTCAGACATTTCTTACAAGAATATTTAAGTAATTTTCCATATATACAAGATTCTGACCTGTTAGGCATTATTTTAAAAATGAATCCTTTAGTGAAAGGTTTTATTGGGAAAAATTATAATTTACTATTACAACAGTATAATTATCCTTTACTTAAGATTAAGCAAGATTGGGAAAGAGAGCTTAACATGACCTTGATATCAGAGGATTGGTTGTGAATTTTGAAGTTGGTTAATTCTTCTTCGATTTGTGCCAGTCACTGTCTAATTCAATATAAAATTGTACATAGTTACTACTTGACAGAGGAGAGACTGTCTAAAATGTTTCCTAATGTTGATAGTCAGTGTGATAGATGTAAAACTGAGACAGCTACATTGACACATATGTTTTGGTCGTGTTCTGTATTGAAACAGTTTTGGAAATCTATTTTCTCTATAATTTCTAAAGCTTTAAAAATTAATTTACAACCTAATAAATTGACAGTTTTGTTTGGTACAATTCCTCAATATATTCATGGTATTTCTATATCAGACCAACATGTAATTGCATTTGTCACATTATTGGCCAGAAGGGCTATTTTGTTGAAATGGAAAGATGCCTCTGCTCACACCTTGATACAATGGTTCTCTCAGCTGATGTTATGTCTTAGTTTGGAGAAAATTAGAAGTCGAACTTTTGATCCTCGATTTGACTTTGAGAAAAGGTGGGGTTCTTTTGCCCGTTACTATCATTTGATTTGAGTTAATTAAGGTGGTCCCCTTCTGATTCTTGTGTCATTGGTTTTGGTTGGCAGATTGATGTTTTTCTTTTATGGAAGCTTATATGTCATATAGCTCCGGGGTTGTGCTCCCAATGGGTTTTTTTCCTCATTTTTTTTTCAGTTAGTAGGTTTTTTTTTTTGTTTTAGTTAGTAGGGGTTCTTTTTTCCTTTTTTTTTCCAAAAATTTTTTTTTAAAAATCCATGATAGAGTAATAACGTAATAGAATCATTGAAAGACCGCACCAACCTGGGCATTCAGCCAGTCTGCAAAAGACAACAAACTGTGCAAATTCAAAAAGAAATAACAATAATAAATAAATAAGCAAAAATATCGAGAATATGAGATGAAGAGTCCTTTAAAGTGAGTCCGTTGGTTGTAGGAACAGTTCAGTGAGGGGGCAAGTGGAGTTGAGTGAAGTTATCCCCTTGGGTTCGAGAGCCTGATGGTTGAAGGGTAGGAACTGTTCCTGAACCTGGTGATGTGAATCCTGAGGCCCCTCTACCTTCCTCCTCTCGGCATCAGTGAGAAGAGAGCTTGTTTTGGGTGGAGGAGGTTCCTGGTGATGGATGCTGCTTTTCTGTGACATTGTTTTGTGTGGATGTGCTGAATGGTGGGGAGAGCTTTACCTGTGATGGACCGGACCATATCCACTACTTTTTGTAGGATTTTCCCCACAACCATCAGGCTCCTGAACCAGGACGGATAACTTCATTCACCTTGACACAGAACTGACTCCACAACCTAGACTCACTTTCAAGGACTCTACAACTCGCGCTCTCAGTATTAATTTTTATTTGCAGTTTGCCTTTCTTTGCATATTGGTTGTTTATCACTCTGTTTATGTGTAGCTTTTTGTAAATTCTATTGTATTTATTTTTCTGCAGGAAAAAGAATCTCAAGGTAGTATATGGCAACATATATGTACATTAAACACGCTTTCTCATTCCGTCCATAGCTCGAACGAATGAGATAAAGCACAAAATCATTTTCCTGCTAATTCCATTTGACGTATCACCATCACAAATTTAACATGTTTCTGTTTCACAAGCTCACAAAGTGTAGGAGGAATGTTAACCAGAAATGAAAACAAACAGCATTTTAAATGAAATTGGAGCCTCTAAGAACAGCATCCCTACCGTTTTTGTGGATGTCCCAGTTTCCGTACTTCTCAGCTAGAATCAAAAAAAAACACAAAATTTCACACTGGGAACAATATTTGATGCACTGTCACAGATCTGAAATGTTAACTCTCTCTACATATCAAGACCATAATTCACAGGCCATTCAGCCCATTGAGTCTTAAATCACAGTTCTCAAACCCATTCTTCTGTCTTCTGCCCGTAACCTTTGACACCATTACTAATCAAGAATCTATCAACCACCACTTTAAATAACCCAGTGAGTTGGCCTCCACAGCTGTCTGTAGCAATGAATTTCACAGATGCACCACCCTCTAGTTAAAGAAATTTCCTCCTCATCCCTGTTCTATTCAGAGACTCTGCTCTCTGATCCTAAACTCCCCCACTGTAGAAAACATCCCCTCTACATCCATTCTGTCTAGGCCTTTCAATATTAAATAGGTTTCATTGAACTTCCCCCTCCTCAATCTTCTAAACTCCCGTGAGTACAGGCCCTAACCATCAAATGCTCCTCACACATTAACCCTTTAATGTCCAGAATTATTCTCATAAACCTCCTCTGGACCCTCTCCAGTGCCAGCACATCTTTTCTGAGATAATGGGCCCAAAACTGCTCACTTTACTCCAAGTACGGTCTGACCTATGCCTTATAAAACCTCGGCATTACATCCTTGCTCCTATATTCTAGTTTGCTTGAAATGAATGTTAACATAGCATTTGCCTTCCTTACCATCGAATCAACTGGCAAGTTAGACCTTACAGAATCCCTTTGCCCCTCCGACTTTTGAATTTTCTTCCCCTTTAGAAAATAGCTTACACCTTTATTCTTTCTTCCAAAGTACATGACTATACACTTCCCAACATTGCATTCATTTTCTGCTACTTCTTCCCCATTGCTTTCATATTCCTTCTGCAGACTCCCCACTTCTTCAACAATACCTGCTCTCCATCTCTTTGTATTGTCCATAAGCTTGGACACAACGGCATCAACTCCGTCATCCATATCTTTGACATATAACGTGAAAAGAAGCGGTCCCAACTCCAACCCCTGCAGAACACCACGAGACACTGGCAGCTAACCAGAATTCCCACTTTTTGCCTTCTGCCCTGAGCCAGTCCTCTGTCCATGCCAGTATCTTTCCTATAATACCACCGGCTCTAGTTTTGTTTAGCGGACTCATGTGTGGCAGCTTGTCCAATGCTTTCTGAAAATCCACTGATTCTCCTTTATCCGTCCTGCCAGTTCTTTCCTCAAAGAAGAAATTTGTCTGACTTGCGGAGTGTTTCCTACATTTTCAGTTTTTAAAACATCCGCAAACACCAGATGCACACTTTCAAACCACAAGCCTCCATGGTAATTCACCTTTTCTTTGAATTCCCTAACCAGAGAAGGTATTTGAAGCTAAGTCATTAAATATATTCCATATGGACTTAAACCTGATTTCTGAGGACGAAAGGAATTAAGGGATGTTATGGGAAAAGCAGGAAAGGGGACTGAATTTGGATGACCACCCTTGTTCATGTTGAAACCCCAGAGCAGGTCGAAATGTTTGTTCCTGCTCCTATTTCCTATGGCCTTACACAAAAAAAACTTTTTTTAAAAAAAATTCTAAAACAAAGCACCAAAGAGTTAAATTTGGCATAGTCAATAGCAGAAGGAAATAACCACTTCTCTGTTTGGTCAATCACACCTGTCCTTGTGGAAACATTGATCGATTATACGTCATGCTCCAAGTGCTGGAATTCCTCCAGTGAACCTGTTCTGCGCTCATGTCTAACCAGACCAGCACAGTACTAGACCACAAGACACAGGAGCAGAATTAGGCCACTTGGCCCATCATGCACCATTCCATCACAGCTGATTAATTATCCTTCTCCCCATTACCATCAACACCCTAATCAAGAACCAATCAACTTCACTTTAAATATACCCAATGACTCGGCCGCCACAGCTGTCTGAGGCGATGAGTTCCACAGATTCACCACCCTTTGGCTAAAGAAATTCCTCCTTATGTCTGTTCCAAATGGACATACTTTACTGAGGCTGTGCCCTCTGGTCCTAGACCCACCCACTAAAGAAAACATGCCCACTCGATCTAGGCAATTCAATATTCTATAGGTTTCAACGAGATACCCCCACCCCCCCTCATTCTTCTAAACTCCAGTGAGTACAGGCCGAGAGCCATCAAATGCTCCTCATACATTAACTCTTTCACTCCCAGGATCATTCTCGTGAATCTCCTCTGGACCCTCTCCAATGCCAGCACATCCTTTCTTACAGAGGGGGCCCCAAAACTGTTCACCACGCTCCAAGTGTGGTCTGACGAATGCCTTACAAAGCCTCAGCATTACATCCTTGCTTTAATGTACTGCAGCACACTTGGATGTAGAATGCATATAGAGTAGTTACCTCACACACCCCCCACCCCCCATACAACTGCTATTCTATATGGAGGAGGAAGAGAAGCATATCCTCTCAATATAACGAGTTCTAAGTTTAAACAGAAGCTCATTACCTCAAACTCGGCGTAGTTTTGGTGTCTCCTCTTTGCCTCGTGTCTCCACAACTTCAGACAGACAATGGAGCTGATGAGATACAGGAACATGGTGGCAAAGAGAAAGATGACCGCAGCGATCTGTCCTCCCTCGACGCGGCAAAATGTCGCATTCAGTGGGGTGTTGAAGAGAGGATAATAGCAGAGGCCGCCGCGGTTCATATCGTTGAGGTACACGATGGCAGCAGCCAGAAAGAGGATAAAAAGAACGACGTTAATGGCAAACTCGGTCAGCGGCCACCAGTTAGAATCCAGTAAGATGGTGCGATAGTACATGGACATCCCCAGCACCAGGAGAATGATGGTGACCACCCACGCCAAGCCTGCGACGACAATAACAAAAGGTGTCTTTGGCCCCTCGTAGTAGTATCCTCCTTGCAAACTGTTGGCAGCGTGACTGTACGGCCGAGAGTAACCAAACATATTGTACCATTCATTGTCTTTATGTATGTAAGCACAGACACAGGCAAATACAGCGGCCCCAAACAGCAGCTGAATGGCGCCCAGGATCCGCAGCAAGCCAGCCCACGACTTCATGTAGGAGTATTTCAGGTTGTACTCTTGCACTTTGTCATGGTAGTTCCGGACGGTGCGGGTGTGGCGATCCAACGAATCGTAGGGGTCGCGGGGGAGCATCGACTCAGCCTCTCTCCGAGAGTTGTAGCTTCCCCCTGAACCTCCGTAGGGATCCCGGTAGGAGCTGGTGCCGGACGCCTGCCCTTCCAGCCCGAGATATTCCTTCACAGAGGGTGTGGGGGAGGCGGGTGGTGAGCACTCCACTCCGTCGCTGGTATTGCTAAGAGCCATGTTCACCTGTGGATCGTCACTTCTCCCTCTGAACAAGTTCTTCACAGAATCTGGGATAAAACGCCGCACCGGCTTCAGCTCCAGGGAAGTCACCGGCTCATCAGCTTCATCCGGATAGAACTCGGGGCCAACGGGTGGGTGCAGAGGCAGTGGTGGGGGCGGCAGGGGGTCTGCACTCACTGCTAAATCACAATCCTTCAACAGCTTTGCACCAGGTGCAGTGACGTCCTCCTCCAGAGAAGGATGGGAACGCTGGCTTTCTCGAGGGACCTCATCGTACTGCGTCACCCTTCCCCGGTTCCTCCATGTTTCATGAGAAGCTCCAGACCTCTGTCCCAATGACATTGGCACAATTTCCCCCTGCAACTTAAAAACAGCATTTTATTCTGCTTTCTGCCCCCTTCTTTTTCAGTCTTGATGAAGGGTCTCGGCCCAAAATGTCATCTGCTTCTCCCCCTCCAGAGTCGCTGGCTGACCTGCTGAGTTCCGCTTTTGTGTGCATTGCTGAATATTTCCAGCATCTGCAGTATCTCTTGTGTTTAAAAAAAACACACTAGTTTTAATCCACATCCCCATAAACACTGCTGAAGATGGTCACTCATTTTACCACACTTTATTTCAGCTTATGGGAAAGTGCATTGCTCACATACAGAACAGAACAGGGTTTGGTCACCCGTCCGCTCAACTAGCCCCACCAACTTCACATTCTACCTACTACTGTAACTTCCTTTAGCTCAATAATCACAAGCTGATCCCAGTATCTGTGAATAGAGCAAAGCAGTGCTTACAGCACAAAAGTTCTCAGTCTCCCTACCTCCTCCCTTCTTCAATTGTTACCACTTCATCTCTCCCTCTCTCTCCTCTGAGCTGTAACAGGCACACAGACTGCAAAACCTATGGACCAGATGAACGCAGTAACCCAAACTGCCTGTCTTCAACCCTCGCACCAGCCATGCAAACCGCTTTCAACCTATGGCGTTACAGGCATGGATAGAGGAATGGCTGACAGGCAGGAGGCAGCGAGTGGGAATAAAGGGGCCTTTTCTGGTTGGCTGCCAGTGACTAGTTGTGTTCCTCAGGGGTCAGTATTGGAACCGCTACTTTTCACATTGTTTGTCAATGATTTAGATAATGGAATTAATGGCTTTGTGACAAAGTTTGCAGATGATACAAAGATAGGTGGACAGGTAGGTAGTGCTGAGGAAGCAATAATAATTGCAGCAGCATTGGAAGAATGGGTAAAAAAGTGGCAGGTGGAATGCACTGTTGGGAAATATATGATAATGTATTTTGATAAAAGGAACAATAAAGCAGACTATTATCTAAATGGAGAGAGGGTGCAAACATCAGAGGTGCAGAGGACTTAGGAGTCCTCGTGCAAGATTCCCAGAAAGTTAATTTACAGGTTGAGTCTATGGTAAAGGCGGCAAATGCAATGTTGGCATTTATTTCAAGGGGAATAGAATATAAAAATAAGGATATAACACTAAGGCTTTACAAGACACTAGTCAGAGGAGGTTCAGAAAGATGATTCTGGAAATGAAGAGGTTAACATATGAGGAGTGTTTGGCAGCTTTGGGTCTGTACTCACTGAAATTCAGAAGAATGTGGAGGGATCTCACTGATATCTACCAAATGTGGAAAGGACTAGATAGGGTGGATGTGGAGAGGACGTTTCTTGTGGTGTCCAGAGTCAGAGGGCACAGCCTCAAAATTGAGAGGCGACCCTTTAGAACAGAGGTAAGGAGGAACTTTTTTAAGCCAGAGAGTAGTGAACCTGTGGAACGCTCTGCCACAGACTGAGGTGGAGGCCAAGTCCATGGGTATATTTAATGCAGAAGTTGATAGTTTTCTGATCGGTCAGGGCATCAGAGGATATAGTGAGAAGGCAGGTGTTTGCGGTTCAGTGGAATGTGGGATCAGCCATGATGGAATGGCAGAGCAGACTGAATGGCCTAATTGTGGCCCCCAAGTCTAATGGTCTGAGAGTCACGCAAGCCGCCTATCTTCAACTCGCGCACCGGTCTCGCAAACCATCTTCATCCCGTGTACGCATCACGCAAACCAGCTGCCTTCAACCTTAAGCAAACAATCTTCAACATCTGTTCTATAAACAATCATCATAAACTTGTTTGTGTTCAGCAGGTTTGCACTTAGAGCACGCTATAGCAAATGGGTTTGGAAAAAGACCAAACTAACCTTACAGTAAACAAAATGTTCACTAGCCGCAAGAAAGAAGGTTTTACCTATCTCGGGTGAAGTGCAGTGCACAAAGTGAATGTTCCACTTTAAGGAAGGAGTGAAAGAATTCATCGACCGCGTTTCAACACAGGAAAGCAACCTGATACCTGACTAGCCAATTACGTCTTTCAGACTGAGCAATAAGACGGTATGAATAAATATAAAGATGAAAGCAGCAGCATTATTTCAGCATTAGGAATGGAGTGTGGAGAATCCTCGGTTTCCAAACATGCAGGGAATATCCCTGCCTTGACTCACCATGGCTCCAATTTGTTGAGTTTAAGATTGATTTACAAGTTGAAGCATCAGGAACCATTCTCATCCCAAGAATGGGATTCCCTGTAAGGAGAAACACAAGAAAGCGCTCCTTGTTTTCAGGTGCCTATCATACCTTCTCTGCCACTCAATAAGGCAAGGCCAGAGGACACAGGAACAAAACAGACCATTTGGCCCATTGAGTCCATTCCATCATGGCTGATTTATTATCCCTCTCAACTCCATTCACCTTCCTTCTCCCTATAACTTTCGATGCCCTGACTAATCAACCTCCACCTGAACTATACTCAATGACTTGGCCTCCACAGCTGTCCATGGCAATGAGTTCCACAGATTTTCCACCATCTGACTAAAGGGATCCCTCCTCATCTCTGTTCTAAAGGGACACCCTTGTATTATGAGGCTGTGTCCTCATGGGTGATTACTTTTAAACCTCCATCCCTGCAAAAAAACTTGACATCTCTTGATTTTTCTTTAAGATGCAAAGGTCCAACCTATTTAACAAGTGATTCCCTACAGCCCTGTGGGGACAGGATTTCAAGTGCTACCGCTCTGGGTGAAGAAGCTCCCCAGGCCGACTGGCCTGCAC
This sequence comes from Mobula birostris, assembly GCF_030028105.1. Classification (NCBI taxonomy): domain Eukaryota; kingdom Metazoa; phylum Chordata; class Chondrichthyes; order Myliobatiformes; family Myliobatidae; genus Mobula; species Mobula birostris. Next base: position 14,761,977 of record NC_092386.1, on the reverse strand, counting down.
CTTATTTTGGGACTGTGATACAAGAGCACAAATTCTACTGAACGCCATTTTGATCTCACACCTGTTAGGAAGTACAACTACGTCTATTTCTCCTGTATTATTGAACCCGTTAAATTCTTGCTCTTTCATGAGACTAGTTCACGGTTCTCTCGAATTGTCTCTGCACCTCCTGACAGTCCAGCCTCGCTGACGCGCTGACGGCAGTACCCGCTGACGCGGTTTCAAGTGCAGAGTTCAAACTTGATTCCCTTTGCGCAAGCTAAAACTTCTCAGCAAGAAAAAAGTTTAAATGGGACGTGTACTGTGGAAACAGGCTGTAGCCCAGAGGGTCCCAAAATTTAAAGAGGAGACATAGAGGTTCTGCAGATGCTGGAAATCCAGAGCAACACAAACAAAACGCTGGAGGAACTCAGCAGGTCAGGCAGCAACAATGGAGGGAAGTAAACAGTCGACGTTTTGGGTCGAGACTCATCAGGACACAATCAGAAACGGAATCAAGTTATCCTTAACATAACTAAGATGAAATTTGTTATATTGCGACAGCAGTACATCGCAAGGATAAAATGATTAGAAATTACGAAATAGAGCAATTAATAACCGAAACAGAGTAACGAAGGCATTCCCAGTCCCACAAGAAGACCACTTAAAGTGACAGCAAAGCAACAAAGTTTTAAACAAACGAGATTTTACTTCCTCAGACGTATTTCACACCCTGGACTCCGATGAAAACACCCGAAACTCCACTAACCCAGTTTCGGCGAGACAGAGAGCCGCGCACGCAGGTTTCGGGCAGGAGCGCCGGGTAGCAAAGGCAGGAGCCCGGCTCCGATTAGGAGGGGACCAGGCTCCCCCACCCCATTCAAACCCCCTCCGCCTCGCCCGCTCTCAGATACAGTACTCACCGCCCCGGCCGCTCCTTCCTCACCTGCCCAAATGGCGGAAACTCTCGGTCACGTGACCCGGCGGCTCCGGCATGATGTCACACACGTACCTCTCCAGGTATGTATACCTGTCCTCTTCCTTTCCAATCACGATGAAGGATCTCAGCCCAAAACGTCAACTGTTTATTTCTCTCCATAGATGCTAACTTGCCCTGCTGAGTTCCTCCAGCATTTTGTGTGTGTTGCTCAGGATTTCCAGCATCTGCCAAATTCTCTTTAGTGTTTAAAGACTAAAGAGTTGGAGTCTTATTACAACAACTAGATTTTCAAATAATCACGCCGGGAAAGATACAGTAATCCTAAAATAATCTTCAAACAGCCCAGTTTTATGAGAGGTTTCCATTGAAAGATCTTTACAACAATTATGTCGATGCATTCTTACTGTTAATGTTGAACAAAATAACATGACGATAATGATCTGGATGGGTGTATGAGACGTGTAAAAGTCTTAGACGCATGTTACAAAATCTGTAAAGCAAAGACGTTTTCAAATATAATGGAATGAGAAGTTTCCAAGTATCAAACAAATTACTATAAAGTGCAGCAAACAGTAAAAATCTAATTCAAATCAATATTTGGTATGACCACCCTTTGCCTTTAAAACTGCATCAATTTTCTTAGGTACGCAGTCGTGTAGTTTTATAAGAAAATCGGCTGGTAGGTTGTTCCAAGCATCCTGGAGAACTTGTCACAGTTCTTCTGCACTTTGGCTGTCTCGCTTGCTCTGTCTTTCCAGGTAATCCCAGACATGATGGTGAGATCTAAGCTCTGTGGAGGCCGTACCATCTGACACCACGTTAAAAGTTCAATGGTCAGGCTCTACGGCAAACCATCAAAGCCACATCAGAGGCGACGGAAAGAAGCAGGCACTGGCTTTGGCTCAAGCGGAAAGAACTTTCCTGGGCTCCAAGATAGCATCAAGAGAGTGGGAAGACACAACGGCGGGTGCCTCTGGGACGCCATAAGTCATTGTCAAGCCCTAAGGAGACTTAATGGGCTAATCGATGAAACATCGAGGAAGGAGGGTGCCCACTTGAAAAACCCTGTGTGCCAACCCTGTGCCACTCCTAAAGTCAAGGCAGTCTCGAGCAAAAGCTCATAACCCATTAGCACGAGGGATATTAACATCTTATCCTGTGTTTTTATTGATTTTTAGGGTGCCTAAGGCTTTTGCACAGTACCGTAGTTTCTAAACTTCCAAAAGTCATGAAACTGAAAAAAGAGAAGTAGTGAACAACAGGAATTCTGCAGATGCTGGAAATTCAAGCAACACACATCAAAGTTGCTGGTGAACGCAGCAGGCCAGGCAGCATCTCTAGGAAGAGGTACAGTCAACGTTTCAGGCCAAGACCCTTCGTCAGGACCAACTGAAGGAAGAGTTAGTAAGAGATTTGAAAGTGGGAGGGGGAGGGGGAGATCCAAAATGATAGGAGAAGACAGGAGGGGGAGGGATGGAGCCAACAGCTGGACAGGTGATTGGCAAAGGGGATATGAGAGGATCATGGGACAGGAGGTCCGGGAAGAAAGACGGTGGGGGGGGGACCCAGAGGATGGGCAAGAGGTATATTCAGAGGGACAGAGGGAGAAAAAGGAGAGTGAGAGAAAGAATGTGTGTATAAAAATAAATAACAGTTGGGATATGAGGGGGAGGTGGGGCGTTAGCGGAAGTTAGAGAAGTCAATGTTCATGCCATCAGGTTGGAGGCTACCCAGACGGAATATAAGGTGTTGTTCCTCCAACCTGAGTGTGGCTTCATCTTTACAGTAGAGGAGGCCATGGATAGACATGTCATGAAAGAGAAGCAGTGAGTGTTTTGCAAGAGCAAATTGGTAAACTAGCAGATAGATGCCAGTTGAGAATGAGGGGGTGCATTTGGTGGGAAGAATGTGGAAGGATAATCTAAATCGATGGTTCAACTTTAAAGGGATGCTGGAACAGAAACAGGTATGTGAAGAGGGAGAAGACAGCAGAACTTGCTGAAGGTTGCTAAGAAATCTACTGAACTCATTCTGAGGACCAGGTGCCAAAGACAGGCCATGCTCTCTTGAGTGGAGAAGAGATTTAACAGAGGGGAGCGTCGACTCAGACCATGAGGGGCCTGCGTCAGGCATTTTCATGCCTTACAAGGTGCAGATTGGAAGTCTGTGTGGGGCGCCACTCCTCACACAGACACTAGAGCAATGTGTGGTTAAGTGCCTTGCTCAAGGACACAAACACGCTGCCACAGCTGAGGCTCGAACTAGCGACCTTCAGATCACTAGACGAATGCCTTAACCACTTGGCCACGTGCCCAACACCAATTGACAATTAACAGAACAATTGACAAACTATTTCTACTTGTAGAAGGCTCAGTGATCTACAGATACGAATTTGATGGCTGGCCAAAAACCCAAATATAATGTGAGAATTAATACAAGTTATAAATTGGAATGCACTCAGCAAATGAAAAGGGGATTCAACAGGAACTTTCCAAATTAACTAAATACTAAAAACGAAGACATCATGGTACAGGTGTACAGTTGAAAAAGTTAAGATTCAAGATTGTTTAATGTAATTTCATGTGCACGTGTAAAGGAGAACAAAATAATTGTTACTCCTAATCTGATGCAGCACTAAAAACACAAAAGATAAAGAGCACAATAATAAAAACAATAAATATATAACATAGCATGTATATATAAATTGATTGTATGCCCATGAAGTGATACTAGGCTATCCAGAAGGTGACTGACAGGAAATAATGGTGTCGTGGGGGAGTTAGTAGGTGGAGGTATTGATCAGCCTTACATCTTGGGGAAAGTAACTGTTTTGGGGTCTGGTGGTCCTGGTGTGGATGCCTGTATAGCCTCCTCCCTGATAGGAAGGGAACAAGCAGTCCACGAGCTGGGATGTTGCTGGCTCTATTTTGGCTCCTTTCGGTATATATGTCCTTGATGGCAGGTAGGCTGGTGTTGGTGATGCATCGGGCAGTTTTGACTACCTGTTGTAGTGCCTTCTTGTGTGCTGTAGTACAGTTTCCATAACAAGCAGTGTTGGGACGCTCCATACTGTGTATCTGTAGAATGACATGAGTATGGATGTGCAAAGTCCAACTCTCTTCAGACTCCTCAGAAAGTGGAGGTGTTGTTGAGCTTTCTTGACTACGTAGGATGTGTTCATGTTCTGGGACCATGTAAGATTGTGTGAGATGTGCACTCTCAGGAGTTTGAAACTGCTTGCAGTTTCCACTGCTGTGCCATCGATGCAAAGTGAGGAGGGGGAGAGTGAGTAACGTGAGTTCTCCTGAAGTCAATAACCATCTCCTTTGTCTTATTGTCATTAAGGAAGAGGTTATTTTCCTGGCACCAGTCCTCAAGCTCTTCCACCTTCTTTACGTAGGCCATCTCATCATTGTTGATAATGAGCCCCACCACTGTTCTGACATTGGCAAACTTGTCAATGGAATTACTCGGGTGTTTGGCCGTGCAGTCCGCTGTGAGCAGAGTGTACAGCGAGGGGTTCAGCACACAGCCCTGAGGCGGGGGGACAGGGGCATCCAGAGTTTAGATGATGGGGAGGGAGGGAGGAGCGGTTATGCATCCTGACTAGCTGGGGTCTGTTCATTAGGAAGTCCAATACCCAGTTGCACAGTGGTGTATTTAGACCGCGGAGTAGGAATTTTGGGACAAAGGTGTTGAATGCCAAACTGAAATCCAGAAACAGTATTGTGACATAAGTGTCCTTGTTTTCTAGGTGTGTCAGGCCAGGTGGATGGCAGATGCTATGACATCTGTTGTAAAGCAGTCCTCTTGGTAAACATATTAGTGAGTGTGGCATGAATGGTATTTTTGATATGTGCCATTATCAACCATCCAAAGCAGTTCCTGATGATTGCATCAGTGCCACCAGGTGGTGGATGTTTAGTTCTGAAGGTATAGAATTCATGATTGCAAAGATGATGGCAGCTGATTTGAAGCGTGTGGGGACAGCAACCTGGACGAGTGAAGTGTTGAAGATGTCATTGACATCAGAGAGCTGGTGTGCACACTCCCTGAGGACTCAGCCTGGGATGTTGTCTGGCCTTGCCATCTTTCGGGGACTGACTCTCTGCAGAGTTCTTCTCAAGTCTGCTGCTGTTACAGACAGTGGCTGCACACGTGGGAGGTGGGTAGCTTTCATAACATGCCTCGAAGTGTATACAGAAGTTGCTTAGAGCGTCATGGAGGGAGGTGTCACTGGTAAGTTGACGCTGTTTTTCCTTGTGTAGTGATACCTTTGATGCTCAGCCACAGTCACCATGGATTGTTATCGGACAGATGTTCCTGAATTTTTGTACACAGGCAGTCTTTGACCTCTTGATGCCTAAGGTGGGGTTTGCCCTGGCTGCTCTGAGAGCTGTTCTGTCACCGGACTTGAAGGCAGTGTCCTGGGCTTTCAGTAGGGAGCGCATAGAGTATAAGGGAGGGTATAGAGTCGTGGTGAAAGTACAGAGTTGTATAGACATATAAATTCACAGCACAGGTATAGACTTGTATACAGGTACTGCATCACAGCACAGGTATAGAGTTGTATAGAGGTACTGCATCACAGTACAGATCTAGAGTCGTATGGAGGGAGAGCCATGGTACAGGTATAGAATCGTATAGAGGGAGAGTCATGGTACAGGTACAGTCATATGGAGGGAGAGTCATGGTACAGGTAGAGTCATATGGAGGGAGAGCCATGGTCCAGGTAGAGTCGTATGGACAGAGAATCATGGTCCAGGTAGAGTCGTATGGAGGGAGAGTCATGGTCCAGGTAGAGTCGTATGGAGGGAGAGTCATGGTCCAGGTAGAGTCGTATGGAGGGACAGTCATGGTACAGGTCTAGAGTCATATGGAGGGACAGTCATGGTACAGGTAGAGTTGTATAGAGGTACAGGTATAGTACAGGTAGAGTCGTATGGAGGGAGAGTCATGGTACAGGTAGAGTCGTATGGAGGGAGAGTCATGGTACAGGTCTGGAGTCGTATGGAGGGAGAGTCATGGTACAGGTAGAGTCGTATGGAGGGAGAGTCATGGTACAGGTCTAGAGTCGCATGGAGGGAGAGTCATGGTACAGGTAGAGTCGTATGGAGGGACAGTCATGGTACAGGTAGAGTCGTATGGAGCGACAGTCATGGTACAGGTCTAGAGTCATATGGAGGGACAGTCATGGTACAGGTAGAGTCGTATGGAAGGACAGTCATGGTCCAGGTAGAGTCGTATGGAGGGAGAGTCATGGTACAGGTAGAGTCGTATGGAGGGACAGTCATGGTACAGGTAGAGTCGTATGGAGGGAGAGTCATGGTACAGGTAGAGTCGTATGGAGGGAGAGTCATGGTCCAGGTAGAGTCGTATGGAGGGAGAGTCATGGTCCAGGTAGAGTCGTATGGAGAGAGAGTCATGGTACAGGTAGAGTCGTATGGAGGGAGAGTCATGGTACAGGTAGAGTTGTATGGAGGGAGAGTCATGGTACAGGTCTGGAGTCGTATGGAGGGAGAGTCATGGTACAGGTAGAGTCGTATGGAGGGAGAGTCATGGTACAGGTCTGGAGTCGTATGGAGGGAGAGTCATGGTACAGGTAGAGTCGTATGGAGGGAGAGTCATGGTACAGGTCTAGAGTCGTATGGAGGGACAGTCATGGTACAGGTAGAGTTGTATGGAGGGACAGTCATGGTACAGGTCTAGAGTCATATGGAGGGACAGTCATGGTACAGGTAGAGTCGTATGGAGGGAGAGTCATGGTACAGGTAGAGTTGTATAGAGGTACAGGTATAGTACAGGTAGAGTCATGGTACAGGTAGAGTCGTATGGAGGGAGAGTCATGGTACAGGTCTACAGTCGTATGGAGGGAGAGTCATGGTACAGGTAGAGTCGTATGGAGGGACAGTCATGGTACAGGTAGAGTCGTATGGAGGACAGTCATGGTACAGGTCTAGAGTCATATGGAGGGACAGTCATGGTACAGGTAGAGTCGTATGGAGGGAGAGTCATGGTACAGGTAGAGTTGCTGCCTCACAGCTCCATAGCCCAGTCTGATTGTGTTAAGGTTACATTTCTCCCTGTGGCCCTGTAGTCTTCCTCTGGATGCTCTGGTTTCCTCCCAAAGACCAAAAACATGTGGGTTGTAAGATAATTTGACTGCTATAATTACCCTTGGGGTGTGGAGGGAGAATCTAGCAGGCAGTTGATGGAAATGTGCATCCGTACAGTTGGTTCTGTTTGTACACTGTCACCGTGACTCTGAATTGAAGAGCTATGCTGATCGGCTGGGCAAACAGAATTAGCTGGATACTCATTCAAAGGTAGGCACTCTTCTTCACTGTTGTGTAATTGTAAGCATCTAAAATTCCTTTATCCAGATAAAACCAAAATTTCATTGTTGTGAAGAGTGTAGGCATAGCAATTCCAGATCTAGATATGTTCTAGATATGTGCAGGGGGTGGGATTAAATAGGAAAGGCAGTTCAAGCACAATCCATGTCCTCAACAAATCCAGTAGTTCCAGCAAACTTCCAATCACATCTTCAAACCTAACTCTCCAGAACTTCCCCTTGGCTCTGAATTAACACTAACACACCTTGATACTGAAGCTGTCGGGAGCCTCGTCGTATTTATTTATTCCTGTGTATTAGTTCCAGACTAGTTAATAATCTATGAAATCCACAAATTGATTTGATGTTATCAAGTGATAGTACTGCCAACATTGGAAAGAGAAGACAGGTGGCCATGTGAAGATATTTACAATATTAAACAATTTAAAGGTTTTGCTGAATACTTTGTGAGAAAGTATACAATGTAGATAATAAAAAACTGTAAGAGAAGCTTGAACTATTGAGAATGATCTTTGACAAAGATTTAAATAACTATACAAATATAACAAACCAAGCATCACTGCGGTCATTAGAAGATGTAAGTGTAACTTGGAGTAACGTTTCTGTATGACTCGGTGCATATTACACTGAAATAAAATGTCAATCTACTCAGAACTGCACGTGACCAATTTAGGTATTAGGCTCAGGGTGCTGAAGAGGGACTTGATGCCCTTTTATTTTGTTCACCAGAAGCAATCTCAAACATAAATATAAATATTATTTATAATTGTTCCAATAACTTCATTTGCATATCTAAACTCTTTGAAAACGAAATGATTCAATTTTCAACTTTTTATATAAACAGGCTCAATAAAAGTAAAGAAAAAAAACATGCACGACACTGACAAAAATGATGAAAAGAAATTTGGCATAAGTGAATATTTAGCGAAAGCATTTGATCAAGACTGTTTCCTGTACAACAGGTAGATCCCTTTGGTACTGACGGAAATGGTTCTATTCAATCCACTGAGGGACTGCACTGTCAGTAGATGTTAGTGAGCTATGGAGAAATTAAATGATGTCTGATAGCTCCAGAGTTTTGGGCATGTTTATGTAAACATTATTTTCATGCTCAGAGTAATTCAAATACTCTTTTTTAGTTACTCTGGTTTCAGCAGCATTTTCATTTGCCAAAAAGAATGCTCCTGAACCATTATTTATCAGAATTTCAATAATTAAAAATAAATATGCATCTACCCGTAAGTTAGTCCAGAAGAAAACTTCTACATTAGTCACTATCATATTCCTCAATTATTAGCTCCTCGTCCTCGAGAAAGGCTTGTGTTATGGTGGGTTGCGGCTGGCTGCTCGGCAGGTCCCCTCCACCGCACTGGCCGGCAACACCTGCAGAGTATGTGGTCTGAGGCTCTTGTGTGCTTGCTGCTGTCTGCTCCTGTGTCACTAATGGATGAGGCCGCCAACAGTCCTCTTCCTCGTGACTGAGCTCCACAATACCAGGATCTTTATCCGTTAAAGCTTCCAATGCCGGCCTGAAAAACCCACAGTTAGTCTGACAAATGATGTCTGGAAACAAACTAGGTGACAGTAACACACACAAAATGCTGGAGGAACTCTGATGAAATGTACTTTGAAACTTTGAACCGATTGCTTTTTCCCTGTCAAACACTGGAATAAATGTGACTGTTCATATTTTCTGCCTTATGTCACACTTTCAGTCAAACTTTCTCACTACTCACAGGGTTGGAATGTTCTATAAAACTCCAGGGAGTGATTTATGAAATCTGAGCACGCAGGTGCAACAAGAGCTCAGAAGGTAAATGACATGACAAATCAAGGGTGATGTGCGAGAGAGGGTTAGATTGATCTTAGCATAGGTGAAACATTGATAGAGTTGTTAGGAAGGCATGTGGTGTGTTGGCCTTCAATAGTCAGGGGATTGAGTTCAAGAGCTGCGAAGTAATGTTGCAACTCTAAAACCCCGGTTAGACTACACTTGAATATTGTGTCCAGTTCTGATCGGCTCATTATAAGCTTTGGGGAAGGTGTAGAGGAGATTTACCAGGATGCTGCCTGGTTTAGAAGTGGATGGCCAGAGGTCTTTTCTGCCCCAGGGCGGAAATTGCTATTACTGGGGGGGGTTGGGGGTATAATTTTAAGGCGATTGTAGGAAAATGTAGGTAGGATATCAGATGCAAGTTTATTTACACAGACAGTTCGGGGTGCAGTGAACACATTGCCAGGGGTGATAGTATAAAGACAGGTTCATCACGAACCCTTAAAACTCTTAGATATGCACGTGGATGATAGAAAAATGGTGGACTATGTGAGAGGAAAGAGTTAGATTGATCTTAGAGTAGGTTAAAAGGTTGATAACAAAATTGTCGGCCGAAGGGCCTGTACTGTGATGTACTGTTCTGTGTTCTTATGTTTTCACTGGTAGCGACAGTTACAATTTTTAAAGATCAGGGAATTGAGAAGCATGGGGTTCTCACAGAGGTGTCAAAGCTGGGGGTAGATCAGTTATGATCACGTTGCATGGTGGAGCAGACAAAGAGGGCCAGATGGCCAGCTCATTTCTATTTTATGTTCCCTGTGTGCTCATTCATCGTCAGCAGAACAAAAGTTCATATTAAACCAGCAACTGCAAAGAATAATGTCCTCCCATTGTCAAGAATTAAACCCAGGTTGTTATTATTTTTAAATCACGTTTTCCCCACTTTACATCAGGTAAATAAAGTTTAAGGTTAACAACTATATCTCACACTCAAAAGTTAATGCCGATTTAAATTTCCCTAAGTAGGAAGTGTAAACTAAGAACATTAACTCGTATGCAAAGCAGAATCAACTGTGATATTGGGAAACCATATGTACATACCTTGTAGAGTATCGCTTGAATGGAAACCTTCCCACATCGTGAATAAAATTAATTTGTGCTGTGTACATAAACATAAATCAGAAAAATTTATAGATGTTATTCAGATGAGAATGCAACCTTAAAAACTTTACACGAGAATAATTTTGTTTCCCACTGAAACTTTTTGTTGTATTCTCTGAAAGGACCAGGGCTGGAATTGGACTGCAATGTCATGCTGTTGGGCACTTGGCACAGGAAACATTAACGGTACCAGAACAGTCTATGCAGAGGGGATCAACATGCTCACAGCATGCAGGCAGTCTGTTTGTTAGGAGGACATCAGGTTTAGCCACCACAATGCCAAACTGATTGCTGCAACTCCCTACAATGCTATCGACAAACCAAAATTTAAGGTTTAAGAACTTAACCATGTGCAGGATTGCAAGAGGCTGCATAGCATTGTGGATTCAGCCAGTTCCATCATGTGCACAACCCTCCCCACCACTGAGAACAGGATTAAGAGACCATTAACGACCCTCACCATCCGGGATATGCCCTAAGACATAAGAGGTGAATCAGGCCATCCAGCCTATCGAATCTGCTCCGCCATTTCATCACAGCTAATTTATTATCCTTCTCAATCCCATTCTCCTGCATTCTCCCAGTAACCTTTGACACTCTTACTGATCACAAACCTATCAACTTCCCAATATACCCAATGACTTCGCCTCAGCAGCTGGACTTCCACAGATTCACCACCTTCGGGCAAAAGGAATTCCTCCTCGTCTCTGTTCTAAAGGGACGTCCTTGTATTCTGATGCTGTGCCCTCCGGTCCTAGACTCCCCACTATAGGAAACATCCTCTCCACGTCCACTCTACCCAGGCCTTTCAATACTCAATAGGTTTCAATGATATCCCCCTCATTCTTCTAAACTCCAGTGAGTACAGGTCCAGAGCCATCAAACGCTCCTCATACATTAACCCTCTTCTCATTATTACCAGAAGTAGTACAGGAGCTGGAAGACCCACATTCAACATTTGAGGAACAGCTTCTTCTCCTCCACCACCAGATTCCTTCATTACTATTGCATTATTCCACTTTTGACCTTTTTTTTAAGAACTTATTAGTATTTTTTGTCTCTTACTGTAATGCTGTCGCAAAACAACAAATTTCACAACATATCAGTGAGAATAAACCTGACTGACTTATCAAATACAAAGTTACTTTAGGTTACTTGAGAAAAGACAGTCATCTTCACAGTGAACAGATTATTTTCTGAGAGTTTGAGGGAGTTAGAAAATGAATCTTCCAACGACTCCACAACCTGCTTTAGATATCAGAATCAGGTTCATGTGACGTGAAATTTGTTAACTTAGCAGCAGCAGTTCAATGCAATACATGATATAGAAAATAATAATAAGAAATAAATAAGTAAATCAATTACAGTATAGGTATATTGAATAGATTAAAAAAACATGCAAATACTATATACTTGAAAAGAAAGTGAGGGTTCAGTGTCCATTTAGGAATCGGATGGCCGAGGGGAAGAAGCTGTTCCTGAGTCACTGAGTGTGAGCCTTCAGGCTTCTGTACCTCCTACCTGATGGTAACAGTGAGAAAAGGGCATGCCCTGGGTACTGGAAGTCCTTATCATTAGTGCTTCTACCATACGGACATCCATGTTTAAACCATTATTCACAATATGCTTTCTATTTGATGAATACAAGCTCGGGAATATCACCACACTGTTTTCTGACTTAGGGCAGAGATGGAAATTAGTAAAGTCTGTAGCTCCACATCAATATTTGCCATGGTAGCGGAGTGGTCAGCGCAAAGCCACGGCAGCTCGGGGCATTGGAGTTCAGAGTCCAATCCCGGCATCCTCTGTAAGGAGTTTATACATCCTCCCTGTGGAATGTGGGGATTTCCTCCGGGTGCTCCAATCTCTTCCCACAGTCCAAACATGTACTGGGTCATTGTAACTTGCCCCGTGAATAAGCTAGGGTTAAATTGATGGGTTGCTGGCAGCGGGGCTTGAAGGGCCAAGAGGGCCAATTTGGTGCTATATCCAAATAAATAAAAAGCAAATTTGGCAGCCCAATGCACAGTTTACTTGCATAAGGATAGAATATTTCCAGTCTAAGTCTACTTAAAATGATCTCAACTGCACGCAAGTTCCAATTTTCAATACAAAACCAGGGAAGAGCAACACTACCTAAAATATACACGTGCTTCTGCAGCTGGAGACTGCGTTTTGCAAGTTACGGGTTATGATGAAAACAAAATTTATACTTTTCCTCTGGTAGTAGAGGCAGATACCTTAAGGAGATTTAAGAGACTCTTAAGATAGGCATATGGATGAAAGAAAAGGAAGGGAAGGGTTAGGTTGATCTTAGAATAGGTTAAAGGGTACACAAGCATTGTGGGCTGAAGAACTTGTATTGTGCTGTCATGTTCTATGTCCTTCAATGCACATGTAATATGGAGCACTGAATACAGATTTGCACTATTTTGCTACACATTATTGTATCAAACTTCTATGAAATTATATGCTACAACTGGAAAAAAGCTCATCCTGTTAATATTTTTCATCTTACCTTGATTTCTCATGGGGTTTGTCAGTAGCGCTAGGTATGGTAATAGCTCAGTCTGAAGGCAAAGTGGGGCTAAACAGAAGTTCGAGAAGAAACCCTTGGCGGCAAGACAATTTTCTTTATACTGAAACAACAAAGAAAAGAATTTTGGTTTTTAATTACCATGTACCATATGAACTATCATAACCAAGAATTCGCTGAAAGGACTGTCTCAGTAGTGCTATTTGCACAGAGTCTCTCAGGTACATTAATGTCCAAGAAAATTAAGCTGATGTTTCTAACAAGCCAAATGTAAGAGCTGGACAACAATGAGAAACCAACAATGCCAATGTCCTGACCCTTTGTTGGAGATATCACTTTTGGATTTGAGAGCGTGTTCTATGCTGATAGCTTGCGTGAACTGGGTTTTTCTCTCTGAAGCGACGGAGGGAGGATGAGAACTGACTTGATAATAAGAGGCATAGACAAAGTGGACAGCCAGAGACATTTTCCCAGGGTGGAAATGGCTAATGCAAGCAGGCATAATTTTAAGGTGATTGGAGGAAAGTATAGGGAGGATGTCAGAGGTGAGTTTCTTTTTAAAACACAAGAATTTTATCTGGGTGGGTGCATGAAATGCCCTGCCAGGGCTGCTGGTAGAGGCAGATACTTTGGGGGCATTTAAGAAACTTTTAGATAGGCTGATGCATGATAGAAAAATTGAGGGTTATGTAGGAGGGAAGGGTTCGATTGATCTTAGATTAGGTTAAAAGGTCAGCACAACATTGTGAGCCGAAGGGCCTGTACTGTGCTGTAATGTTCTGTGGTCTTATAATAGCATAATGCCACAAAACCAAACCAGCAGATTTAGCATCTACAGTGAAATACATCGTTTGTGTGAACAACCAATACCATCTAAGGATGTGCAGGGAGCAGCCCGCAAGTATTGTCACCCATTCCGACACCAATATGGCATGCCCAGAAAGCTTGGCAGAACAACGAAGAATATAGTAAGCAACAAAATAACTCAGCAAAACAAGCTCAGTGCTCCTTGCCAGCAAACCGCCACCACCCATTCACCCACACACATACACACACAGTTCTTCAACCTCAGCAGTTAGAATTCATTAGTACAAGCCCATTGCTAAGCTATACTAGGTTGATCAGATTCTGTTAAACTGTAACCAGAACGCCAGCTGAATTTATCAGTCAAACCAGTTCTGCCCGTACCTTTTTGTTTATTGATAGCCACTGTGGTTTGTGCAAAGGTTTGAAACCAGCTCCTCCTTTACAATTAGCCCAAGCTCGAGCTCTGTTGGAATGAATCAGCCCTCTGGTTGCCACAGACGCACTATATTTCCACATGGTTGAACGATGCTAAGGAAGTCATAGAACCAGATAAATAAGACGTTTGTCAAAACTCACTATAAGATTTAGTTTGAACATGTCCTATACTCACAAAATGTAACCTGTGTGAAAATTAGAGTGCTGTAGAATTTCATATATTGCCCAACCCAATGAGGTTATATTTCAAAGTCGTCTTGTCACGCAAAGCATGGGCTTCAGCAGTGGACATAATGCCTCAGCTAGGGATTAAATAGTACTCGGGAGACACAGGAGAATGCAACTGCTGGAATCGGCGGGGTTTCCACCCAAAACGACAACCGCTGGTCAAACTTGAAGGCAGAGTATAGGGTTAATGGCAGGATTCTTAGCATTGTGGAGGAACAGAGGAATCTTATTTATTTATTGAGATACAGCGCAGAATAAGCCCTTTGACATGCACTGCCCAGCACCCCCTGATTTAATCATAGTCTAATCAATGCCAGGCTTTGGACTGTGGGAAGAAACCGGAGTACCCAAAGGAAACCCATGTGGTCACAGGGAGAAAGTACAAACTCTTTAGAGGCAGCAGCGGGAATTGAACCCACGTCACTGGTATTGTTGGCTGTTGTGCTAACCACTACAGTACCGTGCCACCCTGCCAGGTATGGTGGTAGAGGTAGACACATTAGGGAGATTTAACAGACTCTTAGGTAAGCACATGGATAAATGTAAAATGGAGGGCTATGCAGGAGGGAATGGTTAGATTGATAGAGTAGGTTAAAAGGTTGGCACAACATCGTGGCCCTAAGGGCCTTATCCTGCTGTGCTGTCCTATGTCGTACGTTAATTCCTTTCCCGTCACAGTTGCCGTTCAACCCACTGGGGTTCCTCCAGCAGACCGTTTGATGGTGTTAACCAGTACTTTGCTGGGTTCAGGATAATTTTCTGGATTTTGTTCCCTGTGCCAAGATTCAGGAGTCCCAGACATTTCATAAGTTGTTGTGTTAAAGAGTCCTCCTCTGCTCAAAAACTCTTGGGTACATCTATTCAATTTTAGGGTTCTTTTATCACCCATAACAATTAGAATACAAAATATGAGCCAAAGTGTGGTAGGTGTATTCAGCCACATGGTCACTCTAGCCTACCCTGCCATTTGATAAGGTCATGGTAATCTCCATCCCAGATTCCTGCTTACCTCCACCATCTTCTCATTCTACTCATCAGGAATCTTTGCCTTAAGAATATTTAAATATTCTGCCTCCTTTGAGGAAGAGTTCCAAAAACATATGAAGAACTTCAAAAAGAATTGTTTATACTTGTCTACATTCCAGAGCCTATCTTTAATGTATCAGGAATGGGTTAGGGAAACTGTGAAAACTACTTAATAAACCATTTTGGTTCAGGAAGGTGAAGCAAACATTCTGCAACAAATTAAACAAATAATGATTGACTCGATTTAATACAAACAATGGTGAATACCGGGAGGCACGATTTAAAGTGACTGGGGGAAAGTATATGGGGACATGTCAGAAGTAGGTTGTTTTTGTTGTTACACAGCGAGTGGTGAGCACGTGGAACATCCTGCCAGTGGTGGTGGTAAAGGCAGCTAGGTCAGCGTCATTTAACAGACTCTTAGATGAGCACATGGATAGAGAAATGGAGGGCTATGTGGGAGGGAAAGGTTAGATTGATCTTGGAGGAAGTTAAAAGGTCAGCACAACATTGTGGGCCGAAGGGCCTGTACCATTCAAAGTTCTAATTCTACTATTGTATTATTATAATACAACATCTTGGGATTACTCTTTTCACAGAGGTAGGAATTGCAGAGTGGATATAAGTATTGGAATTTTAGAGCAAAATCAATTCAAGAGAAGTTTTAAAAATGACCGTAATGGTAAGAAAGGAGATTTTTGGACAATAACTAACTAACCTACTAATCGGTACATGGTATGTCTTTGGCCTGAAGGAGGAAACCCACACATTCCACTGGGAGAACATACAGACTCGTTACAGATACCATTGGAATTGAACTCTGACCTCTGGCGTTCCAAGGTGTAATAGCATTACACTAAGAACATTATTGACAGTTTTGAAAAAGTCGAAACAGATTTCTTTCATTACCGATGGCAATAAATGAATGGGCAAAGGCAAAGCCACTCCCTCACCTCTCACCCATCATAAGCTCAGGGCATTAGAACTGATTCATGGGCAACCAAGCACTTTTGAATTGTAGCCATGGTTGTAACGTAGCAGCGCAGCGCTTGCCTATCAGCTACGCAACAGCCTGGCTCATGAATCAGTAAATGATTACCAGTTACACAATGTTTGTTACTTACACTCCAATCTACTGTTAGGAAGTCCGCATCACTGAGGTAGTCACTAGCACGCACTATGTCATCTATGTCACTGAAGAAATCAACATAATTCTGGTGGAGGTAAAGATTAAACAACTCCTCAGACATATGTGAATTTTCAATTACCTCCTGAAATACAAATAAAACATAAAAATCATTAAAACATGATAGGTTACTCTTATTCTGCCCTTGCAGTAACAGGCCCTATGACACAGCCAGCAGGCAGGAACTTCCTTGGACTATCCTTCACCCTAAATGCCACCACAAAACTGATACGAGTCCACTGATATGGTGAAGAATTGAATCCTCAAATATCAGAAGATAGGATCAACACTAGAGTATTTGACACATCCTTCTCCTTCATATTTGTGATGAAGATTACGCTTACCTCTGGATTGACCAGGAGCGGATCCCTCTGATGCTCAGATAAATGAGTTGGTAATGGATTCAAATGCACGTCAGTGGATGGCTCTCCTTCAAAGGAAAATTGTCCATTATTTACAGTTGGTCAATTTTAACTCACAACATTAGACTGAAAAATCTACTTCACTGCTGAAAAAGTCTGAGGCAAGGGGAGAAAAAAACCAGAGGACATGGGTTAAGGGTGAGGGGGGAAAAGTTTAAAGGGAA
Organism: Mobula birostris; assembly: GCF_030028105.1. NCBI lineage: Eukaryota > Metazoa > Chordata > Chondrichthyes > Myliobatiformes > Myliobatidae > Mobula > Mobula birostris. The sequence goes on along the minus strand of NC_092386.1, from coordinate 14,744,964 downwards.
CATTAGGGGGGGGCTTCTTCACACAGAGAGTGGTGGGAGTATGGAATGAGCTGCCAGACAAGGTGGTAAATGCGGGTTCTTTTTTAACATTTAAGAATAAATTGGACAGATACATGGATGGGAGGTGTATGGAGAGATATGGTCCGTGTGCAGGTCAGTGGGACTAGGCAGAAGATGGTTCGGCACAGCCAAGAAGTGCCAAAAGGCCTGTTTCTGTGCTGTAGTTTTTCTATGGTTTCTAAATCTCAGCGATCTACAGGAGATAATTTTTGTGGTGGCTTCAAACACACATTGTCATTCAGAATCAGAATCGGACATAGAATCAGGTTTAATATCACTGGCCTACGTCATGAAATTTGTTAACTTAGCGGCAGCAATATAATGCAACTCATAATAAACATGAAAATTTTAATTACAGTAAATATATATATCAAATAGTTAAATTAAGATAAGCAGCACAAAAAACATAAATTAAAAACAGAAAAAAATTCGTATTCATTTTAATTTCATCTGATTTTCACCTTTTCCCTATAACTAAACATGCACTAATTTTCATACAACAAAATGAGGACATAATTTTAAGCTAATTGGAGGAAATTATAGAGGGAATGTCAGAGGTAAGCTTTTCTTTTACACACACAGAGTAAAGAATGCATGGAAAGTGCTGCCAAGGAGGTGGTAGTGCCAGATATGTTAGGAACATTTAAGAAACTATTAGATAGGCACATGGATGATAGGAAAATGGAGGGCTATGTACAAGGGAAGGGCTAGATTGACCTTAGAGTAGGTTAAAAGGTCGACACATCATGGGCTGAAGTACGTTTATTGTTCTGCAATGTTCTGTGTTCTGAAATCCCCATCCTCAATGACTTTCGCCAGCTGCAGTGGTGCAAGGAAGTTTGTGAACCCTGTAAAATTTTCTCTATTTCTGCATAAATATGACCTAAAATGTGAACAGATCTTCATGTCAGTCCTAAAACTGGATAAAGAGAACCCAATTAAATAAATAACACAAAAAATTATACTTGTTCATTCATTTATTGAGAAAAATGATACAATATTACATGTATTTGCTGGAGAAAAGTATGCGAACCTTTGTTTTCAGTAAATGGTGTGACCACCACCTTCCCACCCAACCCCTTATACAACAATAACTTCAACCAAACATTTCCAGTAACTGTTGACCAGTCCTGCTTGGAGGAATCTTAGGCCATTCCTCCTTACAAAACTGCTTCAACTCTAGGGTGTTGGTGGGCTTCCTTGCATGAACTGCTTGCTTCAGGTCCTTCCTCAACATTTCTATAGGGTTGTCAGGACTTTGACTCAGCCATTCTAAAACATGAACTTTCTTCTTTTTTTTACCATTCTGTTGTTGATTTACTCTTGCCTTTCGGATCATTGCCTTGTTGCATTACCTAACTTCTATTAAGCTTCTGGTGACGGTCTGCTACCCTGACTTTCTCCTGTAAAATGTCTTGATACAATTTGGAATTCATTGATCCCTCAATGATTGCAAGCTTTTCAGACCCTGATGCAGCAAAGCAGCTCCAAACTATGATGCTCCTTCCACCGTGCTTCACAGTTGGGTTGAGGTTTTGGTGTCGGTGTGCAGTGCCCTTTTCCCTCCTAACAGCAGTGTGCCTTTTTGCCAAAAAGTTCTTTTGTCTCATCTGTCCACAGAACGTTGTCCCAGAAGCATTTTAGAACATCTAGATGGTCTTTTGCAAACTTGAGACATTCAGCAATGTTTTTTTAAAGAGAGTAGTGGTTTCCTCCACGGCGTCCTTCCATGAACACCATTCTCGTTCAGTGTTTTTCTTATAGTGGACACATGAACAGAAACTTAAGCAAGTTCTAGAGATTTCTGCAGGTCTTTTGCTGTTACCCTTGGGATCTTTTTCACCTCCTTCGGCATTGCATGTTGTGCTCTTAGTGTGATCTTTGCAGGTTGCCCACTCCTAGAGAGAGTAGCAACAGTACTGAGTTTCCTCCATCTGTAGACAATTTCTCTTACTGTGGACTGATGAACACTCAGGTCTTTAGAAATGCTTTTGTAGCCTTTTCCAGCTTCATGCCTGTCTACAATTCTTCTTTTAAGGTCCTCTGAAAGTTGTTTTGATCAAGGCATGGTGCAGATAAACAGATCTTTCTTGAGAACAGCAGGCTCTGTAAGTAACATGACTTTTGTGTGTCTTTTTTATAAGGCAGGGCACCTCTACAGCCCACATCTCCAATCTCATCTGATTGCTTGGAACGCCTGACTCCAAATAGCTTTTGTAGAAGGCATTATCCTAGAGGTTCACATACTTTTCCCAACGAATACATGTAATATTGGATCATTTTTCTCAATAAATAAATGAGCATGTAAAATGCTTTTTGTGTTATTTATTTAATTGGGTCATCTTTATCTAGTTTTAGGACTTATGGTAAGGTCTGATCACATTTTAGGCCATATTAATAAAGAAATAGAGAAAATTCTACAGGGTTCACAAAACTTTCTGGCACCACTGTGTGGTTAGCAATGCTCCAATTTCAAACTCTCATTGCATCTTCAAGTTCCTGTATCATCAGCAAGTTAGATATTTGAGATCCCTGTCAGCCCTATAATGCACCAACGTCTCAACTCTCCTTGCTCCCTTCTCATCCATGGATCCACTAAATCCGTTGTCTTGGTCTGTAGATCTGAAATCCATTCTGTCACTTCACCTTTCCCTAAATACACTCCACAAAGCCAAAACTTAATCCTCTATTTTCTTGAATTGGTCTATCTTCATCTTCCTTTCCCCCTTTAAGTTCCTCACTAAAAACAAATCCTTTAACCACATCTCCACTTCTTCTGAGTTTAGAATGAAGGGTGATATTGTTGAAAACAGAAGATCCTAAAGGAGAGTGAAAGAGAGGATGGTGAGATATTTCCACTAGTGAGAGAGCCTCAAATGAGAAGTAGTTACAAAGTTAGGCAGTGGTCAATCAAGTAGTCACCCACCTACAGGAAAGATGTAAATAAGGAAAGATTGAACTTTATTCCCTAGAATGTAGAAGATTGAGGGGAGATTTGATAGAGGTATACAAAATTATGAGGGGTATAGATAGGGTAAATGCAAGCAGGCTTTTTCTACTGAGGTTGGGTGACACCACAACTAAAAGTCATGGATTAAGGGTTTAAGGGGAACATGACGGGAAATTTCTTCACTCAGATCATGGTTAGTGTATGGAATGAGCTGCCGGCACAAGTGGTGGATGCAAATTCAATTTCAACATTTAAGAGAAATTGGGTAGGTACATGGATGGAGGAGTATGGAGGTCTATGGTCCAGGTGCAGGTCGGTGGACTACGCAGTTTATATGGTTCAGCATGAACTAAGGAACCTGTATCTGTGCTGGAGTTTTCAATTACTCTAAAACTGAGTCATACAGTATAGAAACTTCACAAACAAGAGAAAATCTGCAGATGCTGGAAGTCAAAGCAACACACACAAAATGGTAGAGGAACTCAGCAGGCCAGGTAACATCTATGGCTAAGAGTGAACAGTCGACATTTCGGGTCAAGACCCTTCATCAGGACTCACGTCTTGGTCGGGAACGTCGATTGTTTATTCTTTTCCATAGATGCTACCTGGCCTACTGAGTTCCTCCAGCATTTGAGGTTCTCTTGCTAGTGGAAACTTATTACAAAAGGTGGAAATCTCTGCCTAAAGGGCTGTGGAGGCTTCATCACCGGGGAGTGTATAAACAGAAACAGACAAACATTTGAAAGGTCATGTTATTGACGACCATAAGGAGTTGGGACAGAGGAAGAGGTGAGCCCTAGGGCAGATCAGTCATAATTACAATAGGGCAGGTTTGAGGGGCCCAGTGACCTATAGTTTTACATTCCTTCTTTATCTCAACATCCAGAATTAACTGAGAAGCCTTTCTGCTATATGATGCAAATTGTTTTGGGAAAGTAATCTCATATTTTCCAACACCACCACCTGGTGGCAAATAAGAAAATGTGTCTGCTTGAAGTATTATACCCACCAATGCTCCCTCTACTTTTTTTTAAAAGAAGAGCTGAAAGAAGCAATCATTGTTCTGCGCGGGGAATTTTTAAACAGCCTGAAATCTGAGTGGTATTTTAAACGTTTGTTTGTTTTGTAATATGCAAACTATGAATATTTAGAATGCAAATTCAAAAATCACATATATTTGATTTTATTTAGTAATTGAATGGTGTAATGAAGTATAGCACAACAAAGAAAATCTTTCATGTTTGGTGAACTTCTTCTAGCTGTGTCCAATTTCAGCTGTGTGGCAACAAAGGCTATGTGTGCAGGAGCATTTTAGTTAATGCACAGCTTAGTGGGAACAATGGTGCCCACAGAAAGATAATTCATGCATCCTTCCAGTTAAGGTATGTTTTTGAAGAGGGGACTCGAAGGTTTAGGCACAATGACAATGAAGGTCTGGCTATTAATCGTCTCATTAGGCTGGTGTTTGACTCAGAGAGCCTACAGAGAGACCATAAGACCTTAAAATATAGGAGTAGAATTAGGCCATTCGGCCCATTGAGTCTGCTTCATTTTTTTCATCATGGTCAATCCAATTCCCTCCCAACTTCATTCTACTGCCTCCTCCCCATAACTTTTCACGCCTTGACTAGTCCAAGGACATATCAACCTTTGTCTTAAGTGCACCCAATGACCTTTCCTCCACAGCAGCCTGTGGCAACAAATTCCACAGATTCATCACCCTCTGGCTAGAGGTGATGCTGCTTGCTGTGCCTTGACGTTTCGGCTCGTATAAAGATAAGAGATTAGCTTTGTTTGTCATGTGTACTTCAAAACATCGATGTGTACAGGGAAAATATGTCACTTGTGTCAATGGCCAAAACAGTCCGAGGATGTACTGGGAGCAGCCTGCCAGTGTCGCTGCCCTTCTGTCAGCTGGGATGACTGAGCTCAGTGACTGTCACAAAGGGACATTCAGCTAAATTAGGCAAAGTAATAAAAGCCTGTCCAAGAATTTGTCTTAAAGAGGAAAGAGACATGGAGGTAGTGAGACTTGAGGATCGAATTAGAGCATGAGAATGAATGACCAATCAATCTAAGTACACTTATTACATAAATATAAAATAATGGAAAAATCAGAGATTACAGAAATTTGTAAGTATTTCCGCACTCTGGAAATGTTTCTATAAACCTCATGCATTGTCAGTTCTCTTTCTCCAGGAGCATGGCAGCATGCTCGGACATAGCTGCATCTACGGGGCCCACCAAAAGTATTATTGTCTTTTTTTTTAAACGTATTTTTTATGATTCCAAGACCCTGCTGGACATTAAGAAATGAAAGTACTTCGCCTATCCAATCGGTGAGTTGTTTATTGCTGGAGAAACTGAAAGAACTGGAATTGGTGTCAATCATGTTGGTGCCCGTGTCAGAAAGACGTCAGAGTAGGTGTACAGTCTAACAGCAAATATAATCGCTTTTCTGGTGATCACAAGACCCTGTTGGACATTGTTAATGTGGAATGCTACAAGTCCGATTTACTAGCTTTTGACAAATTGTGGGGGAACTGCGTGTCCTCGGTTGTAGCGAGGACGAGGTCTCAAAGCACAGTTTTCACCCTCTTTCAGTCGCCCAGGTGAGAGGCACTGGAGTCGTTGCACTCCACCATAGGCGATGATGGTTGGTACATGCTGGAATCGGTGCTGTTCCCGAGTGTCTGCCTGGCTGAAGACAACTTGTATTCGCTGCAGACTGCTGCAACGTTCATGGACTCTGGAACTTGAGTATACATTTTTTTGTGTGCTGTCTTATATGTGCTCTGTGTGTTGTGCTGTGTATGACTGTTGGTACTGTGTGTTTTGCACTTTGCCCCAGGAGTATCAGGAGTATGTATTCATGGGTATTCATGTATGGTTGATTGACAAACCCAAACTTATTTTGACACTTACCTTAAGCTTCATCGATAACCAACTTCTAATAACTCTTATTACTGTCTTCTTTGCATGACACAGAATCTTCAGCATTATACAACGTAGGGCATAGAAAATTGCTAACTGATCATTCTACTTTAGAATAAGGTTAAGAAAAATTGATCTTAAAAGTGGTAGCTTGTAGCATAGTTGCATTGCTTTTATAAAGCACTGAAAATTATACATGGGGGAATAAGCAGAAGAAGTCCACGAGTACATTCTAAAATTTGTGGACAATATTAAAATCTTGGTTAGGTTGTGAATCTAAGGGAACTAATACATTTAAAAGGATTCAAATACACTTGTTTAAAACTTGAACTTACGTTTACAATACATAATTTTTCCCAGAGCTCGAAAAAGGAAGAGGGATTGGTCCTTGCCTCCAATGGCAGGTAGGGCACTCACATTTTCATGTGCCTTTGAAGACTTTTCTTTATACTTTCGTCCCAAAGATGTACCAGTTCTTACTGAAGATTTTCCTTTACTCTTTGGCAACTGACTCTGTTCCAATGGGCAGCCTGAATTGTCAAAAGGAAGAGTTTTGTAGGTGGATCATACAACAGCATTAATTTGTAAATTGTTTTGCAAAAGAAAATCAATTAAAGCGGGATGTTATCTCTTTACAAAATAATTACTCTGTTATTAGTACGTTCCACATTTTGGAATAAATTTCATGGAAAAAAGATTACAAGTTCATAAACACAAGAGGTTCTGCATCCACATTAACACACACATAATGAGGAGATCAGTAGGTCAGGTAGAATCTAGGGAGGGGAATAAACAGTCAACGTTTTGGACTATTGAAGAGTCTCAATGCAAAACATCAACTGTGTATTCCTTTCCATAGATGTTGCCTGAGGTGTTGAGTTCCTCCAGCATTTGTGCATGTTATGTTTTGGTCACTGGAATTACATACATTATAAATAATTCAAAGGATTCAAGGTATATTTATTATCAAAGTACCTATGCAGTATACAACCCTAAGATTCGTCTTCCCACAGACAGCCACAGAACAAGGAAGAAACATAGAAACAACCCATTCAAAGAAAAAGCAATCAACCCCCCCCCCAAACACAATAAATAAATAAATAAAACAGACAAAAAGAGACAAATCACACAAAAAGAGTGAAGCATGGGACATAATCACAAGATGAAAATGTAGCATCAGCTACATAGTTCTGAAGCACTGTGTATAAATCAACTTTGCTGCACTCGTCTCAAAGTCAGTAATCCATGTTGAGGCTTGTGGACAGGCACAACCAAGGGTGACAGTATTCAACAATTAGCTTCGGTGGGCTGCGTCACTCCTGGACTAAGTCACTCCTGACCACTCCTCTGCCCCCCCCCATTCTTGTCCAGTAATAAAATAGTTACATTTTCAGTACGTTACACTGTGAATAACTGATGTCTGGTATACCTTAGCTCAAAAAAAGCCAAGGCAGATTCTTCTTACATCCTAAACAGAGAGCAAAGTGAAAATGACAACATTTTGACAAGTGATGGATTAGTGCTACAAACGTACAGAGACCTATAGTTTACCATCGGAGCACAGGCAGCAGACTTTCTACCCATCCATATACATTACGTCTGTGCATACTTTCTGATGATGAATTCCTCTGCCCATATTGACAACAAGAACACTCCACTTTACCTGTAATACCAATCCAACTTCTGTATTTTTGTTACTTCCCCACTCTGTACTACGTCCAAACAACCTTACTTCATGTTCCCAAATGCATCAAATATTGGCACCTAACTCAAAGTAACATAATACAAAAGGTCATATAGAAGTCAGGATTTAATACAATGAAATTGTCTTTGCTTTGCCTTTCAGCTTCAGCTCAGGAGTAATTTTAGTCTTAGCTTCCCACAGGAAGATGACAGATACATATTTTCATATTCCATCAATTATTAAAAGATCTTAGGTTCATAATGCATATTTTTCCTCAATAAGTTCAGCAAGCTAGGGCTTCTCTCTTTGCAGCGAAGGAGGATGACAGGTGGCTTGATGTGGGAGTACAAGATGATGTGAGGTATAGATTGAGTGAATAGCCAAAGACTTTTTCCCAGGGTGGATGTGGTAATACGGGGAGGCATAAACTTAAGCCAATTGGAGGAAAATATAGAGAGGATGTCAGAAGTAGTAGTTGTTTGCTTGTGTTTCTTTTTACAGACAGTGGTAGATGCATGGGACACCCTACTAGTGGGTGATGCTAGAGGCAGATACAGTAGAAACATTTGAGAAACTTAAAGAATAGGCACACGGATGATCAAAAAATGGAAGGCTATGAAGGAGGGAAGATGTGATTGCTCTTACAGTAGATTAAAAGGCTGGCACAGCATTGTGGGCCGAAGGGCCTGTACCGTGCTGTAGTCCTCCATGTTCTAGTGGTACAGTGGGTTCTAACTTCAGAGCCAAAACATAGATCAAATATGAAAATATTAATTATTTACCAATTTGCTACTAAAATAGCGATGAATACTGTTTTTCCAAAATTATCAACTTATTTTACTCTCCTGCCATTATTAAATTACCTTTCACCAACGTAAACTGCAGACTGTTTATTGCACTTCTGATATCTCCTGCGCTGGCCCTGCACAGCATCTCCAGGACAGCTTTGTCAGGAACAACAGACTTGCCAGCTTTCTGCATATCAAGATAATTTTTTTAAACTGTTAATATTTCATAATGGACAGAATGGTTGCCCACCCCTGCACAGGTCCCAAAATGCTGGCCAAGCATTACAACTGTAACATTAGTTGCATATTAACACTTTGAAAAGAGCTAACTTTGCATGTCCAAATAATGATTGAACAGAGTTAAAAAGTATGTGTGAAATGTAATCCCAATAATCTACCTTAATGAAAGATTTGTGCGGATCACTTTGAGTTGGAAAGTGCAAACATTTCACTAAATTCTGTACATATGTTTCAATTTGATTGTAGGATCAGTATCCATAGTTTTTCTTCACAGTCATCTTTGTTAGTGTTGGGCATGTGGCCAAGTGGTTGAGGCATTCATCTAGTTATCTCAAGGTTGCTAGTTCGAGCCTCAGCTATGCCAGCGTGTTTGTGCCCTTGAGCAAAGCACTTAATCACACCTTGCTCTACTCTGTTCGAGGAGTGGCGCCCCACACAGACTTCCAATCTGTGCCTTGTAAGGCATGAAAATGCCCGACGCAGGCCTCTCATGGTCCGAGTCAACGTTCCCCTCCCCCCATCTTTGTTACATTTATGATCAAGTCAGTCATTCTTACTGATATACTTACTCCAATGTTTTCATAACAATGCTTACAGCAGGAAATCCAGAACCGTTTTGCTACGGAAATTATTTTTCACTTAACTAATTAATTTATTTAGAGATACAGCATGGTAAGAGGCCCTTCAGGCTCAATTCACCCATGTGACCAGTTCCACTACCAACCTGCACGTCTATGAAGCGTGGGATGACACTGGAGCAGCCCCACAGAGTCAGGGGAGAACATACAAACTTCTTCAGACAGCAACAGAATTGAACACAGGTCACTGGGTAACTGAGCGAGAGTCATGTGTCATAAGGAGACAATGAACTTTGGTTCTTCGGTCTTAAGGGGACAGCCATCTTATAAAAATACACAAAAAAATAGGAGAATATCTTGGAAAAAGTTTGTCCAGATCTTTACTGCAGGATACTACAACTAAATGAAACAAGGGACACAAGTTAAAAATGATGAAAGGGAAGTTTAGTACAATTACCAGGAATGACATCTTCATGAAAACAAGAATCAGCAATGAAATGGTTATTTAAATAGCGGGGGAAAAAACAGGCGGCATTCAGATTCCACCTTGCCATGGCAACTGATTTCTACTTTGTTGAAAAGTGAGAGAATGTAAAATAGGAAACAATACAGTTCAAAAATATTAATGTTTCTTAATTCTATGTTATCACATTTGTGTCTGATTTGCACAGTAACAATAGTATATGATTCTATATATCATACAGAATCCTGGTCCCGATGCAGGTCAATGAGAATAGGCAGCTTAAACGGCTTGGCATGGACTAATGGGCTGAAGGGCCTGTTTCTCTGCTGTGCTTCTCTATGACTCTAATTATACTGGGAGCTCCTGTGATTATGCAGTGACCCCAGGCTGTACAGTGCATATTGCAGGTCATGTGGAGACTGGGACTATGTTTATAGTCTGTTGACAGCTGTCACTGAGGATCAGATATAGGAAAGACAGTTTGGCAATTACCAGAAGCTTCTGATCGCAACAACATACCCCAAAACTCTGGTTAAATAAAAATGCTGAAAAACACAGCTGTTTACATTAAAGTAGGATTTACCTTGCTTGCCTCTTGAGCGGATATTCTGCTTAGAACTTTCAGCATGCTCGTGGGAGCTACAGGGTTAAAACTACCAAAAGATGGAAAAGAATGGTTTAAATAATAGACCATAGCAAGTTGATTTGTAATTCAATTTAGCTTTCAGCATGTAAAATGATTAAACGTCATTAAGTAACAAAATAAAAAAACCATTTAAGTCTCCTTGTTGCTTCTTATCAGATTCAGGTAAAGCACAGGGACATACAAACCCCAAGGCTGATACCTGTCGAGACTAACTTCTCTCATCTCTGCAAAGTGAGGTGGTCTTTCTTGGCATGGTATTGCTTATGTATGTATGGGAAGGGAACAAGTGGCAAATTAATTATCCATCATCCTACTTTACTTTGCATGCCATCTATAGATAATTTCATCATGCCCCAGACACTCTCTGTTCAATCTCCTGCTTTCTGGTAGGAGATACAGAGACATTTTAGCCAAGACAGTTAGACTGAAAAACAGCTTCTTCCCTAGGATTGTTGTGCAGCTGAATAATGCTACATCCGGCTTGCCAACGGCCTTTAAGTGTTATGGAATATCAAAGTCACTTGTTGGATGTAAACATGGAATTTTTTTCTAATTAAGCCACACCACCTGCATTGTAAATATCTGATTCACACAGACTGGAGTAGCACCACAACCTCGTCCTGAGTATAAAGTTCTGTCAGTACATTGAGGTTGTACAAGAGCTAAACAATAGTAAAGTACAGAATAAAGTGCTACAGATAATTCAAGTTTTTTTCCCCCTGTAACCCCTTAAGCAGTGACCTGTGTGTTAAGTACAAATACTCTGACAAGGTTGAAGACAGAATCAGAGTCAGATGCTTGTTCCTTGTTGATGACACCTGCGTCAAGACCACACGTGGACAATGACCTTTCTGGATAAATTTTTGGAAGGCAGCTTTCAAAAGTGCACCACTATCTAAACAGGGGTAAACAATCAAAATGTTCTCTGACTTTGTAATGGGATTTATCCTTAATTAATTAATAAATGTAAAAATGATGCCTCTTGTATGGTTTCTGAGGAACCAGCGGACTATACAGACAAGCAAATTTCGGGGGAAACGCTCTCCAGTTCAGTCTGCTCATGGTACAAATGGAGCAATGAATTTGTCACCCATGAACAGCACGGAAATATCACTTCTGTTTTAAAATACTGTCAAAATTTCAGCACTAAAGAGATACAAAGTTTAAAAATTTAAATTTTTTTTACACAATCCGTACATTTTGAAACTCCAAATGAAATACAATTGTAATAGATTCAAAATATATTTAACTGTTTAAAAATCACTTAGTTCAAGAATATTTATAAAAGACAAAATCAAAGGAGCACAAACAAATGTGCGGAGTTACCAGTGAACTGGTACTTGCCTAATGTTGAAGATACCTAGTTCCTTTTGGATGTCGTGAGGGAAGAGTAACCGCTGGTTGCTGTCTCCACTGAAGCTGTCAGAAATTATGAACACCAATGGACATCTGGCCGTCTGAACAAACTTCCTAATTAAGAATACAGCAAGTGCTCAACTTTACATCATATAATACCTTTATATTTTTTCCCACACTTAAGTACGTATTAAAAAATTACCCCCAGAGGCGGTGTTAAGGAACTACAGCTGCAGCTGGATGACCTTCAGCTCATTTAGGAGAATGAGGAGATGACAGACAGAAGTTATAGGGAGGTAGTCACTCTATGTTACAGGAGGCAAGCACCTGGGTGACGGTATGGAGAGTGAAAGGTAAAAGGCAGCCCGTGCAGATCACCCCTGCGGCCGTACTCCTCCATAATAAGTGTACCGCTTTGGATACCGTTGGGGTGGGGGATGACAACCTACCAGGGAAAGCTGTAGGAATGGGTGTCTGGCACTGAGTCTGGTTCTGTGGCTTAGAAGGGAAGGGGAGGGAGTAAAAGAGGAGTGCAGTAGTGATAGGACATTTCATAGTTAGAGCAGCAGACAGGAGATTCTGTGGACAAGATGGTATATTGCCAGGGATAGGAATGTCTCAGATCAGGTCCACAGTATTGTAATTGGGGGGGGGGGGAGAAGGGTGAACATCTAGAAGTTGTGGTACATATTGATACCAACGACATAGGTAAGGACAGGGAGGAGGTCCTGAAGAGAGAATATAGGGAAACAACAGGAATCCTGCAGATACTGGAAATTCAAGCAACACACATAAAAGTTGCTGGTGAATGCAGCAGGCCAGGCAGCATCTCTAGGAAGAGGTGCAGTTGACGTTTCAGGCCGAGACCCTTCGTCAGGACTAACTGAAGGAAGAGTGAGTAAGGGATTTGAAAGTTGGAGGGGGAGGGGGAGATCCAAAATGATAGGAGAAGACAGGAGGGGGAGGGATCCCTTACTCACTCTTCCTTCAGTTAGTCCTGACGAAGGGTCTCGGCCTGAAACGTCGACTGCACCGCTTCCTAGAGAATATAGGGAGCTGAGTAGAGAGCTGAAAAGCAGAACCTCTCTGGGTAGTAATCTCTGGAATGCTGTCTGTGCCATGTGCCAATGAGGGTAAGAGTAGAAAGATTTGGCAGATGAATGCGTGGCTGAGGAATTGGTGGGGGGGGGGGCAGTGTTTCAGATTTCTGGATTATTAAGGTCTCTTCTGGGGAAAGTATAAACTGTCCAAATTGATGTGTTACACCCGTACCCAAGGGGGACCAACAGCCTCACAGGGAGGTATGCTAGAGCTGCTGGGGAGGGACGAAATGAGTGGTAGTGCTGAGGATGGCACAGTTGATAGATGCAGTGCATAGTGAGACTGTCAGGAAGGACAGGCAAGTGATAGGGCAAAATTACATTCAGTGAGATCAGTTAAAGTGTAACATCGAAATGTGTTGAATGTAGGACTGAAGGTGTTATAGTGAATGCACACAGAATACAGAATAAGGTAGGTGATCTTGTAGTGCAGTTAGAGATTGGCAGAAATTATGTTGTGGGCATCAATGACTCATGGCTGAAAGTAGATCATAGTTGGGAGGTTAACATCGAAGGATATATATACATTGTATTGAAAGGACAGGCAAGTAGGCAGAAGGGGTGGGGTGGCTCTATAGGTAAAAAGTGACATAGGACTAGAAAATGTAGAATCCTTGTGGGTAGAGTTAAGAAGCTACAAGGGTAAAAAAAAAACCCTGATGGGAGTTAAATACATGCCTTCAAACAGCAGCCAGGATATGGGATACAAATACTTTGAGAGATAGAAAAGGCAGGTAAAAAGGGAAATGTTACGATAGTCATGGGGGGATTTCAATATGCCGGTCTAGTGGGAAAATCAGGTCGGCGCTGAATCCCAAGAGAGGGAATTTGTATGTAACCTACGAGATGCCTTTTTAAGAACAGCTTGTGATCAGGCCCACTAGGGGAAAGGCAATTCTGATCGGGTGTTATATAATGAACTAGATTTGATGAGGGAGCTTAGGTAAGGAACCCTTAGGAGGCAGTGATCATAACATGATAGAATGCCCACTGCAGTTTGAGAGGGAGAAGGTAAAGTTAGATGTATCAGTATTATAGCGGATTAAATGGAATGACAGAGGCACGAGAGTGGATCTGGCCAAAGTTGATTGGAAGAGGACATTAGCAGGGATGATAACTCCACTGCCTGGAGTTTCTGGGAGCAATTTGGAAGGCGCAGGACAGATACATCCCAAAGATGAAGAAGTATTCTAAAGGGAGGATGAGATGTAACCATGGCCGACATGACAGCAAAAGAGAAGACATATAATATTGCAAAAATTAGTGGGAAGCTAGAGGATTCGGAAGCTTTTAAAAACCAACAGAATGCAACTAAAAAAAAGCAATGAGAGAAAAGATGAAATATGAAGGTAAGCTAGCCAATATATAAATGAGGATTCAAAAAGTTTTTTTTTGAGATATATAAAGAGAGATGAGAGATCAGCTGCAGAAACATGACACTGGAAAGGTAGTAACGGGGGGAAAAAAAGAGACAGATGACTTAATAAGTATCTTGCGTCAACCTTCACTGTAGAAGACACTGCTAGTACGCCAGAACTTCAAGAGTGTCAGGGGACAGAAATGAATGCAGTTGCTATTACTAAGGAGAAGTTGCCTGGGAAGATGAAAGGACTGAAGCGAGATAGGTCACCTGGACCAGATGGACTACACCCAGCATTCTGAAAGAGGTAGCTGAAGAGATTGTGGAGGCATTAGTAATGACCTTTCAAAAATCACTAGGTTCTGGATTGGTTCTGGAAAACTGCAAATGTCACTCCATTCTTTAAGAAGGGAGGGAGGCTGAAGAAAGTAAAATATAGGCCATTTAGTCATTCAATAATTTTATAAATGGCTCATCAGAAGCAGTCAGTGAAATAACTTATTGTATAAATGACATTTCGTTTCAGTTTGAATAAAAATCTGAGGAAACTTACCGTAAGATATCATGCAAACAAGAGGGTTCTCTATAAAACTGATTAGGGATATCCTGTGAAGAAGAAGAATTATCATTGGACAACATGTATAGTTTTAGCTAAAAGTACAGAAGGCTCTCATGTACATTGTGATATCTGAAAATTTCAATATTATTTTAGATTTCAATATTACGAAGAAAATTCATTTGAACTTTAAAAGAATCAATTACAAAAATCATTAGTACTTCAAAGGCCTTTTCCTGAGAAATAAAACAAAAATGCCCAAACTTTTCTGAACACACAACCTACTGTTTAATCTCATGTGTGAACTGCTCCAAGGGTTTGTTTTCTTGCAAGTGTGACGAGAATACACATAGATGTTAGCTATCCTGTGAGATCAGCAGTTGGTCTGCCACCTGTCCTCAGGGGAAGGAGAGATAAGGAACAATGGAGCAGCATCTGGAGATGTGTAATGAAGGGACTGGGGGGGGGGGGGGGAGAGAGAGAGAAAGCTGTCTGGAGCGGCTCCCCCTTTGAACCCTGAACTGTTTGAAGTGATGGACAGGCGATACCCCAGCAGGGGGATAAAAAGGGACAGGTTCGCTAAGGCAGGACACACATGACACCCGAGGTAACGAGACCCTGGAAGCAGTGCGCCTCTCACGAGTCGGTAGGAAGTACTGGACAACGCACAGGGTGGAAAGGTACGATCAGCGGGAACCCGGTGTGTGTCCGCCCTTGCTTGGGTGCCGGGTTCACTGCAGAGGATCGACCGCATCTGGAGGAGGGGTCACAGTCGGTGACCTCAGGTGACATCACCAAGGACCTGCCCAAAGGCTGCTTGTGAGCAATTATCGCCGGTCTGTGAGTAGAAGCTGTTTCTGAATGATCAGTCGTTCCCGTTCTCTCTCTCTCTCTCCCCCCAAGTTGTCCATCGCCATGGCAACGATTACTGCGAACTGAACTACTAAATTGGACTGAACTTTGTGGCACTTTGAAATTGGTCATTTATCCCTAGACAACGATAGAGCTTGATTGATGCTGTTATCTTAATTCTGTGCACATGTGTGTTTATTATTGCTGAACTGTTGCATTTATTATCCTTTCGATTACTGTGTTGCTTGTTTCTTTAATAAAACTTTCTTAGTTCTAGTAATCCAGACTCCAACTGAGTGATCCATTTCTGCTGGTTTGGCAACCCAGTTACGGGGTACGTAACACAAGGAACCAATTATAGAGCTCAAAAAGACTGTACTCACCTCAACAAGGATCAGTTTCTTGTCCAAATGCAGAACGTCTCCCACCATCTGGAGCTTTTTATATTTGCTGGCTCGTAGCAAAAATTCTTCAAACTGGACAGATTGTGGCTTGCCCATGTACGCTTGGAAACTGGAGCCTGAAATAAATTAAAGAACAGATTAGAGGAAGTTCAAATTTTATTCAAAAATAAAATAGAGAAATTCTAAAGCGTACAATCAATCCATATGCAATCTTTGATTTCTGAAATTTTTATGCTGGGTGGGGGATCAGCAGCAAGCATTAATCATTGGATATCAATATTACTGGCTCACTTTCAACACTAAGATCTGAACCAGCTTGTTAGTTGGATGAAGTGAAAAGTAGGTAATGCAGCTGACAAACATGTTTGTGTGCAAGTTAAAACAACATTAAAATAGAACATGGAACGTTATAGCCCTTTAGCCCATGATATTGTTCCACACTTTTAACCTACCCCAGAATCAATCTAACACTTCCCTTCTGTGTAGCCCCCCTTTTTTCTATAGTCCATATGTCTATCTAAGTCCCTCTTCAATGCCTGTAATATATCTGCCTCTACCACCACCCCAGCAGGGCACTCCATGCATCCACCACTCTCTATGTAATAAACCCATCTCTGACATGCTCCCTATGCTTTCCTCCAATCACCAAGAAATTATGTCGCCTCCTTTGAACCAATAGAAATCTGCCTTCCTTCCTTCCTTCCCTACCCACTCTTAACACTTACCCTCTAGACAAAATTGAAAAAAACAAAATGGTCTCTGCAAACACCGGTGTGACCAGTACAAATATATTTGCCCAAACATTGTTATTTGGAACTGAAGTTTCCAATGATAATTATTACTTATCTTCAGCATATTCCCGGAGCACAAAGAGCACAATCACAGCCAATTCTTACTTAAAAAGAGGGGAAATAGAATGTAGTTTGTTTTAATTCCTTAAGCATATGAAATGTTTATGGCTTCCATTTGAATGAGAAGAGCACATCAAGGACTGTTACTGACTTAACAACATTAATGCATTAACACACTGAGCTTAAAAGCCAGTGGAAAATGTGTGTGTTTGTTAAATAGACAAGTAGCAAATTAGAGGAGGAGAGAACCAATGCAGTGACAAAATGTTTTTGGAATTACACACTTCATTATGGAGATTTTAAAAATTCCTTAACCTAGAACATACTTTAACATCTTCCACCCATCCATCAGATTTACAGCATACATCCATTGTGGCTACCACTGGCCAACAAGACAGATGTGGATAAAATACCAGCATCTGTACAGTTGTGGCAGGGACGGCATTAATGATATCCACAACAGGGTTCACATTTCTGAAATGTGCTCTTACCAGTGTTATAGTGGTGTTCGAATTCATCCCAAGCTTTAAATTTCTCTTGCGATAATGGGTTTATCCATTCCTGTAGCTGAATGCTCAGCTCCTTCACAAGGACGTGTATGGTAGCCGTCTTGCCAGTGCCTGAGCCACCTGTTAACAGCAGGATGGAGCCATCCTTCACACAACATTTAAACAGAGTCAGTTAGGGTTCATTTAAAATCCCACAATTGTTACAAAATTTTAAAACAATGCACTACCATGAGGAGGACTGCTCCAAGTTCAATGTGTTACATTATACATTCTACCACCCAGTACTGGCCAGGACAGGGGCAAGGAGTCTACAGTTGGTTTCCTTGCCCTGCTTTTAAGAAAGAACAAACCTGACAAAAGGGATTTTTTTTTGATAAATACAGTTTTTAAAAGAATAAACTGTGATGTAATAACAAGAATATTGAAAACTAATGTGATCTAATGGGAAGGTAAAATACAGCTTTTAAAAGAATAGAATGTGGTGGCATCGTGGTTAGCTCAACACTATTAAAAGTTCAAATTACATTTTATTATCTAAGTATACTTATGTCACCATATACAACCCTGAGATTCATTTTGTGGGCATAATCAATAAATCTATAGAATAATAACCATAAGAGAATAAATGAAATACCGCCCAACTTGGACGTTCAAACAGATTGCGGAAGACAACAAACTGTGCAAATACAAAAGGAAGAAATAATAATAATAATAAATAAATAAGCAATGAACATTGCGAACATGAGATAAAGTGTCCTTGAAAATGAGTCCATTGGTTGTGGGAACATATCAATGAGGTTATCCCCTTTGGTTCAAGAGCCTGATGTATGAGGGGTAAAAACTGCTCCTGAACCTGGTGGTGTGATCCTGAGATTCCTATATCACCTTCCTGATGGCGGCAGCGAGAAGAGAGCATGCGTTGGGAGGTGGGGGTCCCTGATGATGGATGCTGCATTTTATGTAGATGTGCTCAATGGTTGGGAGGGCTCTACCAGTGATGGACTGGGCTGAATCCACTAATTATTGCAGGATGTACCGTTCAAGGGCATTGGTGTTTCCATGCCATACTGTGATGTAGTCAGTCAATATAGTCTCACCACACATCTATACAAGTTTGACAACGCCAGCGACCCAGGTTCAATTCCACCGCTGTCTCTGAGGAGTTTGTACATTCTCCCATGCAGGTTTCCTCCGGGTGCTCCAGTTTCCTCCCATATTCCAAACATATACAGATCAGTCAGATGGGTGCAATTGGTTGGCACAGACTCACTGGGCCAGAATGGCCGGTTATAGTGCTGTATCCCGAAATAAAACAAATTCTTTACAAATCTCAATAATAATTGGAATTTGGTTTGCAACAGAATGGAGCAAGGATAGTTGGAGCCAGAAAAAAATATCGGTAGAAACTTTTGAAGGAAAATGTACTTTACAAACGTACCTGCTGCACACCGGATTAACCATGTGATTTGCAGCATTTAAATGCAGAGTTTAAGTCAATAATTTCAGCAAAGAGAACATTTAAAATATACTAACAGAACTGATTTCAGCTATGTGACCTAAGTGATATATGTTTTGATGTACATGTGACAAATAAAGCTAATCATTATATAATCTTTTTTTTAATAATCCGGTTGATGTTTGTAATATTAATAGATTTGAAGGATAATTTGGGAATTGATAGGATGTTGTCCAAGGAGATACTCAGAAAACACCTGAAAAAGGCTTAGCATGAAAGATGTTAGCAAAATGAATCATGCATACAACTGGACACAACCTAATGGAAGGTGGTGGTGAGGGGCAGAACAATTAGTGTTGTTGCTGGGGCCTTGACCCTGTCCTCAGATACAGGCCATGGGAGTTTATACATCCCCCCAAATTGGCATTGGTTTCTACCAGATGGTCCCGTCTCCTCCCACATCTCGAAGACATTTAGGTAGGTTTATAGAAAATCACAATTTATGTTAAAAGGCAGCAGGAGAACGGACGAGTTGGAACGTTAATGTGCACATGAGAGAGAAAGGGTGACAAGAAATGGTGGGGGGGGGGTGAGAACAGGAGCCAATGGGGAGCCCATGGAAATTCCCTGAAAACCAGCATGGACCAAATATCTGTACTGTAATGAGCCTGGCCACATGACCAGCCATTCAGTGGGTGGACAGTGAGGGAAGTGACCATATCTCCTTGATTTTCAGGACAGCTATAGATAAGGATAAATATGGACCTTGGAGGAGAGTATTAAATTGGAGCAGAGCAAACTACAAGAGCTTTCGGCAGATACTAGGGAGAGTTAACTGGAAACAGCTGTTTTTGGGGAAGTCCATATCCAACATGTGGAGGGTGCAAAAAGACCAACTATACAGAGCACAGGAAAGGTAGGTTCCAGTCAGGAGGAAAGACAAGGATGGCAAGGTAGAGAACTGTGGATATCAAAAGAGAGGTGACAAATTAGTCAAGGAGAAAAATGAAAGTACATAAATCTTAGAAAACTAGAATCAAAGCCCTTAATCATTTTTGATAAGCCAGAACAGTAATAAAGAAGGTAACTAGGAAAGCCAGGAAGGGGCATTAAAAATCCTTGGTAAGTAAGATTAAACAGATTCTATACAAATATCAGAAGCAAGAGTGTAGGACCACTGAACTAGGGAGAGGGTAGGAACACTCAAGGATAAAGGGGAATGTTTGCTTGAATGTGGAGGATTTGGGCATGTTTTAATGAGTACTTCACATCAGCATTTACCAAGGAAAAGGACATGCAGGATACAGGATAGGGCATGTTGAGGTAAAGGAGGAGGTAGTGTTGGGTCTTTGAAAGAGCATTAAGATAGATAAGTCCCTGGGGCCTGATGGGATATACCCAATTTATTAAACGAGAACAAGTGAAGAGATTGCTGGGCCCTTTACCAATAACTTTGTGTCGTCTCTTACTACAGGCAAGGTTGCGGAGGATTGGTGACAAGTGAATGTTGCATTATTCAACAAGTGATAATCCTGCAAGCCCTAGACCAGTGAGTCTCACGTCAGTGATAAGAGAAGCTACTGGACAGAATTCTTAGGGATAGGATTTATGAGCATTTGGAAAACCATGGCCTAATTAGGGAGAGCCAGCGTGGCTTTGTATGGGGCAAGTCGCGGCTTACTAATTTGATAAGAGTTTTTTTGACAAGGTAATGAGCGTGATTGATGAAGGTAGAGCTGTGGACATTAACTACAGGGACTTCAGTAAGGTGGTTCACAAGATCCCTCAAGGGAGGCTCATCCAGAAGATTAAGATGCATGGGATCCATGGTGAATTGGCTGTTTGGATTCAGAACTGGTTTTCTCTTAGAAGTTTGAAGGTAGTGGTCAAGAAGGCTTTTTTCTAGTTGGAGGTTTGAGATTAGTGGTGTTCTGGGGGGATCTGACTGGGACCTCTGCTGTTCGTGATGTATATAAATGATCTGGATGAAAATGTAGATGGGTGGGTTAGTAAGTTTGCAGATGATACAAAGATTGGTGGTGTCGTGGATAGCGTAGAAGACTGGCAAAGAATATAGTGCGATATAGATCAGTTGCAAATATGGTCAGAGAAATGGCAGATAGAGTTTAATCCAGCCAAATCTGAAGTGTTACACCTTGGAATAGGTCAAATATAAAGAAACAGTACACTGTTTAGGGCAAGACAGTGTGGATGTGCAACGGGATCTTGTGGTCCAAGTTCATAGCTCCCTGAAAGCGTCTACACAAGTTGATAGGGTGGTTAAGAAGGCACATGACATACTTGCTTTTATTAGTCCAGGCAGAGAGTTCAAAAGTCAGGAAGTTACTGTATGTTGCAGATTTATAAAACTCTAGTTAGGCTGCACCTGAAGTACTGCATTCAGTTCTGGTCACCCCATTATAGGAAGGATGCCAAAGCTTTGGAGAGGGTGAAAAAGGAGCTTACCAAGATTATGAGAGGCATAGAATAGACAGACAATATCTTTTTTTCCCAGTATTGTCATGTCTAATACCAGAGGGCAGGGAGTTAAGGTGAGAAGGGATCATTTCAAAGAAGACGTAAAGGGCAAGTTTTTTTTTACAAAGTGGCGTGTGCCTGGAATGTGCTGCCTGGGGTACTGGTAATAGCAGATACATTAGAAACTTTTTAAGAGGTGTTTAGATAGGTACACGACTGTGAGGAAATGGCAGGATACAGACATTGTCGAGGCAGATGGGATCAGTTTAATTGAATTGGTTCAGCACAACATTGTGGGCTGAAGAGCTTGTTTCTGAGCTGTTGTATTCTATTTTCTCACTTGGAGTATGGTGATTAGTCCAGGTCACCTCACTATAGGAAGGATGTGGAAGCTTTATAGAGGATGCAGAAGAGATTTGCTAGGTTATCTTGTGATTTACCAGAACATACCTTATGAGAAATGGTTGAGCAAGCTAGGACTATTTTCTTTGGAGCAAAGGAGGGTGAGAGGTTATTTGTTAGAGGTGTTCATGATGATTAGGCATAGATAAGGTGCACAGTCAGAGACGTTTTCACATTGTGGAAATGGCTAATACAAAGGAACATAATTTAAGGTGATTGCAGCAAAGTATAGGCAGGTGTCAGAGGTAAGCTTTTTTTAAAAAATACGGTGGGTCAGTGGAACTGCCAGGGTGCTGGTAGAAGCAGATAAATTAGAGAAATTTAAGAAACTCTTAGATAGGCACATGAATGAAATAAAAATGGAGGTTTATGTGGAAAGGAAGGGCTAAGTTGACCTTAGAGTAGATTGAAAAGGTTGGCACATCATCGTGGGGACTGTACTGTGCTTTAGCATTCCAAGTTCCAGATTCACTGTCATAAGAATATATGAGAATAATGACTTGCGTCTTTAATGGGCTGGAAGATGAGTGTCAGAGAGATGGAATAAAGGGCTAGATCCCCAATGGGCAGGAGGTGCCCATCAGAATCCTCAGCTTTTCAACAACAGATTAACGAATGGGTCATCTAAGTTTGCAAGTGATGTGTAACTGCGAGGCACAGTGTGGTATATGGATGGGAGAAGGCATATAACTGATCTGTCAAAATTATTCCATTTAGCAATCAAGGTGAAGCATCACAAGGTCATCCAGTAAAAGGGAGATTTCTGGGAGTGACCAGTGTGCAGAAGCAAAGAGGTTTAGGTAATCATGTATACCACTGACAAAGTGCACAGAAAATGCAATCATAAAAACACATGCAGGCCTTTTTTTTTCCCAACAGAGAGGGATGGAAGAACTCAATGAAGCTCACAAGAAAAGACAGCAAAATAAGAAATGTGACTCACTTGCCGATGGCATCTCTCTGATGTATGGGCCTTCAGCCAACTATCAACCTCTTCAATTTTCTTCTTGTGAACCGCAAGTTCACCCTGCAGCAGGAGAGATCAGAAAACCATCAGAGCAATATTTTTGTAACATGTTTATAAAGAAACCTGCAGTGTTTTATAATAATATACACGACAAAAAGTTGGACTTAGAAGCAGTTATGCATTAGGACAGTGATCCCAACCCTTTTGAGCGAGAACTCTTATTTAAACCATTGAAAAGCTTTGCGGCAACAACATATTCCTCTTTAATAAAAAAGGGATGTAATATGAGAATATTTAAAACTAACAACATAGAAATAACACTATGAATTACAGTATCAATTGTGGTGAATAAAATTTAAGTCAATGCTGAATAAAATGATAAAAAAATTTAAAAGGTCCATATGTTTAAAAGTGAGGTAGAACTAATTAAAAAAGATTTAACCTCGTCCAAAATTAAAGTCTTATTGAAAGAAAAGCAATGTCATTGCATGTTTCCTTCTGCAAGTCAAGGCTCAGAGATCTTTTGACTACTCACTTCTTGTTTTTCATACAATTGCATGGTAGATACAACTTACTACTGTGTAAGACTACTAGTCTGGATAAACACAACACCTATACTCAGTGGCCACTTTATTAGCTATCTCCTGCAGTGACCACTGAATGTATGTTTGTGGTCTTCTACTGCAAAAGCCCATCCACTTCAAGGTTCAATGTGTTGTGCATTCAGCGATATTCTTCTGCACACCACTGCCGTAAGTCTTGGTTATTTGAGTTGCAACGAGTTCAGATGAACGTTATTTCAACACCGGCTCCCGGATGGATTGACTCGTGTCAGCCCCTCCCGGGACACAATTCATCTTGACAAATCTAATGGGAAGTGTGAATAGAACAACACCTGCCATACGAAACAACATTTGAGTTGCTGTCGCCTTCCTGTCAGGTTGAAACAGACTGGCCATTCTCCTCTGACCTCCCTCATTAATAAAGTGCATTCACCCACAAAACTGCCACTCGCTGGATTTTTTTTGTTTTTCGCAGCATTCTCTGTAAACTCTAGAGACTGTTTTGCATGAAAAAGCAGGAGATCAGCAGTTTCTAAAATACTCAAACCACCCCATCTGGCACCAACAATCATTCCACAATCTAAGTCACTTAGATCTTCTTCATTCTGATGTTTGGTCTTAACAATAACTGAACTTGTTGACCATGTCTGTAGCTTTTATGCATTAAATTGCTGCCACATGATTAACCGATTGGCTATTTGATTCAATGAGCAGGGGTACAGGTGTACCTAATAAAATGGCCACTGAGTATATACTTCTATTCATCCAACTTTGATATTTTTCTCTCACCTGTAATCTGCAGTGTCAGTGATGTAAGCACACAGTGTTTGAGATGATTAAACAAAGATTCAAGGTGAAAAGCTGAAAATGGTTTAGGACACTGCCCTGGGCAATTTCTACGGCTAAGTCCGGGTTTAAAGGTGACTTGACATCTTACAAACAGCACCAGAATTCTGAATGTGAGGTGTTACTTCAACTTAAGGAACAGTTTCTGCATGATTCATCCTAACTAGTTTTAACCACGGCCACATTCAATCTAACAATGCCTTACTATCCTGGGCAATAATCCCCCTCCCTCCTTACCTCCGGAAGTCAACTCTTTTGTCTGTGTTTGGACCAGGGTTGTAATGAAGCTGGGAGCTAAGTGTCCTGGCCAAAGCCAACCTGAGCGTTAGTGAGTGGTTCATTGCTAAGTGCTGCTTGATACTGGCATTATGATTCCTTCCATCATTTGCTGTTGATTGAGAGTAGACTGAAGAGGTTGTTGTCGGCTTGATTGTACCTACACCATTTTTTGTAAAAAATTACAAATCTGGGCATGGCTGACATACAGCAGACTTGATGGGCCAAATAGCCTAATTCTGCCCTTACGTCTTCTTGTCTTATGGTATTGGAAAGCACGTCTTCAGGACAATAACCTCAATGTGGTGTGGTCCCACAGTATTTTCTATTCCGAGTACACTCAGTCATTTCGTGACATCATGCACACTGAATCAACTGGATTCAGTAAATACCAGAGACATGTAGCGGCAGGGACTACATCAATCTGTTACTTCCAGCTGAGGAGAATTGCAAATATTTCAGGCATGTCTCTGGCATTTACATGCTGCTCTCTCCTATCAATGATGAGGAGTTGTCTCCTCCCCAGGGCTGTTTAATTTTCTTCTGCCATTTTACGTCAGTGGAGCTGCAGAGCTTTGATGTGACCCACCGAATGTGGGATTACTTGATGCTGTCTGTTTTTCTGCGATCATAATTACATGTGCTATCTGTGCCTTGCGCTGTGTTTACTGTGATGCTGTGTTTTGCACCTTGGCTCTGCAGGAATGCTGTTTTGTTTGGCTGTGCTCATGGGTATGGTTGAACGTCAATTAAATTTAAACTTGAACTTATGTCAACTTGCACATCTACATAGTACTTACTTTTAATCTGTTACTATTATTGTGTTAATATTATGTTATGTGCTGTGTGTGATATATGTATTGTGTTTTGTACCTTGGTCCCAGTGGAACATTGCTTCATGTACAGTATACAGATGAATGACAATAAACTTGAATTTGAAAGAGTTCAAGCCACTTCCATACACTGAACCACATTCATCGATTCCCTTCACATTTTCAATTTCTGTCTTCCATATACTTAGTGAATAAGTCCCTGTCTCCTTGAGCGGAAAGGTCCAAAGATTCTCTACCTTTTACATGAAAAAAACATCTTCTCCTCTCATCCCTGAATTGCTAACCCCTTACTTTGAGAGTGGCTCTAGACTTCCTAGCTTTCGACTTTACTCTGCTCTACATTCATTACTGTGTGGGCAAGCGCAGCTCAAATACCATCTAAAAATTTGTCAGCGACACCACTGCTGTTGGCAAAATCTCAGATGGTAGTGAGGCAGCTTACAGGAGCAAGATAGATCAGCTGGTTGAGTGGTGTAATACTCTAACCCAGGTAACATATTGCTGAAGCTCTTCTGCACCCTCTTCAGAGTCTCCACATCCTTCCTGTAAAGGAGGTATCGGAACTGAAAGCAACACTCTTAATGTGACCATGTTACAAATACATTCAAAGAATGAGTCTTCAGTTTTATATGTTCTGACTTGACCTGAAGATACAGTCTGGTCTGTCTTGACAGACTCTGGTTATCATTACGCATTCTGCAAATCTCCCCAATCAATATGTCTCTTCTCCTTAACTTTCTAAGAGGAACACATTCAGGAATAGACTAAGACAACTGTGCTGCTCCAAAGAGCGCAATGTGAGATCATTCTTACCCTTGGCCATTAGGCTCTACAATGAGTCAACCTTTTGCCGGGGAAGTGATGTTGTTAGACTGTTATTAGCCTCTGTTTAAGCTCTGTTTACCACACCCTGCTGTCTCAGACATCCTGTCAATGGTACCATCACTTCTTGTCTAGACAGTGCAAACGTGCACTCATTACTGTACAATATTACAGTAATTTTTCCACTTGGAAAAATGTGTGAACTTCTAAATCTTGTAATCTTTGACTTGTAAATCTTGTACATCTTATTTTTAAGGTAACTTTTTTTATTCTTTCTTACTTCTCTAATATTTGTGTATCTGTGCACTTGTAATTGGACTGTAACACTGTAATTTCCTTTGGGATCAATAAATTATCCATCTATCGAAATTTCCCCTCACCAGAGGGAGGGAGAAGCCTCTTGGAGATGACAACTGACAAGGGAATCCCTTTCATTGATAATTTATCAAACAATGTAACATCTGTTTCTAGTTAACTCAAGTAACAATCTTTTCTCTCTTACCTACAAAATAATCAGAATTCCTGTGCCTATAGGTTGAGGACCCACGGTTGGGGCATTACTTGTGAGATAATTCTGCTTGTAGAATCGCTTCTCCAGAAATAACACGTAGGAAAAAAGGGTTTACATTATGGAGTATTTGCATACGGATGGTTTAGTTTAGGAACACAGCCTCTCCCTAAAGCAGGAGTATACTGTAAATGAAAGTCCGAAATTGCAGGGCTGATGAGACTCAAGTTAGGATTTGCTTTGGAAAATCTGAAGTTTACGCTGGGTAGACAGGGGGAGGTCAATAAGAAACACACTCCCATAATAAATAAAGACGTAACAGGATATCAGACCTATTTGCATAACTGTAGAAACAAGCTTCTCCAAACTGAAATCATAAAAGTATGGAAATTTGAATTGACTTTATTACTTACATCCTTCACATAGACAAGGAGTTAAAATCCAAAATTAATAGATATGGCCCATAATAAATTATGGAATTTATTATATATCACTTTCCTACCTGTGTTTGAGGTCGATATTCATCCACCCAGGAACTACTGCAATTTGAGGTGGAGTTTTGCCTACAGCGACTTAAAGTCTGTTCCGCATGAGATACTTTAATTCTTTTTTGATCCTTTGTGTCATTTAAGGTATTGGAATGAAATTTCTTGTCACTTCCTGTCCAAAGAATTTTCTGATTCCCACCACTTGACTTTGAACAAGCAGATGGCTTTCTGTCTGCAACCTGTGGTAAGGGAGATTTGCTGATGCAATCAAATGATGGATTCACCCAGTCGGTCACCTGAAATAACAATTTACACAATACTTTTAATCAAGGAATTAATTTTGCCGTATGTGTTCAAAAGAAATATTGTCATTACTTGGTTTATTTACTGCATCTGCAAAATCCTTGTTATTTCCATCTCCCTAGTAATTTGTCCCCCACATCCTTGCTGCTGTTCAGAGGCCCATATGTGATTCTCATGAGCATCTTTTTCACTCTTGCAGTTTCTTAACTCTCCCCAGAAGGATTTTACATCTTCCAATCCTATGTCACCTCTTTGTAAGGATTTCATTGCATTTTTAACAACAAAGCCACCCCACTCCCTCTGCATACCTGCTTATCCTTTCGATACACTCTGTATCCTTGGATATTAAGCTCCCAACTGAGAGCTTTTTTCAGCCACTAAGTGATGCCCACAACGCCATGTAATATTAACTTACAGATGCCAGCATGCGTGGCACTGGAGGTCTGCTCGTTATTATGCCAATATTAGCATACAGATGCCAGCAAGCACGACACTAGAAGTCTGTTCGTTATTATCGTGATATTAGCGGACAGAGGCCAGCATGCACAGCCTCTGTCCGCTAATATCAGGATAAAACACAGCCCAAGCCCAAGGATCTGATTTGCTAATACCATTCTTTAAGTTAAGTTGTTTGATCACAGAAACTAAAGATAAATTTGTATTCTCAATGCAGGTACTAGAACTATGACATAGTACAAAAGAACTTATATTCTCAAAGTACTGTTGTGAAACACTCTTACCTTAGCAGAAACAACCTTTCTGCCGAGAGAAGATTTTGACATCATCGACTGCCGGAAGTCATATGTGGGCTATGATCCACACTGTCATCAATAAAGTGATAAAGAAAACTCCAGCTTGAAAAAGAAAGAATATGCAAAATGTAGCTTTGATATGGTACTTTTTTTGTCCATTCTATCCTCTAGAATTCAACATTAGGTTCAACAATTAAAGGTAATATTCAGCTGCAGTACCTTTACCTACAGTTCTTCTGAAAATCACCTTTGTATTCTTTCTAACACCATTAAACGCCACCTTTGCCTTGCACAATCACCTTCAGCCTTTGACCTCATCACAGGCATTCTCACCTCCACTCCTATCTGTGTATATTAACAGCGTGCTTTTAAAACTTTTTTCCAGTTCTGAGAAAAGCTTATCAGTCACGCTGTTCTCCCCACACATGCTGCTGAAGTGGTTAGCACTTGATGCCTCTGTCACCCCTTCACAGAATCAGCAATTGTTTTCCTTATTCCCTAAGGAATTGAGCACTGCACACTAACGAGAAAACTATCAGCACAAGCGATTCCGCAGAAGCTGGAAATCCAGAGTAACAGGCACAAAATGCTGGAGGAACTCAGCAGGTCAGATAGCAATCATGAAAGTGAACACGAGGAATTCCGCAGATACTGCAAATTCAAGCAACACACATCAAAGTTGCTGGTGAACGCAGCAGGCCAGGCAGCATCTCTAGGAAGAGGTACAGTCGACGTTCTGGGCCGAGACCCTTCGTCAGGACAAAGTGAATGAGGTTTGAATGATTTAAGTGGTGGACCAAAATTAAAAGGCCAGGGTGTTGGAGCCAGAGGCGAGGGATGGGCTGGTTCAGCTCTCTGCTCCGCTGATATACTCATCTCTGTGCTGAACTATGGCCGTAGAGTGCAACTGACAGGCTTCTAAATCAGCTGTGGCTGTGGAGTCACTTTCGTGAACTTCAGCTCTAAATACTACTTGCTTACTTTTATAGTTTGCGTGACTTGTTGTTTTTCTGCACATTGGATGTTCAATGGTCTTTTTTTAAAAGATGGGTTCTATTGGGTTTCTTTGTTTTGTGGCTGTCCGTAAGGTGACGAGTCTCAAGGTTGTATATAGTATGCATACTTTGAATAAATATACTTTGAACTTTAAACTTAAACAGTTGCCATTTCTGGTCATCAGTACTGAAAAGTAAGGGGGAAGATGACCAAATAAAAGCAAGGGGGAAGGGGAAGGAGGACAAGCTAGAAGGTGATAGGTGAGGCCAGGTGGGCGGGAAAGGTAAAGGGTTGGAGAGGAAGGAATCTGATCAGAGAAGAGAGTGGACCATGGGAGAAAGGGAAGAAGGGCCACCAGCGGGAGGTGATAGGCAGATGAGGAAAAGAGGTAAGAGGCCAAGTGGGAAATGAAAGAAGAGGGAAGGGGGAAAAGAAAAAGAAAAAGAGAGAAAAAAAATTACCAAGAGCAATCAATGTTCATTCAAGTGCAAAATTGCACTGTGTGGTTTTTAAAGATACAACAACTGAGGCCTGTTGCAGAAACTACATTCCCAAAATATAGTTGTAAATCTTCTACTTGGTTCACCAGGAATAACTATTCAGCTCAGAAAAGATATTGACATCATGAACTTACTGGTGGTCAGGTTATACCCAGTTGCACACTGACACAATGGTTGAAAGTGCTTTACAGAAAGTTTATTTTCAGTTGTATCAAACAACCCCTACCAAGTTACTAGTCTTAAATTATATAATTAAAAATAACAGACAACATGTAAATAATGTCCATGGTTGTAGCCAAAAGCAGGAGGGGACTGAAGAAAGAACCGTTTTTGAGTATCTTTAATTCCTTGAATGGTTCATATTCATCAACTTCATTAAAATCCATACAATCTTTTTCCTCATACAATTTGTTTGCTGTGAGAAACTACCACAGATGTTCACAGTCCTCCATCCATCAGGTACAAAGAGAATCCAGAAAGAAAATCAAGGACATTATGTAATTTGCAACAAATCAATGATTAACTAAAATTGTCAAATGGGATACAACAATGTAGCACTACGCAAGCTACTTTCTAAGTGTAGGAAATTGTAAACTGCAATCAAATAATTTAGTCAGCTATTAAATAGCTGGACACAGGCAAGCCACAGTAAGAAAAATTTGTACACATAATTTAAATAGTTTCACAATTTTGTTATGAAGATTATTAATTCTGTATGATTTAAAAAGGAAAATAGTTTATTACCATCACTTCTGACACAGAGAACTACAATAAAAATGGAAAAAAGCTACATATATACAGGGCTCTCCTGCTTCAGTGAACACAATAAAAACAAATTATGTCTCAGGTCAAGGAGCTTTCGGCAGAAATGAGTGAAATAGAAATCAAATTATATGGCAGAGGAAAGGAGCAGAGGGAGTGGCAGTGAGAGCACAGACGTAGAGGGTCTGATTTCACTCGAATTGAAATGAGGCAGAGAAGCAGTGAAGGTGGAAGATGGAAATGGGACGAGTGTCTGAGTGTTCAGGTTCGCAGAACAGAGCAAAACTCTCTCCAGCTGACTGAAAGCACACTATTATGTACCGGGATACATGACAGCCCAGCCCCCGGACACCCCAGCTAGCCCATTACACAGCCTAATACAAACATTACACGTTACACACCCCAGGAGACACATAACACTCCACATTACACACACTTCACACTCACCAATTCTCTTCTCACTCCGATTTTTTAACAAACACCAGCTCGCCAAGAGGTCCTCCCTTTCTCCAGTCTCAGCTCTCAACCGTATTTTAGTTGTCCAGGATTTTGCCCATTGTGTTCCTTGATGCAGCGACGGTACCAGGAGAGCCACTGTTTCCTACAGAATCAACTTTGAATCATTGGGAGTGGTCTGTTTGTGCGTGAAATGTTTCTGATCATTTCGGCAGTGAGCAGGACGA
This sequence comes from Mobula birostris, assembly GCF_030028105.1. Taxonomy (NCBI): domain Eukaryota; kingdom Metazoa; phylum Chordata; class Chondrichthyes; order Myliobatiformes; family Myliobatidae; genus Mobula; species Mobula birostris. The sequence continues at coordinate 14,713,998 of NC_092386.1, read as the reverse complement.
GCCGTGACGCAAAGGGAGGTGGCTCAAGTCGAGCGAAAGACCCCACGGGTAGGAGCTCGTGTCTGTCACCATGGAGAGACGGCCGAATATCCTCCTCACAGGTGAGGGGTGTGGGTCTGAGTATGGGGGCCGGGGGTTTATGTGTGTGTGGTGCCTGTCACCATGGAGAATCGATCTTATCTCCTCACAGGTGAGGGGTGTGGGTCTGAGTACGGGGGCCGGGGGTTTATGTGTGTGTGGTGCCTGTCACCATGGAGAATCGATCTTATCTCCTCACAGGTGAGGGGTGTGGGTCTGAGTATGGGGGCCGGGGGTTTATGTGTGTGGTGTCTGTCACCATGGAGAATCGATCTTATCTCCTCACAGGTGAGGGGTGTGGGTCTGAGTATGGGGGCCGGGGGTTTATGTGTGTGTGGTGCCTGTCACCATGGAGAATCGATCTTATCTCCTCACAGGTGAGGGGTGTGGGTCTGAGTATGGGGGCCGGGGGTTTATGTGTGTGTGGTGCCTGTCACCATGGAGAATCGATCTTATCTCCTCACAGGTGAGGGGTGTGGGTCTGAGTATGGGGGCCGGGGGTTTATGTGTGTGTGGTGCCTGTCACCATGGAGAATCGATCTTATCTCCTCACAGGTGAGGGGTGTGGGTCTGAGTATGGGGGCCGGGGGTTTATGTGTGTGTGGTGCCTGTCACCATGGAGAATCGATCTTATCTCCTCACGGGTGAGGGGTGTGGGTCTGAGTATGGGGGCCGGGGGTTTATGTGTGTGTGGTGCCTGTCACCATGGAGAATTGATCTTATCTCCTCACGGGTGAGGGGTGTGGGTCTGAGTATGGGGGCCGGGGGTTTATGTGTGTGTGGTGCCTGTCACCATGGAGAATCGATCTTATCTCCTCACAGGTGAGGGGTGTGGGTCTGAGTATGGGGGCCGGGGGTTTATGTGTGTGTGGTGCCTGTCACCATGGGGAATCGATCTTATCTCCTCACAGGTGAGGGGTGTGGGTCTGAGTATGGGGGCCGGGGGTTTATGTGTGTGTGGTGCCTGTCACCATGGAGAATCGATCTTATCTCCTCACAGGTGAGGGGTGTGGGTCTGAGTATGGGGGCCGGGGGTTTATGTGTGTGTGGTGCCTGTCACCATGGAGAATCGATCTTATCTCCTCACAGGTGAGGGGTGTGGGTCTGAGTATGGGGGCCGGGGGTTTATGTGTGTGTGGTGCCTGTCAGCATGGAGAATCGATCTTATCTCCTCACAGGTGAGGGGTGTGGGTCTGAGTATGGGGGCCGGGGGTTTATGTGTGTGTGGTGCCTGTCAGCATGGAGAATCGATCTTATCTCCTCACAGGTGAGGGGTGTGGGTCTGAGTATGGGGGCCGGGGGTTTATGTGTGTGTGGTGCCTGTCAGCATGGAGAATCGATCTTATCTCCTCACAGGTGAGGGGTGTGGGTCTGAGTATGGGGGCCGGGGGTTTATGTGTGTGTGGTGCCTGTCAGCATGGAGAATCGATCTTATCTCCTCACAGGTGAGGGGTGTGGGTCTGAGTATGGGGGCCGGGGGTTTATGTGTGTGTGGTGCCTGTCAGCATGGAGAATCGATCTTATCTCCTCACAGGTGAGGGGTGTGGGTCTGAGTATGGGGGCCGGGGGTTTATGTGTGTGTGGTGCCTGTCACCATGGAGAATCGATCTTATCTCCTCACAGGTGAGGGGTGTGGGTCTGAGTATGGGGGCCGGGGGTTTATGTGTGTGTGGTGCCTGTCACCATGGAGAATCGATCTTATCTCCTCACAGGTGAGGGGTGTGGGTCTGAGTATGGGGGCCGGGGGTTTATGTGTGTGTGGTGCCTGTCACCATGGAGAATCGATCTTATCTCCTCACAGGTGAGGGGTGTGGGTCTGAGTATGGGGGCCGGGGGTTTATGTGTGTGTGGTGCCTGTCACCATGGAGAATCGATCTTATCTCCTCACAGGTGAGGGGTGTGGGTCTGAGTACGGGGGCCGGGGGTTTATGTGTGTGTGGAGCCTGTCACCATGGAGAATCGATCTTATCTCCTCACAGGTGAGGGGTGTGGGTCTGAGTACGGGGGCCGGGGGTTTATGTGTGTGTGGTGCCTGTCAGCATGGAGAATCGATCTTATCTCCTCACAGGTGAGGGCTGTGGGTCTGAGTACGGGGGCCGGGGGTTTATGTGTGTATGGTGCCTGTCACCATGGAGAATCGATCTTATCTCCTCACAGGTGAGGGGTGTGGGTCTGAGTATGGGGGCCGGGGGTTTATGTGTGTGTGGTGCCTGTCACCATGGAGAATCGATCTTATCTCCTCACAGGTGAGGGGTGTGGGTCTGAGTATGGGGGCCGGGGGTTTATGTGTGTGTGGTGCCTGTCACCATGGAGAATCGATCTTATCTCCTCACAGGTGAGGGGTGTGGGTCTGAGGATGGGGGCCGGGGGTTTATGTGTGTGTGGTGCCTGTCACCATGGAGAATCGATCTTATCTCCTCACAGGTGAGGGGTGTGGGTCTGAGGATGGGGGCCGGGGGTTTATGTGTGTGTGGTGCCTGTCACCATGGAGAATCGATCTTATCTCCTCACAGGTGAGGGGTGTGGGTCTGAGGATGGGGGCCGGGGGTTTATGTGTGTGTGGTGCCTGTCACCATGGAGAATCGATCTTATCTCCTCACAGGTGAGGGGTGTGGGTCTGAGTATGGGGGCCAGGGGTTTATGTGTGTGTGGTGCCTGTCACCATGGAGAATCGATCTTATCTCCTCACAGGTGAGGGGTGTGGGTCTGAGTATGGGGGTCAGGGGTTTATGTGTGTATGGTGCCTGTCACCATGGAGAATTGATCTTATCTCCTCACAGGTGAGGGGTGTGGGTCTGAGTATGGGGGCCGGGGGTGTATGTGTGTGTGGTGCCTGTCACCATGGAGAATCGATCTTATCTCCTCACAGGTGAGGGGTGTGGGTTTGAGTATGGGGGCCAGGGGTTTATGTGTGTGTGGTGTCTGTCACCATGGAGAATCGATCTTATCTCCTCACAGGTGAGGGGTGTGGGTCTGAGTATGGGGGCCAGGGGTTTATGTGTGTGTGGTGCCTGTCACCATGGAGAATCGATCTTATCTCCTCACAGGTGAGGGGTGTGGGTTTGAGTATGGGGGCCAGGGGTTTATGTGTGTGGTGTCTGTCACCATAGAGAGACGGTCGAATATCCTTCTCACGGGTGGGGAGTGTGGGTCTGAGTATGGGGGCCAGGGGTTTATGTGTGTGGTGTCTGTCAGCATGGAGAGATGCCGAATGTCCTGCTCACAGGTGAGGGGTGTGGGTCTGAGTATGGGGGCCGGGGGCTTATGTGTGTGTGTGGTGTCTGTCACCATGGGGAAACGGCCGAATATCCTCCTCACAGGTGAGGGGTGTGGGTTTGAGTATGGGGGCCAGGGGTTTATGTGTGTGGTGTCTGTCAGCATGGAGAGATGCCGAATGTCCTGCTCACAGGTGAGGGGTGTGGGTCTGAGTATGGGGGCCAGGGGTTTATGTGTGTGTGGTGTCTGTCACCATGGGGAAACGGCCGAATATCCTCCTCACAGGTGAGGGGTGTGGGTTTGAGTATGGGGGCCGGGGGTTTATGTGTATGGTGTCTGTCACTATGGAGAGATGCCGAATGTCCTGCTCACAGGTGAGGGGTGTGGGTCTGAGTATGGGGGCCGGGGGCTTATGTGTATGGTGTCTGTCAGCATGGAGAGATGGCCGAATATCCTTCTCTCAGGTGGAGGGTGGGGATCTGTATGGGGTCAGGAGTTTATATGTATGAGGCGTGTATGTGTGTGGTGTCTTATCACATAGAGATGGCCAAATGTCCTCATTGTGCGGGAGTAGGATGTATCGGGGAAGGAGGGAGAGGAATCGTGAGTAACCATAGAGAGACCGCCAAATATCTTTCTGAAAGATGTGTGGGGAGGGGTTGGATTGGGGTGAGATTGTGGTAAGGGTAGGGAGTGGTGGTTGAGCTGTTTGTGTGGGGACAGCCGGGAGAGTGTACGATGGGTTGTCTGGGTAGGGTAAAGGAGGGCAAGCTAGTTTACTTTAACTGTTGCTTGTGCATGGGGTGAGTTTTCTTAGGGGCAAAAATCAAGATGCTGGTGGAGACACAAAAATCTGCTTGTTGCTGAAGATGCTGGAGGAGTCAGTGGATTGAGGAGTGGTGGCAAATGCATATGAGTGGGGGACAGCATATATTCCCAGTGAGGATTTACTTTTTATGCTACTTTTGTCTAGTATTGTTAAGGTTCCTAAGGGTGCTACAACATCTGACAACTGAGAGAAGCTACATGCAATGTTTTCTCTACTCTACTAGCTATAACTTCAGAAAGCTCTTTCTGTTACATTGGCTTCTGGCTTCTTCCCCCTTCCATCCCATCCATGATGAAGGGTCTCAGTCCAAAACGTTAACTGTTTATTCCCCTCCATATTTGCTGCCTGATCTGCTGAATCCCTCCAGCATTTGTGTGTGTTGTTCTGTTGCATTATTGAATAGGTCAGAATTTTATTTCTTAGATCGCAGAAGATTGAGAGGAGATTTGAAGGAGGTTAAAAAAAATTATGAAGGGTATAGACAGGGTAAATGAGGTTTTTCCACTGAGGTTGGGTGGGACTACAACGAGACGTAATGGGTTAAGGGTGAAAGGTGAAACGTTTAAGGGGAACACAAGCGGAAACTTCTTCACTCAGAGGGTTGTGAGAGTGGAACGAGCTGCCAGTGCAAGTGGTGCATGCAGGTTACATTGCATTATACAGGGAAAATACAAAAACAAAACTCCCAGCAGTAGTGAAGGCTGAAGGAAATGGGGAAGTAAAATAAAGCCAGCATTAATTTTAAAAACATTGTAATGGAAGTTAGCAAACTTGAAAATTGATTAATTTCAAGGATCTAATGACATTTGATACTGGTGACTTCAGAGATGGTAAATTATTTGCTTTTTATCTGCCAAAGTTTAAAAAAAAATGCTGCAATGCTTCCTGTACATTGAAGGGTCCCAAATGTAACCACAAAGGAGAGAGAGAGAGACACACACACAAAAGAAACTGGAAATTAAAAACCTGTCAGCTCAATGAGATAGTGGGGGAAGATACCGGAATCTATCATGAAGTCTGTGATTTTGAACCACCATGAAAAGAATGGTACAATCGTGTGGAACTGTAAATCCTCGTGGGAGGGAGAAAGCATTGATGTTGTGCGTTGTGACACTACACTCTGGGAGGTCGGTGGGGAGCATTCCCACAGGGATGCTGTAACAATCGGTGACAGCAGTGTTTCTCCTGGCAGGTACTCCAGGCGTTGGGAAAACCACCCTCGGTAAAGAGTTAGCTGGAAGAACTGGACTGACGTATGTGAATGTGGGAGAACTGGCAAAGGAAGGTGAGTATAGATTTGCATCTTCCAATTACTGGAACAGACATGAGTTATGGTGGTTTGTAGCCAGGTCAGTACTCTGCTGTTTCATATAACACATGAAAACATTTCTAAAAATCTACATCTCTCCTCTAAGTGATACTCACAATTCTTGAAAAGTTTGAGTTTCATTTTTAAAGGAAGGATTGATAACGTAGCTCCAGTATATATACTTCCATTCCCAGTAAGCACAAATATATTTCCTTTTTTAATTTTCAGCAAATTAAAGCCAGTGTTAGGAAACATTGTTTGTCATAAATTAATTTATCTCCATTAATTAAAGGACGTTCAGACTACTGAATTTTCAGCAGCTGCAGAAAAGATTTACAGTGTCTGGACAAATTGACTAATGTTTGACTAAATGACAAAGTTGATTGAATGTTTGCATTGCTGAAAAATGACAATTAAATATTTCAAAAAGTATGCAAAGTCTTTGTACTAGCTGTGACATTTTATAAACTAATAACAGGATGTAATATGATGAAATATTTGTCTTGTAAAACAATTGCTTTTGGAAACAATTACCTTGGCTTACTTCATGGATTTCCTTATTTAAACGTAATAATGAATGTTGTGTTCAGATAAAAGCATGAACATTTTGAGTTTAGATAGAAAAGACCTCTGGGAAGTGATGACCATTGCTTGGTGATACTGTTGTGTGGCAATTCTCGCCCTGATTTTATATGCAGTGGATTCTGGTTGATTGGGCCATTAACTAATTGGGCGAACTACTTCTTTGGGACAACTCTTAAAAAATTCACAACCGTTTTGCTCACAGCAGTTTCAAGCATTCAGGCTTGGAGATGCCAGAAATGGCCAGGAGTGAAATTGAAACAATTTCACTACTTCAACAAGTTAGGAACTAAGAAGAATTTGAAAATATCGGCAATTATCTTTAATGTTACAATTAAGTGGAGGATAGACAATATGCAACAGGTGCAGGAGTAGGCCATTCACCCCTCGAGCCAGCACCGCCATTCACTGTGATCATGGCTGATCATCCACAATCAGTACCCTATTCCTGCCTTGTCCCCATATCCCTTGACTCCGCTATCTTTAAGAGCTCTATCTGACTCTTTCTTGAAAGCATCCAGAGAATTGGCCTCCACTGCCTTCTGAGGCAATCGTCAAGAACACTGTGTGAAGGCAGTCCATTAGCTCCACTCAGTGTCTGTGCTGGTTTTGTTCATTTACGGTCAATCGAAGGAATACGTTTTTGTACAGTGAATAATTCCTCCGTCAGTAACTATTAGGAAGTAATACAGTTTTCCAGTACTGTAGTAGTATTGGTAATGTTCTAATTTATTCTGTATTTCATTTAAATATTAAATTTGTTACTCAATTTGTCATTTTTATACCTTTTTATGTATAAAACTTTGGCAAAATATACTGGTCCTGATGTGCCCATATTAACTGGAATCCACTGTATATTTTATGTATCAATGTGGGTTTAATATTTGTGAATGTATCTGTACTTTTCTGTCCTAATGGATGTTGCTAGTCAGGAGACAGCTATAAACCAGTATGTTTGTAATATATCTGCAAAGGTCAGCTGTATGAAGGCTATGATGAAGAATATTCGTGTCCCATTCTGGATGAAGACGGGGTGAGTATTGCAGTAGAAAACTTACTATCATCCAAAATGCATTTCAAACATCTGCCCATTTACTTTGTGTTGATTTGTTCAATCCCAAATGTCAGCTTAAATCAAGGAACTTGAGGCTATCAGGCAGGAACTTGGAAGCATAAATTGGAAACAGATATTCCGTACTTTTCTCAGGGAAAAGTACAGAAGAAATGTGGCAAAGGTTCAGGGGATATTTGTGTAGAGTTCTGCATAGGTACATTCCAATGAGACAGGGAAAGGATGGTAGGGTACAGGAACCATGGTGTACAAAGGCTGTTGTAAATCTAGTCAAGAAGAAAAGAAGAGCTTATGAAAGGTTCAAAACGCAAGGTAATGATCGAGAGCTAGAAGATTATAAGGCTAGCAGGAAGGAGCTCAAGAAAGAAATTAGGAGAGCCAGAAGGGGCCATGAGAAGGCCTTGGCGGACAGGATTAAGGAAAACTCCAAGGCATTCTGCAAGTATGTGAAGAGCAAGAGGAGAGGACGTGAGAGAATAGGACCAATCAAGTGTGACAGTGGAAAAGTGTGTATGGAACCGGAGGAGATAGCAGACGTACTTAATGAGTACTTTGCTTCAGTATTCACTACAGAAAAGGATCTTGGCGATTATAGGGATGATTTACAGTGGACTGAAAAGCTTGAGCATGTAGATATTATGAAAGAGGATGTGCAGGCGCTTTTGGAAAGCATCAAGTTGGATAAGTCACTGGGACTGGTCGAGATGTAACCCAGGCTACTGTGGGAGGTGAGGGAGGAGATTGCGGATCCTCCAGCGTTGATCTTTCCACCATCAATGGGGATGGGAGAGGTTCCGGAGGATTGGAGTATTGCGGATGTTGTTCCATTATTCAAGAAAGGGAGTAGAGATACCCCAGGAAATTATAGACCGGTGAGTCTTACTTCAGTGGTTGGTAAGTTGATGGAGAAGATCCTGAGAGGCAGGAATTATGAACATTTGGAGAGGCATAATATGAATAGGAATAGTCAGCATGGCTTTGTGAAAAGCAGGTCGTGCCTTACAAGCCTGATTGAATTTTTTGAGGATGTGACTAGACACATTGATGATGGTAGAGCAGTAGATGTAGTGTATATGGATTTCAGCAAGGCAGTTGACAAGCTACCCAATGCAAGGCTTATTGAGAAAGTAAGGAGGCATGGGATCCAAGGGGAAATTGCTTTGTGGATCCAGAACTGGCTTGCCCACAGAAGGCAAAGAGTGATTGTAGATGGGTCATATTCTGCATGGAGGTCAGTCACCTGTGGTGTGCCCCAGGGATCTGTTCTGGGACCCCTACTCTTCGTGATTTTTACAAATGACCTGGATGAGGAAGTGGAGGGATGGGTTAGTAAATTTGCTGATGACACAAAGGTTGGAGGTGTTGTGGATAGTGTGGAGGGCTGTCAGAGGTTATAGCGGGACATTGATAGCATGCAAAACTGGGCTGAGAAATGGCAGATGGAGTTCAACCCAGATAAGTGTGAAGTGGTTAATTTTGATAGGTCAAATATGATGACAGAATATAGTATTAATGATAAGACTCTTGGCAGTGTGGAGGATCAGAGGGATCTTGGGGTCCGAGTCCATAGGACACTCAAAGCTGCTGCACAGGTTGACTCTCTGGTTAAGAAGGCATATGGTGCATTGGCCTTCATGGAAGTGAGTTTAGGAGCCGAGAGGTAATGTTGCAGCTATATAGGACCCTGGTCAGACCCCACTTGGAGTACTGTGCTCAGTTCAGGTCACCTCACTATAGGAAGGATGTGGAAACCATAGAAAGGGTACAGAGGAGACTTACAAGGATGTTGCCTGGATTGGAGAGCATGCCTTATGAGCATAGTTTGAGTGAACTCGACCTTTTTTCCTTGGAGCGACAGAGGATGAGAAGTGACCTGATAGAGGTGTATACGATGGTGAGAGGCATTGATCGTGTGGATAGTCAGAGGCTTTTTCCTAGGGCTGAAATGGCTAACAGTAGAGGGCACACTTTTAAGGTGCTTGGAAGTAGGTACAGAGGAGATATCAGTGGTAAGTTTTTTTACGCAGAGAGTGGTGAGTGCGTGGAATGGGCTGCCGGTGACGGTGGTGGAGGCGGATGTGATAGGGTCTTTTAAGAGACTCCTAGACAGGTATATGGAGCTCAGGAAAATAGAGGGCTATGGGTAATACTAGGTAATTTTTAAGGTCAGGATATGTTCGACACAGCTTTGTGGGCCGAAGAGCCTGTATTGTGCTGTAGGCTTTCTATGTTTCTAACCAGGAAAGTTAGACTTATTTACATAATTGTGCATGAGCATTGGAATAGAGCAGGGAAGGAATCAACTAAGTTGTAAAACGACCAGGTTGTACTTGTTGCCTGAATGAAACCTTGGAGTTTCATTCCTTAGCAACACATACAAAATTCTGGAGGAACTCAGCAGGTTAGGCAGCACCTGCTCAGCACCTCCAGCAGTTTTTGTGTGTTGCTTCGGATTTCCAACATCTCTCATCTTCATGAGTTTCATTCCTCGCCTTGTCCACTGTCAATGATATTGTTATTTTCGGTGTTTTGGGTAGGATTTGGGTTTCAACATTTGATGTTTATTAAACAACTGAACCAAGATATCTCTGGTTTGTTCTACCCTCACCAAAAACTTTGACAAACTTCTGTAGTTGCACAGTGGAGAGTATCCTAACTGGCTGTATCACGGCCTGATATAGAAACACCAATGCCCAGGATCAGAAAAGTCTACTGAAGGTGGTGGATACAGCCAAGTCCATCACAGGCAAAGCCTTCCCCACCATTGAGCACAAATATAAGGAGCTCTGCTACAAGAAAGCAGCATCTATCATAAAAGACACCCGCCATCCAGGCTATGCTTTCTTCTCACTGCTACTATCAGGGAGAAGGTACAGAAGCTGTAGGTCCTTCACCAGCGGGTTCAGGAACAGTTATTGAATTGGTGCGAATAACTTCAATCACCACATTCTGCAACTTATAGTTTCACTTTCAATGACTCTTTACAACTTGTTCTTGGTATTAATAGTATTATTTTATTTGCGCAATTTGTCTTTTGCACATTGGTTATCTGTAAGTTTTTGTTTAAGTATAGATTTTTTTCATAAATTCCATATTTCCTTATTTTCTGTAAATATCTGCAAGAAAATGAATCTTGTTAGTATATGATGACGAATTAAAGATTGATAATATTTTGACTTTGACTAATGGAATTTGCTTTGCAGGTGATTGACGAACTTGAGGAGAAGATGAATGAAGGCGGGGTAATTGTGGATTACCATGGGTGTGACTTCTTCCCAGAGCGATGGTTCCACATTGTCTTTGTCCTTCGAACAGACAACTCAATCTTGTATGACAGATTAGAGAACAGGTACTGGGTCTGCCTATTCCGCTAACTTGCAGTGTTTTCAAAGTAGTTCATTGTACATGTACCGTCTTCCCCTAAAAAAAAATCACCCTAGTTACTGATTAATTGAACTGATCTTTGGGAAATTGCAGATTGCAGAGAAAGGTGCTATAAGGGTTTCAGGGAGAAGGCAGTGGATTGGGGCAGAGGGAAATGGCTCAGTGGACCAAATGGCCTAGTTCTACTCCTGCATTTTATGATCTCAGCAATGAATATAGTTTCCAGGGTAGTGTTTTTTTTTCCCTCATACTTTGTCCAGAGGTCCGCTGTTTATGGCAGAACTTTAACAGTAACTGTCAGTAGACTAGTTCAATGCATGGGACAGCAGAGTTGCTGTACCATTGCCTCTACAGCAGCAGCCTTGTGTGAATTAATTAGAAAAAGGTATCCAATTTCATGTTTCCCTTTTCTAACAAATTTCATGACATATGCCATGATATTAAGCCTGATTCTGATTCTTTTGCTAGATCCCTGCCAGTGAAGCCCCTTCTGAAGTTAATATTAGTTTTACTTGGTCTGTATTAAAGAGAATTCTTTATTTTTAAAGCAAGCAGCAGAGTAGCATAATGGTTAGTGTAACGTTTTACAACACCAATGATTATTGATCACGGTTCGATGGCTGTTAGCAAAAAAAAGAAAAACAGGGTAGCGTGGTAGAGTAGCAGTTAGCACAATGTTTTACAGTGCCAGTGATCACCGGTCGGGGTTCAATTTTCACTGCTCTCCTAAGGGGTTTGTATGTTCTCCCCATGACCAGTGATCTATGAGTATTAGTATTAAATGTGTTAGTGTTTGCTTTGCTCATCTTACTTACAAGATATTCTGTAACAAACCAAATTTCTTTGATCAAAAAGGCTCTCTTATTATAATAATTGTTTAATTTTTGTTTATTGTTCTTCAGGGGTTACAGTGGGAAGAAACTTCAGGACAACATACAGTGTGAGATTTTCCAGACTATATATGAAGAGGCAATGGAATCCTACCAAGAGGAGATAGTGCATCAGCTGCCCAGCAACACGCCCGAGGACATGGAAAGAAACTTGGAACAGATTGTACAGTGGGTCGAACAGTGGAAGAAAGATAACAATTAAATGCTAGCAGTTAAGGACAGTTTTAGGTTTAGACCAGGGGTTCCCAACCTGGGGTCCATGGACCCTTTGCTAATGGTATTGGTCCATGGCATAAAATAGGTTGGTAACCCCTGGCTTAGAAGATTGATTGCTGGCTTAAAAAGAAACTAGTATACTGAGACAGCTGGTTTTCATTGGGCTGTATGTAACATTGTGAAAGAGTACTGGTATTTTACACAGTGGAAAACACAAAGAACATTTAGACTGTATAGATATTTACTTGTGTATTTACGAACAGAATTGTATAATGATCAATGCAGAAATTTTGCTATTAAACCAAGATGTATAAATCAATATTGTTAAAGCTAATTGAAGAAATATCATTGCTTTTCATTTACAGGTTGCATTTGCTGTCAGTTCTGTAGGAACTAAATAGTTTGGGTGATTGATTTGGTTGTCCGTTGTATGCGATGATGACAGATTTGTGCATTTCTTCTGTTAGATGATTTGAATTGCACAAACAAGCCTGTGCAGGAGAGTTTTTAAAGTGGAAAAGCCATTGTGCTTTGGCAGTTCCGCTGTTTTGACCTTGGAAGTCTGGGCCCAGTTGTACAAGTCGTTGTCACAACTGCGGTCTTCTTTGGTTGCAGTGACTTCTTCTATGTCTTGTCATGCCCTTTCTCTGTATGAAGTGTTGAAGAACTGCCTTCCACTCTCACTGTTGATCTCATCCACCCAGTCTGCCAGAGCTGACTTTCCGTGCTAGGACAGGCATGTCCCTTATATAGTTAGGGTAAACATGCAAAAACAAAGATATGGACTGCCAAGCCATGTGCTGAAGTTGCAGGATTGCTTGTGATGAGGAACTTGCCAATGAACTAACTGTTCATTGGACTGCACGGTCATTTCTGAGTCAGAAGGTTGTGAGTTAAAGTCATCAAAGTTCAAAGTAGAATCTATTATCAGGGGTACGTACATATCACCACATACCCTGAGATTCTTTTTCCTGCACGCATACTTAGCAAATCTATAGAACAGTACCTGTAAGCAGGATCAATGAACAATGAACAGAAGTAGATATTCCAGAGCAGTCCTGAGGGAGCTTTGCACTGTTGTAAATGCCTTTTATTTAAATGTGTTTATTTTTGAGATACACCTGGGTGGAGAAAGTATTGTTATTTTTGTTACTGAATTCAAAATTTCTTAATAGAGCCATTCTATCAATGTAAAAATGTAACTATTCATACAAATTCAATACTTTAGAGTGGAAGATATTTAAGCCATGGAAACGAAAGTTAAAATTATAATGCAAAACATATAGTACTTATCATATTTTGTAATTTGACCTCTAAAGTGCAATAATGTTATTTCATTATAAATAAAATAGGTGTCTCTTTGGTGGCACGACACATTATGATGTCTCCTCGAGCACTACTATTTACAGTGCTAGAAAGTTTGTGAACCCTGTAGAATTTTCTCTATTTCTACATAAATATGACCTAAGGTGTGATCAGATCTTCATGCAAGTCCTAAAACTAGATAGAGAACCCAATTAGATAAATATCACAACAACATTGTACATGTTCATTTATCGAGAAAATTGATCCGATATTACATATATTTGTTGGAAAAAGTATGTGAACCTCTGGTGTAATGCCTACTACAAAAGCTATTTGGAGTCAGTTGTTGCAATCAATGAGATGAGATTGGAGGTGTGGGTTGTAGAGGTGCCTGCCCTACGAAAAAGACACACAAAGTCAGGTTACTGACAGAGCCTGCTCTTCTCAATATAAATCTGTTTATCTGCACCATGCCTCAATCAAAACAGCTTTCAGAGGACCTTAAAAGAAGAACTGTAGAGATGCATCAAGCTGGAAAAGGCTACAAAAGCATTTCTAAAGACCTGAGTGTTCGTCAGTCCGCAGTCAGAGAAATTGTCTACAAATAAAACAAACTCAGTACTGTTGCTACTCTCCCCCCGAGTGGGCAACCTGCAAAGATCACACCAAGGCACCGCATGCAGTGCCGAAAGAGGTGAAGAAGAACCAAAGGGTAACAGCAAAAGACCTGCAGAACTCTCTAAAGTTGCTAAAGTTTCTGTTCATGTGTCTGCCATAAGAAAAAACATTGAACAAGAATGATGTTCATGGAAGTACACCACGAAGGAAACAACTGCTCTCCAAAAAAAAAAAAAAATTGCAGCACATCTCAAGTTTGCAAAAGACCACCTGGATGTTCCACAATGCCTTTGAGACAATGTTCTGTGGACTTTCTGGCAGAAAGGCACACTGCTGTTAGGAGGAAAAAGGGCACTGCACACCGACACCAAAACCTCAACCCAACTGTGAAGCACGGTGGAAGGAGCATCATGGTTTGGGGCTGATTGGCTGCCTCAGGGCCTGGACAGTTTGCAATCGTTGAGGGAATGATGAATTCAAAATTTTATCAAGACATTTTACTGGAGAATGTCAGGCGAACAGTCCATCACCTGAAGCTTAATAGAAGTTGGATACTGCAACAAGACAATGATCTGAAAGACGAGGGTAAATCAACAACAGAATGATCTTTTAAAAAAAGTAACTTCATCTTTTGGAATTGCCAAGTCAATGTCCTGACCTTAATCCTGTAGAAATGTTGTGGAAGGACCTGAAGGAAGTAGATCATACAAGGAAGCTCACCAATATCCTAGAGTTAAAGCAGATTTGTAAAGAGGAATGGCCTAAAATTCCTCCAAGCTGCTGTGCAGGATTGATCAACAGTTACCAGAAAAGTTTGAAGTTATTGCTGTACAAGGGGGTTACACCAGTTACCGAAAGCAAATGTTCACATACTTTTTCCAACAAATACATGTAATATTGGATCGTTTTTCTCAATAAATAAATGAACAAGTGTAATGTTTTTGTGTTATTTATTTAATTGGGTTTGGGACTTGGATGAAGATCTGATCACATTATAGGTCCGTATACTCGCCACCGCACATCTATAGAAGTTTGTCAAAGTTTAAGTTGAATTTTCACAAACTTGAGGAAGTAGAGGTGGCACTTCAGCTTGTGTGTTTTTTTTTCAATTTACAGCCATAGATACTTCCAATTAGGAAAAAGCAGTGTAAACAGTTTCAATCAGGAATTGGAATCATCATGATAAACTGAATGTAATTCTTTCTTGACAATTTAAAGATTTAACGTACAGATTTCAACCATTAGATAGTGAAATTTGACCTTCCTCTGTCACCTCTGATCTCTTCCCCTGTTTCCTCCTACAATTTATTGTCTCCCTACATCAGACATCATACTCAGCCATAAAATGTGTTAGAAGAAATAGAGATCAAAGCATTACAAATTTGAATTTCTACCTAGATCATGGTCTTCACTCACTTCCTGCTGTAATCAACACATTAGAGGACTGGGTCACATGGACCTCTCCTTCCAGCGTGATGATTAAGCCAGTGGACATATATTTTTGGGAGTGACAACACAGGCAAAGCCAGCAATCCCTAAATGTCCTGGAGCCTTCTTGGAAAACAGCTGCTCTTACGAATAGCGAATTCCATGAGGGGAATCCAACAACAGTGAAGGAACAGAGATATTGCAGACAGAATGATGGGTGTTTCTTAGAATGTACAGGTTGGTGGTAGGGAGTGCAAGTTTGTGCGATGCTGTTGAAGTATCAGCATTAAGTGATTCCAAATATATTCTTTAGATGGCAGAAGTACACTAGGGAGAAAGTGGGCTGATTTATTCTGGATGGTGCCCAGCTCTTGAGTGCTGTTGGAGTTTCCCCAGTTCAAACAATTAGAGCTATTGGGGTAGCAGAGAAGCAATATGGTTAACTCAACAATTTACAGTGTGCCAGCTGTAAGATTGGGGTTCGATTCCAGCTGCTGTCTGTAAGGAGTTTGTACACTCTCCTGGTGACTGCCTGGGTTTCCTCCCACATAGTAAAGATGTACAAGTTAGGGTTTGTAAGTTGAGAGCATACTACGTTGACACCAGAAGCATAGCAACACGGGGGGCGGGGGCTGCCCAGCACAGTGCTCGTGATTTGACACAAACGACACATTTCTCTGTATGCTTCAATGTACATGTAAAAAATAAAGGTAATCTTTATTTCTTCAGTCATATAAAGAAATAATATGACTTTTTCGTAGGGCTTGGCGGCTGGCATGCCTCAGTGACCCGGAGACCTATGTTGGCTGGAGCCAGGGCTCTATGCTTTAGCTCTTGGTAGGGTCAGCCATGGCAAAGGCCAAAGGGTAAAGGCCAGAGTAAGAGTGGTCCACCAGTCCCTCAGGTTTGGAGTTTTAGTTCAGGGCTAACAACCCTGACTGGTAAAACAAAACTGATATCGAAACAGAGAAGGAGCTCTTCCATTGCTGCCCTAAACACCAGCGGTGTAATGGGCAGTAAGTTATTTCTTTAATCTGTTCCATTCTGATCCTCTCATAGTGAAGTACTTGTGTGAGGTGATACAATCCGTATGCACACAATTAGAAACATAGAAAACCTACAGCACAATACAGGCCCTTCGGGCCCACAAAACTGTGCCAAACATGTCCTTACTTTAGAAATTACCTAGGGTTACCCATAGCTCTCTATGTACCTACCTCCATCTCTGTCTGTCCATACTGTCACACACAGATATAGAAGGACTCTTTATTGCTATTTCGATATCAATTTTGTTTTACCAGTCGAGGTTGTTACCCTGAGCTGAAAGGATTAGGATTTTGTTTTTAAATACAAGAATATATAAAACTGTTATATATTAAAAAAAAGTGTTAACTTCCAGGTCTATTAGGTTCATTCGAACTGGAAAAATATTAAAGCCTCATTGTCTAAATTGCAGGGAAAGTGAGGAGAGGAAGGGATGAAGGGAGAGGACTGTTGTAGGGAGCTCAAATGTCAAAAGAGATAATGGTGTGAAGTGAAAGGGCTTGGGAGTGGGAGAAGTTAAAAAAAAAATGACCTGAACTATGTTTATTATCACTGACTTATAGAACAGAGAATATTACAGCACATTACAGGCCCTTCAGCCCACGATGTTGTGTCACCCGTATAACCTACTCTAACATCAATCTAACCCTCCCTTCTTACATTGCCCTGCATTTTTCTATCATCCATGAGTCTCTGAAATGTTCAGTATCTGCCTCTGCCACCACCGCTGGCAGTGCATTCCAGCGTCCATCACTCTGTGTAAAGAACTTACCTCTGACATTCCCCCCTATATTTTTGTCCCATTCACCTTAAAATTATGCCCCCTCATACTAGCCATTTCTGCTCTGGGGAAAAAGTCTATGCCTGTCTAATTATCCTATGCCTGTAATCTACTTTGTTAGTGTAGATTTCAGACCAGTCCTGGTACTGTCAACTCTCTGACTCACATTGGATAGGGATCACCAGGTTGCATGTGAATGAGCATTCTTTGAGATGAGGTGGGTTCTCTGAGACCCTCAGACCTGGCTGTTGCTGCTGTGCTGTTTGCCACTGATATTTTATGGCTGGTTTTCAGAAACAGCTGGAGTTAGTTCAGTAGTCAGTAGCACCTGGCATGCTATGGATATTGTTGCAGTCCTTGGCAAGGATAACTGCAGTAATGTTGCATTAACCAAAGCTTAGTAAGTACATTAAAACTTGTTCAACCTATGAAGCTTATCACACAGTTCTCCATTCAGGGGAGCTGTATATTAAATAAATCTGTGCCCCCTATAAGTAAAAACATATTTGAGTATCGAAAGTTGAAATGTATCAGAAGCTAGAGGTACAAGTGCCTTTGTAAAACTTTGTACATTGTAACCTCTTTAATAAACAAATTAACTAGACTGTAACACATCTGACTCCTTTTCAATTCATCTTGTGTTTTATATTATGCCTGATTTTGCACACCCAGTCAAGAAGTTAAAACTGGGTAACACTGTAATGATGTTTAGGAGTAAGTTACGTATTTCAGTGGGCAGTTAAGCGTCAACCACATCAGTGAGCCTGGAGTCACAAGTAAATCAGACTAGATAAAGATAACAAATTTCCTTTCCTTAAAGATATCTGATAATTTAGAAATATAACTAAAACATTAGGATTAAAAATGAATTAATTGATGCATATTTTGATTGAGTTTTAAATTTCAGAATTTTTTCCCAGTAGTTTACCTTACCCCAATGTACTATTGTCAGTGAACTTGAATGTCACTTCAGAGACCCACTCCAACAAGGCGTCAGGACGCTAGAGCAGGGATCCAATCACAGACCCAGTACTGTGCGCACAGTGATATCAATTGAGTAACAAGTCCCAAGGTGCAAACAAAGTCAACATCAAAGTTCCAGCAGAGATCAAAATATACAGAGAAATCCAAAAACCAGAATTGGGAAACAGGTAGAGTCGACAGACAGAGTAGAGATACAAATGCTGGAAAGGCTTAGGAAAATTCACTGGCACAATCTGGTAACAAACAGGTGAAAACACAGGACTGAAATACACTGACAATAAACAGAGAGGCAGATGATAGGTGGAGCACAATGAGACACAGGTGGCAGCAATACAGGTAATAATGAGAAACTGACAGGGGCCGGAGTAGAGCAGGCGCGGGGAGAGGAGCACATGGCAATACAAAACAACAGACTGACAGCTGGGGGAAACACACAAAAAGACAGAGTTCAACTGGAGGTACTGACACAAGGTTGATGTAAATGTCATACAAAGTTGGTACAAGTGCAGAGGCTTGAAACATACAAATACCCACTTACTGCCAATATATATTTTAAAAATATTTATTTCTGGTCATTACTTTCTATCATGGGGGAACAGTGAATTCATGAAAGCATAACTTTCTGATTGAAGTGCAAGACAGAAAGGACTAAGTGACCAAAAGGTTGCTAATGAGACCAAAAACAATGCGGTGTAGCTGTAGGCAGGAACAGCCAGATGCAGAAAGAGCTGGATATTGGAAGAGATGTAGACAGACAGACTGTGTGTAGGAATAGTGTGTGAGGAGAGCTGTAGACAGGAAGAGCTGGAGCTGTAGACAGGAACACTGTAGGAAGAGCTGTAGATGGGAAAGGGCTGTAGACAGGAACACTGTAGGAATGGCTGTGGACAGGAACACTGTAGGAATGGCTGTGGACAGGAACACTGTAGGAAGAGCTATAGACAGGAACACTGTAGGAAGAGCTGTAGACAGGAACATTGTAGGAAGGGCTGTAGAAGGGAACACTGTAGGAATGGCTGTAGACAGGAACACTGTAGGAAGGGCTGTGGACGGGAATACTGTAGGAAGAGCTGTAGACAGGAACACTGTAGAAGGGCTGTAGACAGGAACACTGTAGAAGGGCTGTAGACAGGAACACTGTAGGAAGAGTTGTCGACAGGAACACTGTAGGAAGGGCTGTGGGCAGGAACTGTGGGAAGAACTGTAGATGGGAAGAGCTGTGGACAGGAACACTCAGTGTAGGAACAGCTAGCTGTGGGAAGTGGCCTGTGGAGGACACTGTGGTGACAGCTGTAGACGGGAAGAGGTGTGCGTGGGAACAATGTGTACGTAAGGAGCTGCCGTGGATGTGACATCAGGGAAGGGCGGGTGTTCCGTGTGATCGGAGTTTGCGGGCAGATTCCGGAGTTTCGCCGCTCCGAGTAGGTAAGGGTCGGGTGATAGTGGCTGTGGTGAGGTGGAGGCGGTTTCTTCCGGACCCTGACACCGTCCAGTCGCTTCAGGGTCTGTCCCCTTGCTCCGTCTCTCAGCCTGAAAAGTTCTCGGCACCGAGGAACTTCCCTGCATCACGCTCGGCTGTCGAACAGGCCGGCAGGTGAGGCTGGGTTGGGAAACAGGTGGGGTGGACATTGCGGGAGCCCTGGGCAGGTGAGGAACAGGTGGGGTGGTCAGCGGCGGGGGCACGGTACGGGAGCCCTGGGCAAGTGCGGCGGTGCGGAGCAGAGGTGGATAGGTGTGACGGCGTGGGACGGATGAGGCTGGGAGGGTAACAGGTGGAGTGGTCGGTCGGAGGCGGGAGCCCTGGGCAGGTGGGGCGGAACGGGGACAGCAGTTCAGGCCGGTGGACGTGCGGGGGTGTCTGGGTTGCGGCTCCGCGAGGCCTCCAGTAACTGAAGAAGACCGACTTACTGATAGAGTTGTATTTATGTATGTTTGTGGAAGTTATACACACACAGTTTTGTACTTGTTAAAACAAATATAAATAATTGTTTATTGTAAATTAATTATATATGAATGTACCTGTATATTTATAACTAACCATGCATTTAGTTAATTACTTACTAACTCGCTCTGACCGTACCAAGTTCACTGGAAGACCAAGTTGTTTGCCCACTTCAATGCATTTTTGATCAATTACCCCATTCAGGGTGAGGAACAAGTGCAGGGAAGATGTACAACCGTGTCGCCAGGACTCCGGGGGGTGGGGGTGAGTTATAGGGAGAGGTTGGCCAGGTTAGGTCTTTATTCCATGGAATGTACGAGAATGAGGAGCGAGCTTATAGAAATATTTACATTTATGAGAGGTGACAGTCTTTTCCCCAGAGTGGGGGAAACCAGCACTAGGAAGCATAGGTTTAGGGTGAGAGGGGAAAGATTTAAAAGGGACCTTAGGAGAGAGTGGTGACCATATGGAACCAGCTGCCAGAGGAAGCGGTTGAGTACAATAGTATTCCAATAGTTATCAGTAGGTATTCTGAGGGACCAGATATATAAGCATTTAGATAGACATGGACTGATTAAGGATAATCAGCGTGGCTTCATGCATGGTAGGTCATGTCTAACGAATCTTGCAGGGTCTTTCGAGGAAATTATCAGGAAAGTTGATGAAGGCAAGGCAGTGGATGTTATTTACATGGATTTTGATAAGGTCCTGCATGGGAAGTTGGTCAAGAAGGTTCAGTCACTCAGCATTCAAGACGAGGTGGCAAGTTGGATTAGACATTGGCTTCGGGGGAGAGGCCAGAGAGTGGTAGTAGATGGTTGTCTCTCTGATTGGAGGCCTGTGACGAGTGGAGTGCTGCAGGGACTGGTGCTGGGTCCACTGTTATTTGTCATCTATATCAATGACTTGGATGATTATGTGGTAAACTGGATCAGCAAATTTGTGGATGACACCAAGACTAGGGGTGTAGTGGACAGCGAGGAAGACCATCATGGATTGCAGTGGGATCTGGACCAGCCTGGAAAATGGGCTGAAACATGACAGATGGAATTTAATGCAGACAGTGTGAGGGTTAGCACTTCAGTAGGACCAACCAGGGTAGGTCTTACACGGTGAATGGTCAGACACTGAGGAGTGTGGTAGAACAAAGGGATCTGGGAATACAGGACTATAGTTTGTTGAAAGTGGTGTTACAGGTAGATAGGGTCATAAAGAAAACTTATGGCACATTGGCCTTCATAAAGCAAAGAAGTTACATAAGACATTTGTGATGCCTAATTTAGAGTACATTGTGCAGCTTTGGTCACCTACCTACAGAAATACGTAAATAAGGTTGAAAGAGTACAAAGAAAAACTACAAGATTGTTGCTGGGTTTGGCGGACCTGAGTTATAAGAAAAGATTGAATAGGTAATGTAAAAGATTGAGAGGAGATTTGATAGAGGTATACAAAAATTATGAGGGGTATAGATAGAGTAAGTGCAGGCAGGCTTTTTCCACTGAAATTGGGTGGGACTACAACTAGAGGTCTTGGGTTAAGTATGAAAGGTGAGAAGTTCAAGGGGAACATGAGGGGAAACCTCTTCATTCTGAGGGTGTTGAACGAGCTGGCAGCATAAGTGATGCATGTGAGTTTAAGGGAAGTTTGGATAGGTACATGGATGATAGGGGTATGGAGGGCTATGATCCTGGTGCAGGTCGATGGGAGTAGGCAGTTTAAATGGTTCAGCAGGAACCAGATGGGCCAAAGAGCCTGTTTCTGTGCTGTACTTTTCTATTTAAGAAGCACAGGTCGGTACATGGAGAGGTGGAGCTTAGCGGGATGTAGACCAAACACAGGAAATTGGGGCTATCTTGGTGGGCACCATGGTTAGCAGAGACTTCTTGGGCCAACTGCCCTGTTTCCATCCTGTAATAGCTAAATCACCCCACACTGCTATGTACCCCCTATGCCGTAATCTGTCAAAAAGCTTTAGTTTCATCTGGTAATCAGTGTGGCTGTCACTGAATGTGAGGGAAAGCACAGTTGCTGGAAATCTGACAGAAAATTATATTTTCCCTTCCTCCAAATGTCACTGAGATTGCCCTCCCCCAAAAGAACTCGCTGAGGTTGCCTTTCCCCCAGCAGGACTCGCTGCTGCTGGTGAGTGATGTGCCCTGGCTAACTTGTTCAGTGAGTTTTACATTAGTCAAAGGGGCTTACATTATCGATCTATTTATTGAGATACAACATGGAACAGGCCCCTCTGGACTTAGAGCCACGCTGCCCAGTAATTCACGTTTTAACCCCAGCCTATCGTGGAACGATTTACAATGACCAATTAACCTACAAATGGTTCATCTTTGGACTGTGGGAGGAAACCAGAGCACCTGGAGGAAACCCACGCGGTCACAGGGAGAACGTACAAACTGTTTACAGACAGCTACAGGAATTGAGCCTGGGTCACCGGAACTATAAAGCATTGTGTTAACCACTGTGACACCATGCCATCTCATTATGCAACTTATATGTTACCTGGGTCCAGTATCAAATGTGGCAGACTTGTTCTGGGATTACTGATATTGTCAGACAAGTTAGTGGATCACAGGATTTGGGCGTTCATACTTCTATAAAGTTCCAGGTGAATAAGAATTATTTGTCACTGGTTATATTTTGGTTAAAAGATCTTGACTCCATTTTATCAACTTGCTCATGGCCTTGCATTCTACAGTGATCCCATCAAATGTTATTCACTTGTCTGAAGCAAATGGTTTCCAAACATGTAAAGAAGCAGGTGATTAGCGCAGAAGGATTTTGATGACAAAGTTCTGTTGAAGGTTGTTTTCTGTGTATGCTTAATGGCTGCAGATTGGAGGGATTTGGAGTGCAGTTTGTGTTTATTCAGTCAGAGACATACGGCACAGAAACTGGCTCATGGCCTGCACCCATCCCACTGGCCTGCATCAGGATCCTAGTGCCCTTTTTAAGTGTCTGTCTAAATGACTCTTAAACACAGTAATTGTATCTGACTTGAAAGGTCTTTGGAATATTACAATAATTATACAAGATAGGCTCCTGCTACCTATTAAATGCTCCGAATGACCTGCGTCTCACATAGCCTCTGACAACCAAGTCCAGCTCCTGGCCTTCACGTGTGGCTTAGCTACTAAGCCCAGTGGAACAGCTTCTACTGAAAAGAGAAGGAGCAAAAGTGGGATACTGGGGCCTTAAAACCATTTGCTTTGGGCAGATGGGGCTTGTCAGCTGTGGTTGGCAACTCAACTGGAAGGAAAATCTCTGATCTCAAACTTCCGCTGCCTCGCAGCTATACCCACTCATCCGGACAATTTTGGGACTAAACCCTGAAGAAGTTTAGGGGGAACATGAAAGGAAACTTCTTCACTCAGAGGGTCATGAGAGTGTGGCACGAGCTGCTGGCACAGGTGGTGCCTGCCAACTCGATTTCAAAATTTACGAGAAGTTTGTATAGGTACATGGACGGGAGGGCGATGGTCCAGGTACAGTGCAATGGGAATAAGCCGTTTAAATGGTTTGGTACATACAATCTAGGCTAAAAGACCTGTTTCTGTGCTGTACTTTTCTCTGATTCTATGTGTCACATACCCCGTGACGGGGATAAAGAACCAGCAGAAATAGAAAGCACTTTGGAGTCTCGTATTGCTAACAACTAATAATATTTATTAGTAACTATACAATACAGTAATATAAATGAAGATAAATCAAACAGGTTAGCAATGAATATATATATATTTATATATGTGTGTGTGTGTGTGTGTGTGTGTGTGTGTGTGTGTGTGTACATAAATCAGTAAGTGTGGAAATAGATGTATGAAAACCAAGCTTCTTTAAGTCTAGGGGTAAAAAGATACAGTCTTACGATGTTGAGTAAAGTTCAGTTCAGTTCGTGGTATTTAGTTGAGTAGTGATGGAGAGAGAGAGAGAGAGAGAGAGTGAGTTGAGTCTTCAGGTGAGCTGATGCCGTCGATCTTCTCGTCGTCCTCCGAAATCCTTTACAAGTCACCGACTCTGACTTTAACCAGGGGGACCGGTTTTCCTGTGGTGGAGCTATCACCCAGGTGAGGGTGGACACATAGACAACTCCCCACCAGTCAGCCCCTTCTTCACCGTTGGAATAGCAATTTGGATCGATCCGCCAAAACCCACTTTCTCTGCAGGCACAACAATGCTCATTCAGTGTCCAGATCATGTGTCTGAGGTCTGTATCATCTGACCTCCCATTTATTTCACCAGGCTGAGCATCACCTGTCATTCAAAGAGTCCCTCCTTCCGTTGTCTGCAAAGAAATGCAAGCAGGCAACAAGTCCTTGAAGAAATATCAACAACCTGCTGAAAATCATAACATCGAGTGTCCATTAAATAACACTGCCTTCGGTCACCATAGCAACTTACGAGCTGCTCAGTGCTGTCTCCAACTCCAAACTCAGTAAAAATCCAAAGTTACTTCCAATGCCTTAAAGTGACAGTCCAACCATTGATCTTTGTCTCTCTCTCGCTTTCTTTTCCAAAAGCAACATATCGGTGGTAAATATGTCTCTCTCTCCTTTCCAAACAAACCATCAATGATAAATGTCTCTCTCCAAACAGTTAATAGGGGCACTCCTGGATCCCCTCACATATGAAACATCTGGATCTGGAGTCCCTAAGGCAGTCGTACATTGAGTTCAATGCCAACTGGCAACTCCTGCGACACCGCTGGTGCCGAACTGTATCGGTCTCTGCCGTTCCCTTGGGTTCATCAGCTGTGCTGAGAGGGGGAGCCTGCTACATGGGCAACAGCTTGTTCTTCATATCATACAGCCCCGGCCTGTGTATCATGTAGGGTTGACTCCAACTAATGGAGGTCTTCATGTGTACCAGAGTTATTGCTGGTGGACAGCACAGTAACATAGCAGTTAGTATAACGCTTTACAGCGCAAGCGCTGGGAAGATCGGAATTCAATCAAAATCAGGTTTAATATCACTGGCATTAATCGTGAAATTTATTGTTTTGTGGCAGCAATACATTGCAATGTATAATAAAAAAACTACAAATTACAGTAAGAAGTATGTATAAAAAATTTAAATAAGTACAAAGAAGAGAATAGACAATAGGTGCAGGAGTAGGCCATTCGGCCCTTCAAGCCAGCACCGCCATTCACTGTGATCATGGCTGATCATCCACAATCAGTATCCAGTTCCTGCCTTATCCCCATAACCTTTGATTCCACTACCTTTAAGAACTCTATCCATCTCTTTCTTGAAAGCATCCAGAGACTTGGCCTCCACAGCCTTCTGGGGCAGAGCATTCCATATATCCACCACTCTCTGGGTGAAAAAGTTTTTCCTCAACTCTGTTCTAAATGGCCTACCCCTTATTCTTAAACTGTGGCCTCTGGTTCTGGACCCACCCATCAGCGGGAACATGCTTCCTGCCTCCAGTGTGTCCAATCCCTTAATAATCTTATATGTTTCAATAAGATCCCCTCTCAGCCTTCTAAATGCCAGAGTATACAAGCCTAGTCACTCCAATCTTTCGACATATGACAGTCCCGCCATCCCGGGAATTAACCTTGTGAACCTACGCCGCACTCCCTCAATAGCAAGAATGTCCTTCCTCAAATTTGGAGACCAAAACTGCACACAGTACTCCAGGTGTGGTCTCACCAGGGCCCTGTACAGCTGCAGAAGGACCTCTTTGCTCTTATACTCAATTCCCCTTGTTATGAAGGCCAGCATGCCATTAGCTTTCTTCACGGCCTGCTGTACTTGCATGCTTGTTTTCAGTGACTGATGTTCAAGAACACCTAGATCTCGTTGTACTTCCCCTTTTCCTAACTTGACTCCATTTAGATAATAATCTGCCTTCCTGTTCTTACCACCAAAGTGGATAACCTCACATTTATCCACATTAAACTCCATCTGCCATGCATCTGCCCACTCACCCAGCCTGTCCAAGTCACCCTGCATTCTCATAACATCCTCCTCACATTTCACACTGCCACCCAGCTTTGTGTCATCGGCAAATTTGCTAATGTTACTTTTAATTCCCTCATCTAAATCATTAATATGTATTGTAAACAGCTGTGGTCCCAGCACTGAACCCTGCGGTACCCCACTGGTAACCGCCTGCCATTCCGAAAGGGACCTGTTAATCGCTACTCTTTGTTTTCTGTCAGCCAGCCAATTTTCAATCCAAGTCAGTACTCTGCCCCTGATACCATGTGCCCTAATTTTGCCCACTAATCTCCTATGTGGGACTTTATCAAAGGCTTTCTGAAAGTCCAGGTACACTACATCCACTGGCTCTCCCTTGTCCATTTTCATAGTTACATCCTCAAAAATTCCAGAAGATTAGTCAAGCACGATTTCCCCTTCGTAAATCCATGCTGACTTGCACCAATCCTGTTACTGCTATCCAGATGTGTCATAATTTCATCTTTTATAATTGACTCCAGCATCTTTCCCACCACTGATGTCAGGCTAACCGGTCTATAGTTCCCTGTTTTCTCTCTTCCTCCCTTCTTGAAGAGAGGGACAACATTAGCCACCCTCCAATCCACAGGAACTCATCCTGAATCTATAGAACATTGGAAAATGATTATCAATGCATCCACGATTTCGAAAGCCACCTCCTTAAGTACCCTGGGATGCAGACCATCAAGTCCCGGGGACTTATCAGCCTTCAGACCCAACAGTCTATCCAACACTATTTCTTGCCTAATATAAATATCCTCCAGTTCATCCATTACTCTAGGTCCTTTGGCCACTATTACATCTGGGAGATTGTTTGTGTCTTCCCTAGTGAAGACAGATCCAAAGTACCTGTTCAACTCGTCTGCCATTTCCTTGTTCCCCATAATAAATTCACCGGTTTCTGTCTTCAAGGGCCCAATTTTGGTCTTAACTATTTTTTTCCTTTTCACGTACGTAAAGAAGCTTTTACTATCCTCCTTTATATTCTTGGCTAGCTTACCTTCGTATTTCATTTTTTCTCTGCGTATTGCCTTTTTAGTTACCTTCTGTTGCTCTTTAAAAGTTTCCCAATCCTCCAGCTTCCCACTCGTCTTTGCTATGTTATACTTCTCTTTTATTTTTATACTGTCCATTACTTCCCTTGTCAGTCACGGCCTCCCCTTACTCCCCTTAGGATCTTTCTTCCTCTTTGGAATGAACTGATCCTGCACCTTCTGCATTATTCCCAGAAACACTTGCCATTGCTGTTCCACTGTCATCCCTGCTAGGGTATTGTTCCATTGAACTTTGGCCAGCTCCTCCCTCATAGCACCATAGTTCCCTTTGTTCAACTGTAATACCGACACTTCCGAGTTTCCCTTCTCCATCTCAAGTTGTAGATTAAAACTTATCATATTATGGTCACTACCTCCTAATGGCTCCTTTACCTCGAGGTTCCTAATCAAATCCGGTTCATTGCACAGCACTAAATCTAGAATTGCATTCTCTCTGGTAGGCTCCAGTACAAGCTGTTCTAAGAATCCATCTCGGAGGGACTCCACAAACTCCCTTCCTTGGGGTCCAGTACCAACCTGATTCCTCCAGTCTACCTGCTGAAGAAAAGACACTGAGGTAGTGGTCATGGATTCATTATCCATTCGGAAATCAGATAGCAGAGGGGAAGCTGCTGTCTATAACGAGTTTGCATGTTCTTCCTGTGACCGTGTGGGTTTCCTCAGGGTGCTGTAGTTTCCTCCCATATTACAGAGGTGTACTGGCTGGTAAGTTATGTTGGTGCTGAAGGCATGGTACACTTGCGGGCTGCCCCCAGCAAATCTTTGGATTATGTTGGTTGTTGACGCAAAACAACACATTTCGCTATATGTTTCCATGTTTCAATGTACATGTGACAAATAAAGCTAATCTTTTAATTGTCTTAGAATAGCAAAGGGGTGAATTCTTGGGTCTCCGGGATGATAAAAGCAGAGCCAGAATGTTACAACATGCTGTATGGCTGAAATATTTCATTGGATTCTTTCCTCAAACCCTCATCTTCTATCCTTTCTTTGACAGTGTGGGCACTGGGAGCGTGACTCTATGGGCACTGAATCTATATGACAGTTTGGAAACTTATGGAATCTCACAGGATCTTGCTCTTAAGAGCAAAGAAGCCCATTAATTTCAATACATTTCAATTCCAGTCTCATCACCTGAAAATCTCAGCTGCAATTGTCACTTCTTCAATTATTGCTAGTTTCAATCCTGAACACACACAGACAGCAACAATACAGAAATTCTCCAGGGTGCTTGGAGATGAACAGTGGAAGTTGTCCTAATTGTTCTGTTAAAAAAAAACTCAGAAGGATTTTGATGACAAAGTTCTGTTGAACTCAGCCTATTGAGTAGATATGGACTTTCCAGGATACTACCTTTCAAAAAATGTTTTATTGTTTACTCAAACTTATGTTTGGTCTTAATAAAGACAAATGTGGCATGGGTAAACACAAGAACATTTTACTACTCAATTGTGTTCTGCACTGAGCACATGCGACAATACCACTATCAAAGCTTTTGGTTCCAGGCAAGCCACCTGCATTGCCCACTGGGAACTGAAGTTTTTTATTATATACACATCTTTCCCCTTTAAAGAAAACAAACACAATACTATGTCCTCAAAAACCTGCAAGGAACAATAATCCTTTTCAATAAAGATATCCAGATACTGTAGCCAGTCCCTTTTCCACTCATGAACTTTCAGTCAGTCTCTGAAGTGGTTTAATTATCCTTTTTGGTCTGGTATTTGTTTCCACAGGTGTATTGTTTGCATTTGGTGCATCAATATTTGTGTCTTTCTGAGAACTCTGATCAACAAGTTCATTTTTTTACATCTGTTGGCCCCTTTAGTATATTGACAGGTGATATGTCACTGCTATGAGTTGGGGATTATGTTTGTGGATCCACACATTTGCTTCTCAGAGGTGTTCCTTGCTCTGGTTGGATTTGTAGGAATGTGGAGCAACTTCCTCTTGCACATACTCTTGCATGGACCATGTGCCAGAATGGTGATCTTGGTTTCACACTTGATCTCCAGGCTTCAGGACTGATAGGCCTTTCACAGGTTTTCATGCACTAGAAGGTTAGTGCATATGTGTTTACCCATCAGCATTTGGGCTGGTGAAAGGCCATTCTGCAGTGGTGCACTTCCGTAAATCATTGGACTTTTGTAGAAATCCTCTCATCCATCTTCTGTTTTCTTCATGAGGCCTTTCGCTACCTTGGCCAAACTCCCTACTAGACCATTAGATTTTGTTTGATGTGGGCTTGAAGTTGTATGTCAAAACTCCCAATCATTGGCAAAGGACTCAAATTCACAGCTCAATAATTTTGGACCATTGCCTGATACCGCTTCCCACGGAACTCCATGCCTCACACACACAGCTTTCAGGAAGTTGATGACTGGTGTACTGGGTGTTGATCGCAGTGCTTCAACCTCTGGGTAATTGGAAAAGTAGTCTGTTACAACAATATGACTCTTCCCATTACAATCAAACAAATCCACTCCAACCTAGAAGTGTGGCCTGTCTGGTACAGGGAGAGGTGTAAGTGGTTCCGCTTGCTGCATTGGTTGTAGGTAAGGCATATTTCACATGAAGCAATGGTCTGGCTGATGTCTTGCTTCATTCTTGGCCAGTTCATGAGCTCTACATTCACATTTTTCCTCACCAAGATTCACTTCATGTATCTTGTGGAGCATTTCCTTGCGTAGCGACACTGGAATCACAAACTTGTTCCCTCTGAAGACCATATCTTCCACTACTGACAGTTCATCTCTAGATGCCCAATAATCCTGAACACACATTGGACAGTCATTCTTAGCAGCTGGCCATCCTTTCCGTATTCATGCAGTCTTTTTCTCTGTTGCTCAGGGTATTCATTTACTCTCTGTGTTTCATTCTCACACCAACTTCTGACACCAGATTACGTTTGTTCTTAATAAAGACAAACTTGGCATGGGTAAACACTAGAACACTTTATTACTTAATTGTGTTCAACACTCGTCACGAGCCACGGAAGCTTCTGGTTCAAGGTGAACTGCCCACATAGCCCACTAGGAACTGAAGCTCCTCATCATTCACATAAAACTGTTCCTGGTTGCATGAAGGTTGATTTTTCCCTTGTAAGTTGTTGTGACCTTGAAAAAAAAAACAGAATTCATGACACATGTGAGTGATGACAAACCTGATTCTGATGTGGGTCCCTATTGTGGACTGAGAGTGGGAAGGGGGCAGGGAGGGAATTATAGTCTGGAAGAAGGGAGGGAGCAGGAAACACCAGATACACATTCTGTCAACCAGGTATTTGGAATCAAATGACCTTGCCTGGTGTCTCAGGGCTGGCTGTGTCTGCACTTTCGC
This sequence comes from Mobula birostris, assembly GCF_030028105.1. Classification (NCBI taxonomy): domain Eukaryota; kingdom Metazoa; phylum Chordata; class Chondrichthyes; order Myliobatiformes; family Myliobatidae; genus Mobula; species Mobula birostris. Next base: position 14,683,953 of record NC_092386.1, on the reverse strand, counting down.
CACCCATGCCCTTGGCACTCCTCTGCCTCCTGTCCCACAACTCTCCCACAGTGCTCCACCCTCACCATTCCCAACATCCTTTGCTGCCACCAAATTTACAAACTCAGCCTCTGCTCCACGTTGACAACACAGTACTGTGCAAAAGTCTTGGTTACGTTTATGTGCCTAAGACTTTTCCACAATACTGTGGGTGTTTCCTACTGTTTGTTCCTAGTACTATTTGTTCATAGTAACCAGCCTTGCTTTGTTATTCTAACACCCTTTTCACCTCAAACTTGACTAGCTCAGTATTTGTATTCCTTTAATAACCACCATAAATGGAATAGTATGTTTTTTTCCCATTGCCACACAAAATCTATACTGATTTTATTGCCCTTCCCAAGTTTTCAACGTTTTCATCTTTCCTGTAATTCCTTAGGTAGGTTTATGAAAAATTGTAATTTTGCTAAATCTATTTTACACTAGGTCTTACAGATGTTTGCATTGTACAGCAAAATAGGGTACTGTGCTCTGTGCAGGGATGTCTAGGACATAATTCTGGTCAACTTGACATGACTAAGAGTCATAAACAAATAAGAATTTTGATCCCATTATAGTTGTCAGTGATATTTCCAGACAAGGGACTTTATCAGCTGACCTGGACCATGGTGTAAACATCATCTGGAATTCACCGCTTAGAACAGGGGTTCTCAACCTGGGGTCGACAGACCTCGTACTTAATAGTATTGGTCAATGGCATAAAAGAGGTTGGCAACCCCTGGCTTAGAACTCTTTTACAACATTACAGCCCTCGTGGGTAGTTTTAGACTGGTTTATTAAAAAAAAACCTGATGTGAAAGTCAGAACAAATTAGTCATGTAAAATCATTTTGTGTAGTTGATTGAGTAGTGATAATAAAAAGCATTTTAAATGAAAAGGTATAAATTCCATTGCTAAGTTCAGTGGAGGTTTACAAACTACTTTTAATAACAAAATACTCTAAAATATCTCAGAAGTGCAATGAAAATTAATATTGAATAAAATAACTGGTGACCAAAATATAGGTTTAAGATTCACAAACACGAGTCTGCAGATGCTGGAAATCCAGAGCAACACACACAGAATGTTGGAGGAACTCAGCAGGTCAGGTAGCATCTATGAAAAAGAGTAAACAGTCAACGTTTTGGGCTGAGCCCCTTCTTCAGGACTTCAGATTTAAGATTTGCTTTTTTTTTGTGGAGTTTTTGAAGGAAACCTATTTGATGGTTTCAGATTCAGAAACTGGTTTATTATCACTGGCGTATGTTGTGAAATTTGGTGTTTTGTGCCAGCAGTATAGTGTAATACATAGAAACAACCTATACATTACAATAATATATATTATATATACAATGGATTCCAGTTAATCAGGGCAGCCACAAATCTGGGACAATTCTTAAAGACAAAAACAAATTGGAAAAAAATAGCTGGGACTCCCTTTGTTTATTTGGGACACTATGCAGCTCATTTGGGGCAGGAGACAGTTGCCAAACGTTTCCTCACTATTATCCGTTACGTGCACGTCGTGTGGCTGTTAAGCACTATACTGTGCTTAGAGTGAACAGATTTTAAATAGTGTCACTTGTGTGTTTGCATTCAAAAGGCAGTGATTTTTTTTTGTCACTGATTGTTGGGTGAGTAATAAACAGTAAGACAATTTAGAACTGTTTTGCTCACTGCGGTTTCAAACCATCAGGCTCAGAGATGCCAGAAAGGGCCATGAGTGAAAATGAAACAATTTCACTACTTCAACATACTCAGAACTATGAAGAATTTGAAGGTATCGACAATCATCTCGAATGTTACAATGAGAATGAAGATTTGGAGGATGCAATCATCAAAAGCATTGTATGAAGGCAGTTCATTATCTGCACTAGGTGTCTGCACTCATTTTCTTCATCTACAATATCAAAGCAACTCGTCAATGTACATTGAATGAATTCCTCTGTCGATAACTATTAGGAATTAATACACAGTTTTACCGTACTGTATTAGTTTCAGTAGGGTTGTAATTTATACTAAGTGCCTATAAACAGTATTCACCCATTCAGCCACCTTAGAAGTTTTCATGTTTTATTGTTTTACAACATTGAATCACAGTGGATTTATTTTGGCTTATTTGATACTGATCAACAGAAAAAGACTCTTTAGTGTCAAAGTGAAAACAGATTTCTACTAAGTTATCCAAATTAATTACAAATATAACACACAAAATAATTAATTGCATGATTACTCGGCATCCTTTAATATGACACACCAAGTCATCACTGGTGCAACCAATTGATCTTAGAAGTCACATAATTAGTTAAACAGAATTGTGTTTTTGGAGATCTGTGTGCAGTCAAAGTGCTTCAAGTGATTGTTGCAAAAAATACACTTGGATCTGCTGGTGAATCAGTATCCCGGCAAAAACTATACCATGAAAACAAAAGAACACTCCAAGCAACTCAATATTGTAGAACAATAAAACATGAGAACCTACGGTGGGGGCGGGGGGGGTGTTGAATACCTTCGAGAAGTATTGCTTACATAATTTGTTACTCCATTATGTGGTAGCTTGTCTTTTTTTAATACCTTTTTAACTATTTCCATGAAACTTCAGCTAATTGGGACAGCCACTTAATTGAGCCAAAATGTGTCTCAGTGTGTCCCAATTAACAGGAATCCACTGTATATACTCATTTATTTATAATAATATAAGTACTGCAAAAAGAGAGAAAATAGGTGAGTTCATGGGTTAGTTCATTGTCCACTCAGAAATCTGATGACAGCGGGGTAGAAGCTGTTGCTAAAATGTTGAGGGCGTGTCTTCGGGCTCCTGTACATCCTGCCTGGTGGTAATAATGAGAAGATGGCATGTCTTGGGTGATGCAGGTCCTTAATGATGGTTTTATAGTGAATTCTAGGTAATAGGACAACAGGAGCTGAAGGTGTAGCCAGCATTGAGAGAGAGAGAGAGAGGTTGAAAGAAAGACTGGATGAACTATATACTCTCTGGAATTTAGAAGATTGAGGGGGGATCTGATTGAAACGTATAAAATTCTAAAGGGATTGGACAGGCTAGATGCAGGAAGATTGTTCCCGATGTTGGGGAAGTCCAGAACGAGGGGTCACAGTTTGAGGATAAAGGGGAAGCCTTTTAGGACCAAGATGAGGAAAAACTTCTTTTCACAGAGAGTGGTGAATCTGTGGAATTCTCTGCCACAGGAAACAGTTGAGGCCAGTTCATTGGCTATATTTAAGAGGGAGTTAGATATGGCCCTTGTGGCTAAAGGGATCAGGGGGTATGGAGGGAAGGCAGGTACAGGGTTCTGAGTTGGATGATCAGCCATGATCGTACTGAATGGTGCAGGCTTGAAGGGCCGAATGGCCTACTCCTGCACCTATTTTCTATGTTTCTATGTTTCTAAATCAGAGTTGGAGCATCAGAATGTTGCAAAGTGTGGGAGAGGGGTGGCTCCTTGCAACAGGACAGTGGGAGCCATGCACGGATGGAAACAGAAGGAAGATTTTGAAGTAGAAATGCAGGTGGGTGGAGTTATCTACAGTGATAGAGAAAGAACAAAATAACACCGATACATACAGAAGAAAAGCAAATGTGGGAAAAGGAGTGACAGACACTAGATAAGTGTGGGTTAGGTGTAGCCAAAAAATTAGATAAGCTACAGTATATTTTGGAGAACGAGAGGGCTGACAAAAATACATTGGATTAACTGAGTTTGGAGATTTCTTTAAACATCAACACTTTCAAGGGTTCTTTACAACTTAGGTTCTCAGTATTATTTTTATATTTGCACAGTTTGTCTTCCTTTGAACATTAGTTATTTGTTGGTCTTTGTTCTTCGTACAGTTGTATTATTTTTTCGTGTGAAAGCTTTGCAAGAAAATGAATCTCAGGGTATTATACCGTAACGTATACGTAGTTTGATAATAAATTTACTTTGAACTTTTTACTGAACCAGTGAATAGATGTGAGGTGATGGTAACCTGCAGTAAAGCCTGTTATAAAACTAAAAGCCAAATGGAAGTTTTAAAAACTCCGGCCCATGACCATAACTGAGGGCTGTAGGGTGACAGGTTCAGCGGAGTGCATCCTGGGTCTCTTCATTCAATAAGTCAGTGGAGCTACAGGGCCGGGCCAGTAACATATTGTCCCTGTTGACAGAGTCATAGAGCATGATAGCACAGAAGCTGGCCCTTCGGCCCATCTAATCCTTGCTGAACTATTATTTTGCTGCGTCCTATCGACCCACACTTGGACCAGAGCCCTTCATGCATGTACTTATCTAAATTTCTCTTAAATGTTGAAATCGAACCCCTTTCCCTGGCAGCTCGTTCCATACTCTGACCACCCACTGAGTGAAGAACCTCCCCTCAAACATTTCACCTTTCACTCCTAACCTATAACTTTTAGTTCTGGTCTCACACAATCTCAGAGGACAATGCCTGCTTGCATTTACTCTCTCCCTATACCCCTCATAACTTTGCCTACCTCTATCAAATCTCCCCTCATTCTCCTCACTCCAGGGGATAAAGTCCTAACCCACTCAACCTTTCCCTGTAACTCAAGTCCTCGAGCCCTGGAAACATCCACTTAAATTGCTCTGTACTCTTTCAATCTTATTGCTAACTTTCCTGTAGATAGGTGACTAAAACTGTTCACGATACTCCAAATTAGACCTCATCAATGTCATTAGAACTTCAACACAACATCCTAACTCCTGTACTCAGTACCTTGAATTATGAAAGCCAATGTGCCAAGAGCTTTCCTTATGACCCTATCTACCTGTAACCCCACTTTGAATGAATTATGGATCTGATATGAGGGAGCATGGCAATTGAAAAGTAAGACAGAAATGAAGTCATATGAACAGTGAATAAAGGCTCTGGTCCTGTCCTCGCTGCAATTTAGAAGAACGAGGTGGGATCTCACTGAGACCTATCAAATGTTGAAAGGCCTTGATGGAGGATGTGTGCAGAGGATATTTCTTATGGCGGGGGAGCCTACGACCAGAGGATGCAGCCTCAGAATAGGGGGACTCCATTTAGAACAGAGATGAGGAGGAATTTCTTTAGCCAGAGAGTGGTGGATCTTTGGAATTCATTGTCACAGACGGCTGTGGAGGCCATGTCATTGGAAGCATTTAAGGTGGGAGGTTGATAGATTCTTGATTGGTCAGGGCATGAAGGGATACGGGGAGAAGGCAGGAGATTGGGGCTGAGAGGAAATTGGATCAGCCATGATGAAATGGTGGAGCAGACTCAATGGGTCAAATGGCCTAATTCTGCTCCTATATCTTATGGTCTAAGTCCCTGAAGCTACACATTTGTTGGTTTACCTTCTCTGTATCTGTGAGGTCGAACACCATCAGAATCACCCACCTTCCGCTGGTAATGCCTTTATTCTTCAGCACATCAACTTGTTTTAATTTTTCTGACACCTTTTCAAAATCAAACACAATATTAAAAGGAAAACATTTTGAATCCCATAAAATTGCATGGAGCACTTTTAAATAAAAGCATTAGAGAAATCTAGACTTTATGAAAAAATTGTACCTTACTTTACTGTTACCTTCATCTGTCAGGTCCGGATTCTAGCCGATTTATTGTCAACTGCACAAGTCCACGTACGCACAGGTGCAGTGATATACCTGCAGCAATGTTGCAGGCACATAGCATCAGATAAGCAGCATTCGCATGATGCTACTTTAAGTGCTCGGGGAGATTCCAGTCCTTCACCACTGAACGCCATATAAACAATTGTGGCGGAGTTCGGTCAGAGAATAGACGAAGCTTTGGACTTGGTGAGGAACTGTCAGCATTCCTCACCATGTCTCACCCAAAACCTCTCTGTATTGGTTTGATGCTTCATGCTCACAACTGACACTGGTACTTTAGTATATCTAGTTTGTTGTATTAAATGTTCAGAAACAGATTTTTTCCTATTTTTGTGACTACATCAGAATGTTTAATGGTCTTTGTTTTCTCAGTCTTGTCTCTGGGTGGCGAATTGGGCTGGCGAAGGAGTACCCCTCTCCTCATGTCTGGTCGACACAGCGTACCAAAGGGAAAGGGACCAGAGGAAGATGATATGTTGAGCGGAGATTTGGGTGACGGCTTTTGTAGGAAGCCTGGTGGGATTTATGACCGGCAACACAGTTCTGCTGCTGAGACTGCGAGATCAAGACAAGGATCAGGCTGCAATGGCGATGCTTTTAGTAGAAGTGTAAACAAGGATGAATATCCATGTCAGTGTTGGAGCAAAACTGGCAGCATTTCCGGTTCCTTCCATCAGCTTTCGAACTCTGACGTGACTAGCATCAGCAGACAATCCAGCACTATTGGTAAATCTGCAAGTTTCACGATACTTACATACATTGCATTGAAGATTAGTTCTGAATTGTTGTGATATGATCTCTTTAAACATTATTTAATTGAAAAACAGAATATTAGGGAAATTAATAATAACTTTAAATCAACCCAGTTTTATGGGTAGAATTTGTCTGTACTTTTATGGAATAGTATTACATCACTAATCCCAAACACAAGATTCTGCACATGCTATTTATTCAAAGTTCAAAGTACATTTATTATCAAAGTATGAATGCTATTTACAACTTGAGATTCATTTTCTTACAAGCAGCCACAAAACAAAGAAACCCAATAGAACCCCTTTTTAAAAAACAACAAGACTGTCAGACACCCAATGTGCAGAAAGAAAACATATCATGCAAACAATGAAAGTAAGCAAATAACGTTCAGAACGGAAGTTCATGGCAGTGAGTCCTTAGCCAGGAAGCCAGTCACAGACGATACAGGAGCCCGTTAGTTGCAGGCCACAGCCTCTGACGAGTAAACCTCGCGGAGCAGCAAACAGAACTCCAGCCCGTCCGTCGCTTCTGGCCCCAACACCCTAACCTTTTCAATCTGGCTTGGTGCTTAAAGCAGCCAAATTTTGGGTCACTCCTTGCTCTCAGACCCGGGTGCTGCCACTTCGATACACTCTCATGCCCAGGCCTCAATTTGGCCCGTACCTGTCCTTTCCAATCTAGCCCTCTCCATAGACACTGCCTGGCCTGATGAGTTCCTCCAGCGTTTTGTGTGTTGCTCTGATGGAATGTTCTCATTTTTCCAAATAAATAAAGTAAAGGCTACTGTTGATAGTATACAATCAGATGTAAACTATATGCGCACACGAGCTCTGAGTCAGTTATGCTAGAATTTCTTTGTTTTGACGGATAAATGCATAGCACGGTGCTATACTGTGGTGGAAAAGGCAACATTTACGCATCAAGTTAATTGAGTAAGCTCAATATTGCTTACGGTTCTTTCCTCTGGCTGTCAGTTTAAATTTACAGATCTTGAAAGTCAGGAGCAGAAAAAGAAATTAAAGCAGGACTTACTCATCTGAGAAATAATAATCATAAAATGTATCACAATTAATGTACTGAAGCCTAAAGAGTAAATGAATGAAAGCTGAACAAGATAGAGCAGAGATTGAGGAATATTACACAATCGCCAGTACATGAGCTAGATCCAAGTTGAGTCACTTGGGGAATATATTCTTTTATTCCTCAAGCAGCCCAGCCTACACTCAGTGGCCACTTTATTAGGAACACCTGTACACCTGCTTGTTAATTCAAATATCTAATCAGCCAATCATGTAGCAGCAACTCAATGAATAAAAGCATGTAGACATTGTCAAGAGGTTCAGTTGTTGTTCAGACCAAACATCAGAATGGGGAAGAAATGTGATCTAATTGACTTTGACCATGGAATAATCATTGGTGCCAGATGGGGTGGTTTGAGTATCTCAGAAACTGCTGATCCCCTGGGATTTTCATGCATCACAATCTCGAGAATTCACAGAGAATGGTGCGAAAAACAAAAAAGTATCCAGTGAGCAGCAGTTCAGTGGGAACCCTTGTAAATGAAATAGGTCAGTAGGGAGTAGCCGGACTGGTTCAATCTGACGGGAAGGTGGCAGTACTCAAATAACTGTGTGTTATAACAGTGATGTGTGGAACAGCCTCTCTAAATGCACAACGTGTAAAACCTTGAAGTGGATTGGCCTATAGCAGCAAAAGACCACAAACATATACTCAGTGGCCACTGAATGTAATTTGTACACATTAATGCTTTTCCCAACATTTTTCATGATAAACATGCATCTCCATAGATCCTGCCTGATCTTTCTTTATTAATCTTTTTATTGATTTAGAGAAAACATATATACAGACAAGGGGAGAATTATCTCAAATATATATATCAGCAACAATATAAACAAAAGATGAAATACAGTAGATATTATCATAATCATAGTAATAAGCAAATACGCAATATATAGTAAAAAAGGACAACTAATTCTCCTCTTATCAATTCATAAAGAGAGGGAAAAAAACTTTAAATTTAAAATGAAAAGAAAAAAAAAGATCCTGCCTGATCTGCTGAATTCTTCCAGGATTTGTGGGTTTTGCTCCTTATTCTGGTTTGCACCCCCTTCCTTTCTAGTTCTGATGAAGGTTCTCAGCCCAAAACATCGACTGTTTGTTTTCTCCATAGATGCTGCCCGACCCGCTGAGTTCCTCCAGCTTTCTATGTGTTCTTCTCTCCATATCCAGCATCTGCAGAATCTCTTGAGTCAATGTGCAATGCTATTTTTAAAAAGAAAAGTTTTTCTGACTTCTCTGCTCATAATTTGATTTCTTATTATGTGACTCCTTTACTCAATTTGTCTGCTTGAGGGAAAATGTGCTGGCCTTTCTTCGTCCCAATTAGAGGATGAATTTGTGTATTGGCAAATAACCATTTTCTAATCGTTTTTTAAAAGATCATTAATTGACAATGGTATAAAATTTAGTTCTGCAAATCTTTTGTGTTTTTAAGCTTGTTTGTAATTTGAAAATCACTTTAAAATTAACCGTGAACAAACTTATACTTGTATATAACCTTTTGTAATTTCCAGGGTGACCCAAAGAGTTTCACAGCTAAATAACTTTAGAAATGTTCTAAATGCTTAGCACGGGAAGTGACCCAGGTAACTTGTGATAGTGAGATAGTAGTCCTGACGAAGGGTCTCGGCCTGAAACGTTGACTGTACCTCTTCCTAGATGTGCTGCCTGGCCTGCTGCGTTCACCAGCAACTTTGATGTGTGTTGCCTGTGATAGTGAGGTTCCTTTACCAAAAGGTTAATAAGTGACCAAATTGTTTGCCTTAGAGGGAAATGGTAAACAGGATCTGAAGTGTTTACTTAGATAAAGTTGAGTTGTTTTGTTATTAGTTTAACAATGTACTACACCTTGATTGTTTTCTAAATCATGTCCTGCCGTTGTAGGTGTAGATGTTGAAATGACGAATGAAGAACTAAGACTGAGGCTGCAGGAAGTTATGCAGGTGAGGTCTCATTTGCGAGTGGAAATTTCTTTCGGTGGTAGCTTGTATTTGCAATTACTTCATTTTGACCAAAGTTCACTGGGACATTGTTGCAGGTATTTACTTACTGTCCGTTACGCTGCTGGTGCATAGAGCAGCAATGAAGTTCCTCCATCTCTGTCTAAAATTGCAAGGCTATGGGAGAAGGAAGGATTAGAATGATGTTAGAGTAGATTATACAGTCGGCACAACATCGTGGGCTGAAGTGCCTGTACTGTGCTGTAATGTTCCATGTTCTACAAGTCAGTGATAATAAACGTGGTTCAGGTTTTTTTTTTCTTTTTTACTTATCCCATTCCCAAACCCTTTCACTTCACACCATTATCTCTTTTGACATTGAAGCTCCCTGCAACAGTTCTTTCAGTTTAAGAGTCTGATATCAGTGGGATAGAAGCTGTCCTTAAGCCTGGAAGTATGTGCTTTAAGGTTTTTGTTTCTTCTGCCCGATGGGAGAGGGATGAAGAGAGAATGTCTGGATGCATGGGGTCTTTGATTACGCTGGCTGCTTTACTGAGGCAGCGAGAAGTGTAGGCAGAGTCCATGGAGGAGAGGCTGGTTTCTGTGATGTGCTGAGCTGTTCCAAAATACATAGTTAAACCTGTGAAATGCACTGAAGATGGAAACTGCAAGTGAAATTAATTAATACAAAAATCACATTTTAAGCCAGTAACAAAAATATTAAATTTCCCCATCTTGTTTTTCAGCCTTTTCAGGCTTAAGACCAATTTTTACCAAGTACAGAGGAGAACTCAATTGTCCATGTAAAGCAGTCATGAAGTATTGAGTTTGGTTTCTATCAGAGTCTAATCTAAAGTTATCTACCCTCAGGCCACAGAAGTACTTTTTAATTAAATGGTCGAGTGTAAATAATTATCCTGGATTTCTATCATACTTTTTTGTGTTCAAAACATTCAGAGAAAATCATACCAATTCATAAACTTTGAATAGTTTAAAGTTTTTCCAGTGATTTTAATGAGAAGATCTTTAAGACCATTAAACAGTAATATTGATATTTAAAGTGTTTGCACACAAACACCATTAGATATTTCATTGTAACATTTAATAGTTGTTCTTTTAGCCCATCGCCCTTACTGTGGCATTAGGCGTTGAAAGCAGATTGTCAGATTCCCCTGTCCTGGGCTAGTCTTTCAGATTCTCCCCGGATGTAGCCCATCTTCTTTCTTTCTTTTTAAATCTTTTTATTAGTTTTCAAAATTATAAACTTAATAACAAAGTTGGTACAAAGAGATTGGAATAATATTAATCAGCATATATGAAATGAATTTTAAGTAACATAGATATATAAAAGACTTCCAAACTCACAATGAAATTAATCATTAAAAAAAATAAAAAGAAAAAATATATAAACAAAAAAAAAACCCCAAAAGAAAATGAGGAAAAAAAAACCCCAAAGAAAGGCAAAACAGGGCTAGACCAATAGCTTGTATCAGACATGTTCAGTAATATCGTTAACTCCGCTCCTCTCATCATATAATTTAAGTTTAGAAAAAAGATTCGGAAAGGTCAGATTACATCATATGAAAATGTTGCATAAAAGGTTTCCAAGTTTCTTCAAATTTAACGGAAGGGTCAAAAATATCACTTCTAATTTTTTCTAAATTTAAACAATATAGTTTGAGAAAACCATTGGAATGTAGTTGGAGGATTAGTTTCCTTCCAGTTCAACAAAATAGATCTTCTCGCCATTAAAGTGACAAATGCTATCATTCGACGGGCTGAAGAAGACAAAGATCTACGTTCCACCATTGGCAATAGCCTATCTTCGAAGACCCTTCCTGTCCCAGGGACGAGGTCTTCGGAGCTTCTGTTGGTGATTCTGTAGCTCTGGGTTTTTATGGGATGTGGTTGCTAGCCCTGTACCCAAGCCTGTTCCTCTTGCAGCCAGGCTTGGAACCATCCATGGCGGAATTAGCACCTAATGGTGCATAAAAGTATCGCTTTTATGGCTGAGTATACACTCTCCATTCTAAGAAATATTGGTAAAGCATCATGACGGCTCCATTACTCAACTGTGAGTTTGATCATTTGTTTCACTCTCGTGGTGAGGATTTCCAAAAGGTTAATCTGCAGGTTGAGTCTGTGGTGAGGAAGGCAAATGTGATGTTAGCATTCATTTCAAGAAGACTGGAATATAAAAGCAAGGATGTAATGTTGAGACTTTATCAAGTACTGATAGATAGATATACTTTATTAATCCCGAGGGAAATTTCGTTTTGTTACAGCCGCACCAACCAAGAATAGAGCGTAAATATAGCAATACAAAAAACCCCAACAATCAAACAACAAAATGCAGACTATGCCAGATGGAAAATAAGTCCAGGACCAGTCTATTGGCTCAGGGTGTCTGACCCTCCACAGGAGGAGCTGCACGTTCGATGGCCACAGGCAGGAACGACCTCCCGTGCCGCCAAGTGTTGTATCACGGTGGAATGTGGCGGAAGTCCAACAGTAAAAAGTTCAATATCCAGTCTGCAAACACGTTCCTCGATCGTAATATGCCCCGGATTGCACCATCTGTTGTTAACCAGATCAGTAAGCACCCAAATCCTTTACGCTTACTGCTCTCAGTGCACTTCCGGTCAGCCGGAACGGTATTACCCACCAAACTCCTCTTCTCCAAAAGTCTCTGTTGTCTCAACCCGGTCCTCTTTCCTCGCCTTTGTGATCCCCCTCTGCATCCTCTGTGTGTTTTCCTCCGGATTTCAGCAGGGGTGTCCGCCGCTCTGTTCGCTAAACCGGCCGGCATTAGCTGGTCCCTGGAATACACAATGCGACCTTGCTTCTGTCCCGTGTGTCAAGATGTAACCATTTCCACTGCTAAAAAAAAACCCAAATAAAACTCTCTACCAGCATGTTAGAGAGGGTGCAGCTTCAACGTGTTACAATGAGAAAAAAAAATACAAAAAATAACGTAAATTAAGAAGTAAGAAGAAGAAAGTAAGAATAGATCGGAACGGCTATACCAGGCTGAAGGCACGACCGGCGCATGCGCACTGTGAGGCCTCATTCGGAGTATTGTGAGCAGTTATGGGCCCCTTATTTCAGAAAGGATGTGCTGAAACTGGAGAGGATTCAAAGGAGGTTCACCAAAATGATTCTAGGGTTGACTGCTTTGTCATATGAAGAACGTTTGATGGCTCTGGGGCTATATTCACTGTAATTCAAAAGAGTGAGAGGTGACCTCGTTGAAACCTATCAAACAGTGAAAGGCCTTGATAGGGTGGATGTGAAGAGGATGTTTCCTATGGTGGGAGAGTCTAAGGCCAGAGAACACAGCCTTAGAATAGATGGGCGTCCTTTTAGAACAGAGGTGAGGACAAATTTCTTTAGCCAGAGAGTGGTGAATCTGTGGAATTCTTTGCCACAGGCAGCTGTGGAAGCCAAGCCTTTATGTATATTTAAGGCAGAGGTTGATAAATTCTTGATTGGTCAGGACATGAAGGTATATGGGGAGAAGGCAAGAGATAGGGGCTGACAGGAAAAATGGATCAGCCATAATGAATTGGTGGAGCAGACTAAATGGGCCAAATGGCCTAATTCTGCTCCTATATCTTATGGTCTTATGAATTGAAACCTTTTTTCTCCCCCAGGAAGCAGAATTTCTACGATCTGAACTTGAAGTAACACAACAGCAACTCGAAGGGAAGTATAAAGCCTTAAAAATGCTTCAGAGCATGGTGAGCCCCACAGTGATGTTATTATTTCCCGTTAAATCCTGTTCCGAATACTGTTGATGAACTTCCGCTGAGTTGTTGGTGCTTGCACAGTGTAAAGGAGAGCCCAAAGTGACTGCACACTCTCAGTGCACAACTAGTAGATCAGGAAAAAATTGGCTGCAATGAGGAAAACATTGACTGAAAGTTAACTGTTTATTTCCTTCCATCGACACTGCCAGACCTCCTGAGCTCCCACAGCATTTTGTGTGTCTTGGGCTGGATTAAGCATCTACAGAATATCTAGCATTTAGAATTCGAGGTTGAGAAATTTGGGAGTGAAACTTAACATGCTAAACTTTGACGATCCCAGCAATGAAAACAGTTGGCTGAACTGGACTAGGTTAATAGATTTAAAAAGGTAATATTGTGGACAAAGCTTGTAAATCTACATTCCAGTGAAAAAGAGAAGCATTAGGCCAGGGGAAGGATGCAAAATCCATGTCAAACTAAGGTAGGTGGGGGAATATCAAAGTGCAGTTTATTTTATTTATTTACAGCACTGTGCAGAAGTCTAAGGAGCATATACAGTATATAGCCTAAAGACGCACACTCAACATTTTAGGAAGAGCTTCTTCCCCTCCGTTATCAGATTTTACTGTGGGTAAACAGACCGGCCGAGTGCCTGTGCTGTGGGTAATTATCTCAATGAGGCAGTGAACAAACAAAAGCCTAACCTAGTGAAGGAAGTTGTTTCAAAAGCAAAGGATTTCCATTTCTTCACCATTGCAGTGTTTTATGACTTTTCTAATGGTGCAGCATCAACATTGTTCATTGGCATATTGTAGATAAAATATGGAAATGCATAAAGACTTTGCAACTGACTTTCCTTGAGGTTGGGCTCTTTAATGTATAGAAGTATTTGCAGGTTCAGTCTGTGGGTGAAGAAGGCAAATGCAATGTTAGCATTCATTTCAGGAGGTCTAGAATATAAGAGCAAGGATGTGACATTGAGACTTTATAAAGCACCAATGAGGCCTCACTTGAAGTATTATGAGCGGTTTTGGGCCCCTTCTCTTTGAAAGGATGTGCTGAAACTGGAGAGGATTCAAAGAAGGTTCACAAAAATGATTCCAGGATTGAACAGCTTGTCATATGAAGAGTGTTTGATTGCTCAGGCCCTTTATTCACTAGAATGCAGAAGAGTGAGGGGCGACATAATTGAAACCCATCGAATGTTGAAAGGCCTTGATAGAATGGATGGGGAGAGGATGCTTGTTATGGTTGGGAGAGTCTGAGACCAGAGGACACAGCTTCAGAATAGAGGGGCATCCTTTTAGGATGGAAATAAGGAGGGATTTCTTAAGTCTGAGAGTGGTGAATCTGTGGAATTCATTGCCACAGGCAGCTGTGGAGGCCAAGACGTTATGTATATTTAAGGCAAAAGTTGATAGATTCTTGATTGGTCAGAAGATACACAGGGAGAAGGCAGGAGATTGGGGCTGAGAAGAAAAATGGATCAGCCATGATGAAATGAGCCAAATGACCTAATTCTGCTATTATGTCTTATAGTCCTGAAAGGAAAGATTTGACAGTAGCATAGGAGTTGAGTTACTGAATTAGGATCCAGAGGTCTCTGCTTCAGTTCAGTGCAAATGTTCAAAGAACTAAATCAGCATTTCTCCCCCTTTAACCATCACTTCCCCAGAGCTGCTACTCAGCTGTGGAAAAACTTAACTGATTCACTTTTCTCCTTCGGAAAAGGAAGCTGCAGTCTCAACCCAATCTGCCCTACGACGGAATCTTAACTATCTCGTTAGTGAAGGGCCGTTCAGAATCCAGTTTATTATGGAGAAATTTGTTGTTTTATGGCAACAATACAGTACAATACATAGAATTTACTATAAATTGCAATAAGTATAGAAAGAATAAATAGTGCAGAAAGTGAGCAAAATGGTGAGGTGGACTGTTCAGAAATCTGATGGTGGTGGAGAAGAAGCTGTTCCTGAGTCGTTGAGTGTGGGTCTTTGAGCTCCTGTACCTCCTCCCTGATGGTAGCAATAACCATCAGGCTTTTGAACCTGAGGGGATAACTTCACTCATTCTAAAACTGAACAGGTTCCACAACCTATCAACTCACTTTCAAGGACTCCACAACTCATGTTCTCGTTATTTATTGCTTATTTTTTATAATTATAATTTTATGGGTTTTTTCCCTCTTTTTGTATTTGCACTTTTTGTTGTCTTTTGCACGTTTCCGTCTTTGTTGTTGCAGCTTTTCATTGGTTCTATTGTGTGTGTTTTTTTGTACTTACCGTGAATACCTGCAAGAAAATGAATCTCAGGGTAGTATATGGTGACATATATGTACTTTGATAATAAACTTACTTTGAACTTAGTAGAGGGCATGTCCTGGATGGTGAGGGTGGTTAATGATGGGTGCTGCCTTCTTGAAGATGTCCTCGGTGCTGGAGAGGCTGGTGTCCATGATGGAGTGGGCTGAGTCTACAACCAATCTTTTCGTGATCCTGTGCATTGGAGCCTCCATACCCAACAGAATGCCCTCCAACAGGAATTTGCTACAGTCTTCAATGACATACGTGAACAACAAATGCAGACATTTCCAGTGATATTCGCCTCTTGGGAACAAATTGTTCCCCCACATTATAATAATGTGAAATTTACTCTTATTAAGTTTTTTAAGTGCTTTAATTTTTCAAGAAGTAGAAAGTAATAAGCAGTGTTGGTGTATGTGCTGACATTTTACTCTCCTTAACCAGGCAATGTTTGATAAAGCCACAGTTCATACAAAAACCTTGCTGCAAAAAACAGGAGAACGAAACAAGATTTTGGAAAAGGTACGCATATGGGAATTTTTTTTTGTTCTCTCATGATAAAATCATTTCAATAAAGATAACCATCTTGACTTTATGTCGCTACTGGGCGGTTTTGAATCGGGGCAGCCTGCAGATAACGAACATTGAGCTGAACTGAATATACCTGGACTCTTTCAATGTTGTGTTTTGTATTCTGTGTTACTGCTCATTTTTTTTTTTGTCACCCTTTGCACAATTTTTTTCGGCGCGTCGGTGGGGGGGGGGGTGATGTTTTTCTTTGAACAGGTTCCATGGTTTTTGTTGTTTTGTGGCCGTCTGTGGGGAAGACAAATCTCAAGGTTGTGAACTGCATTCTTTGAAAATAAATGTACTTTGAATCTTCGAATCAGTGAGCCTTTGGCACACTATTATAATGGCAGTACTCGTATGTCAAACGTATTCAAATGAATCAATATGGTAGCTGGCTTTGATTTTGAAATTGTAATTGTAACTTGTTATATTCTAAATAATCCAGACAGCATTGCTTCTTCTGGCTACAAATCTTTCTTGTGGTCTGTTTGCTTTTCTATTTGTCGTGGGTACGCTTAGTGATGAAGAATTCAGTAATGCATCAGATGTTATTCCCAAAGTACATTCCAGTCCCATTTGGTTGGTCTTGAGTATTGGAAGTGACACGATTGGGGAAAAAAATAATATGCCGTCTATGTATCTGCATTAGGTCAAAAGTCAGTGTGATCCTTTCACTCACTTAGAACTAATATAGTTAAGATGACACAATTCAAACCTATTGACTATAAACCTTTAGAAGAAATTGTGCTACACCTGAAATCTTCCTCCTGTTCCCTTAACATTTTACCAACAACCTTTTTTTAGAATGTTTTTAATTGCATGGCACCTGATATTGTGCAAATAGTCAACACTTCTCTTCTATCGGGCTGCTTCCCAAAAACCCTGAAAACTGCAGTTAATATGCCTCTTTTAAAAAAAGAACAACCTAAATGCCTCAGTAATTAATAACTACAGGCCTTTATCAAACTTACCATGTTTAAGTAAAATCATTGAAAAGATTGCTGATCAGCAACGTAATAGCTTTTTTGGCACTAAGCAACCATATGGATGTTTTCCAGTCTGGATTTCGACAGCACCACAGCACTGAGACTGTTCTGGTCAAGAACAGTCATTTAAACGACATCCTCTTAAACCATGATGATGATAACATTTCAGTTTTGGTTTTACTGGATCTTGGTGCTGCTGTTGACACAGTTGACCAGGCATATTACTGGCCAGACTGGAAAGCTGGGTGGGACTTTCTGGGACAGTCCTAAAGTGGTTTAAATCGTATTTTGTATCGATTGGTAGCTGTGTGTGTGACCGAAGAGAAATGATATGCCTCGAGGGTGCACACTAGGGCCTCTTCAGTTTAACATATACATGCTTCCTCTAGCTCAAATCATGGTAAGCAACAATATATCTTACCTTAGTTATGCGGATTACACTCAGATTTATCTAACAGTTTCATCAAGTGACTGTGGTCCCATACGATAACCGTATCGAATACATTACTGATTGGATGAGCCAGAATTTCCTCCAGTTAAACAAAGAGAAAACTGACGTAGTTGTTTTTGGTGCCAAAAGGAACAATTAAAAGTCAGTGCTCACTTAGAATGCCTGTCATTACAGTCCACAAACCAAACCAGAAACCTTGGTGTTGTGATGGACTCCGACTTAAATTTTAACAGCCACCTTAAAACAATTACAAAGTCAGCCTGCTACCATCTTAAAAATACAGCTAGAGTTAAAGAGCTCATGTCTCTGCAAGATCTGGAAAAACTCGTCCATACATTTATTGTTAGTCGGCTTGACTACTGTAATGGCGTTTCCGCAGGTCTCTGTAAAAATCCCTCAGACAGCTGCAGCTCATTCAGTACACTGCTGCTGGAGTCTTCACTAAGACCAAGAAAGTAGAACACATCACCCCAGTTCTCAGATCACCACACTGGCTTCCTGTCCATCAGAGGATTGACCTTAAAATATTACTACTGAATTATTCAGCATGGAGTGGTCTAGGGCCAAAATACATGCTGCTTTATGAACCTTCCTGAGCTCTTAGGTGGCCTGGGGCAGGTCTGCTTACTGTCCCCAGGGTCAAAACTAAACACGGTGAAGCAGCTTTTAGTTACTATGCTCCACATAGCTGAAGTAACCTTCCAGAGCATCTGAAGTCTGCTCCATTTTAAAGCTCTTTTAAATCGAGGCTTAAGATTTTTCCTTTCGCTGTAGTTTTTAATTAGAATCTCCTGCACTGGGACTTCTATTTATCATATCTATTTTTATGTGTGATTTTATTCTCATATATATTGTCTGCAATTTGATTTTTGATTTTTATATCTTGTTCTATGTAAAGCACTTTGAATTGCTTTGTGTTTGAAAAGTGCTATGTAAATAAACTTGCTTGCTTGCTATGCAAAAAGAGATCATTTGGTGTTATGAAAAGGATAGAAAAAGATTCATTAGTAATTTCTAACAGGGATTTTGGATAAGAACCGAAGAGGAGAATCTGACAGTTTTCAGGACTAGGACACAAAAGAGTCGGTTAACTCTTTCCCGTCCTAGTCCTAGAGGTGGGGTGAGACTAACACTAGAGATCATGGGTTAGGGGCGAAGGGTGAAATGGTTAAGGGTGGTAGGAGTGTGGACTGTGCTGCAAGCTGAAGTGGGATGCAGGTTTGATTTCAACATTGAAGAGAAGTTTGAATAAGTATATGGATGGGAGGGGTATAGGGAGCTATGGTCCAGGTGCAGGTCGATGGGACTAGAATAGTTTGGCATGGACTAGATAGGCCAAGATGCCTGTTCCTGTGCTGCAGTGCTCCATGATTCTATGACTAAATACTGTAGCTTTGTCAGAGACCTGATATTAGCACAATGGGTTTTTTTTTGGCTTCTTCTTATACTGTCTCACTGTCACATCCTGCAGACTAAACAAATCTGCAGTTAACTTGTTGAAGAAATCAACCATGGGAAAATAAAGGTTTCCTTTCTTGTGGAAGCAGATCAAGTTATTGATTGTAGCATATCAAAAATTAGAGTCCTGTTTCTCCTTAATTAGATAACAATCAAAAATACACTCTCTTCGATCTGAGATATGACACAAGTTTTAATGGCTAAAATCAACTGTAAAATGTGACTTCCTCAATGTACAGTTTATCTTACTCATTATTTTGTTTGGAGTTGCTCCAATGCTCTCTTCTATTTGTTGGATAGCATTTTTCTCATTTCAAAATTCATTTAATTTTGTTGGAATCTATATTTTATTTAATAATGGTAGATCCTTTCTCAGCATTTACTGGCTGGGAAAGTAAAGATAATTCAAGTCAGCTGCTTGTACGTAACATCCCTGATGGTGCAGACAAGAGGATTGAATTAGGCAGGAGCTTTGAAGGAGGATATAAAGGTTTTGGAAAGTGATGTACAGTACAGTATATTTTAGGTAGACACAACACCTGACTTATTTTTCTTTGTTCCAGGAAGTGAATATACTACAGTGGGAAAACGACTTCAAACAAGATAAATTTAAACATTTGGAACAATTCTGGATTGAAAGACTTGAAAGGTTAGCAGATTTGTTATGAATAGAGGGTTATTTAGTTGTTTTGTTGCCCCACAGTAAAAATAACTTTTCTTTTTGCCTGAAAGTGTTATCCAAGGCCAAGCCTAGAATGAATAGTATAAACTGGTTTTATTCTCCGGCCTTCAGAGTGATGCAGGCTTGATGGTGAGGCTTCTACTTGTTTGCTCATCTGTGGTTATTTCTTTGTTTTGAGCAGATATGTTACCTGTGCCTGGCTGTCTCCTTCAAACTCTTAATCCTCGGATGCTCTAGCACTTTCATGCCCTGTACGTTCCTGGTTAAAGAGTATGCGTTTGGTTAGATTAGTAATATTTAGACTAGTATTATTTATTTATTTGTTTATTATTATTTATTTAGATTAGTATATTTGGTATTATTTATTTACCTATTTATTATTTGCACAATTTGTTTCTTTCTGCACACTGGTTATTCGTCTGTCTTTGTAGTGTGTGGTTTTTCACCAATTCTATTGTGTTTCTTTGTACATTGTAAATACCTGCAAGAAAAAGAATCTCACAATAGTATATGGTAATATGTGCACACTTTGTTAATAAATTTACTTAGACATAAGTTTATGATTACAGCAAGAATGAATAATTTAGTAGAGACAGAATCCTTAAATTTAAGTGTTCATTAATTCACAGACATTGTCTCATTTCTGTAAATTCTATTTCCTTAGCAAGTGTTAATGTTGGGACACGACAAAACTATTTCTCCTTTGCTTCGTAGGATGTGCATTGAAAATACCGAACTCGCAAAAAAATTGGAAGAAAGAAATGCTGAGATACGGGGTCTCAAATCGGAAAATGCACGTACGTTGAGTGAGCTCTTGCAATGTTGCATGGTGGAGTTGCTTATCATTCCTTCTATCTCTCCGGCTCCTTCCTCCCACTCCAAATCTCTAAAGGATGACCAACATGAATTTCTAGGTGCAGTGTTCTTGTACAAGTCTTGACAGTAAGCCCTGCAAGACATTTCTTGATGCCGTCAATATTCATGCAAATAGACTTGCATAAGGATTGGCTAACTTACTATCTGAAGAAAGGTGTCTCACATACTTAGTAATTTCCTCATTCCTAATCCAGGGACATTGATGTCAAAAATGGAGATCTTGCCACTGTTTCTGATGAATAAGCCAATAGTTTATATTTAAAACATTTAGATTTTGATGATTGAGTGGCTACATTGCTGACCCAGTGGGAAATCTCAGGGAAATCTTTCCCCAAACATCATTCAGCCATTGATGTCAACATTCCTGTAAGCACGCAATTTGCCTCCGGTATAAACCTCATTGGTATCACTGTTACGTACCAGCAGCAATAGATCATAAATTGAGTCAGGTTTTAATGTTAAAACCACTATATTTATTAGTATCTACTCAACATATAGAAAAGTAAACAAAATAAACAGAAGTTAACAGTGTTATGTGCGTGTGGCTCCCAAACTGTCAAGCTTAGGAACAGTTCTCAAAGTCTTAAGATGGCAAACTAGAAAAGGTCCAGTAATCCACAGAATAAGTGAGGGGAAGGACTGGTAATCCACATTAAAATATAGAGAGGAGGCGATTGCGAAGAATTCCACTGGTTCCACGCTGGGAAAACGGAGTAACAGTCCCCAAAGATCTTATCCGTCGAGTCGTCCCGAAATCCACATAGAACTATCACAAGGTGACAGTCACGGAATATACCCTGGCACAAGTGGTTACCACATAACGTACCCGAAACCGTGTAAGGGTTAACAAAGGTGGTCGCCACAGGGTACTCCAACAAAATCCACATATGGATCATACAAGTGACAGTCACACATCCAATGTGTACTGGGTGCTGTTGATCAACCTAATTCTCAGGGCATGGGAAAGTATCAGACTTTACCCATTACTGCAGCAAGCTCCTGCTGGCAGCTTGCGGTCCAAAACTTCCACACTCTCTCCCTCCTCTGAAAGTCCCAGCGATCTGTCGCAGCTTGTTACACTGACGCCATAGTCCCGCCACATTTAGGTGTTTTAAAGTGACACCCACACCATCACACAGCAAACATAACATCACACACCAAATATTGGAGGAACTCAGCAGGTCAGGCAGCATCTATGGAGAGAAATCAACAGTCAACATTTCGGGCCAAGATCCTTCATCAGAAATGCAAAGGAAGGGGACAGAAACCAGAATAAAAGGGTTGGGGAGGGGAGGAGCACAAGATGACAAGTGATAGGTGAAACCAGGTGGGTGGGTGAAACATAAAAAATCTACAGCACAATACAGGCCCTTTGGCCCTTAAAGCTGTGCCGAACATGTCCTTACCTTAGAACTACCTATTTTTCTAAGCTCCACGTACCCATCCAGGAGTCTCTTAAAAGACCCTATAGTTTCCGCCTCCACCGTTGCTGCCGGCAGCCCATTCCATGCACTCACCACTCTCTGCGTAAAAAAAATTACCCCTGACATCTCCTCTGTACCTACTTCCAAGCACCAAGGGAGGGGAATGAAGTAAGAAGCGGGGACGGGGTAGCTGGAAGATGGAAAGAGCTGAAGAAGAAGGAATTTAATTGACAGTGGATGATGGTAGAAGGGGAAAAGGGAGCACCAGAGGGAGGTGATGGGCAGGTCAGATGAGAGAGGGTGAGAGGGGGAATGGGAAAAGAAAGGAGTGAGGGGTGGGGTGGGGAGAAAGTACTGAAAATTAGACAAATCAGTGTACAAGGCTACCCGGACAGCATATGACACGTTGCTCCTGCAACTTGCTTCTGTCCCCTTCCTTTCCAGTCCTGGTGAGGGGTTTTGGCCTTGAAATGTCAACTACTTATTCTCCCTCATAGATGCTGCCTTTCTTGCTGAGTTCCTCCAGTATTTTGTGCGGGTCTTGCTCTGCTGAATCTCCTGTGTTTATAAATCTTTACTCTGCCTGGTTTGGGAAATGACAGTCCTCATTTATTCACAGTGCAGTCAGAGAGGTGGCACCACAGCATAGGGCTCAGCACAATGCTTTACAGTACCAGCGACTTGGGTTCAATTCCATCCGCTGTCTGTAATGAGTTTGTGTGTACTCCCCATATCCATGTGGGTTTCCTCCCACAGTCCAAAGATGTCCCACTTGATAGGTCCATTGGTTATTGCAAACTCTCCTGTGATTGGGCTAGGATTAAATCGGAGGTTGCTGGGTGACGTGGCTCGAAGGGCCTGATCTGTGCTGTATCTCAATGAACAAATAAATAAACCTGCTAATCCAATTTTGCTAATTAAAGAGACAACATTCGAAGCGAAGTCTCAGCTGTGGCCGAGACCTGTGATGCCCAGTAGTGTGGAGACCCAGTCACACAGCGGATGATTCTCAGTCAGACGTGCCTCAGTGTTGTCTAGAAAGCCTCTGTGATATCCTTGCCACTCTGCACAAAATACCATCTCTGCTGGGTGCACATCTTCACCGGTTTGTCATCCCCCCGGCACCTGGATGAAGGAAACACTTTGTTAATGCTATGAGAGATATTCTAGGCTACCATCTGTACACATTGGTATCTTTAGTTTAAAATCCACTATTTCCCTAAATTATTAGTGTGTCATGTAAGGATACATTGTAATGATAGATCCAGAAACATTAACTTGCAACATTTTTTGTAAATTCGGTTTCTTTGGTGCCTTTCACAATTACTTACGATCTATTCAATGTTTCTCAGTACTGACCCAGCAATGCTCCGAACTGTTATCGATGGTTAACGTACCAGATCAACATGCATTTGAAAAAACACTGCCAAGAAACATCAATGGCTTTACTGAGATCACAGCTTTAGAGGTAAAACTACTATTACATTTTAGGTATTTTATGCTGTTTATCATCAGTTTTCATTTTATATTTAGATGTAAACCAATATTTAATGCTCACTACTGGGGGATCTAATTGAAACCTCTTGAATATTAAAAAGCCTACACAGAGGGGACATGGAGAGGATGTTTCCCATAGTGCGGGAGTCTAGGACCAGAGGGTACAGCCTCAGGTACAAGAACATCCCTTTAGGATAAAGATGAAGAGGAATTTCTTTAGCTAAAGGGTGGTAAATCTGTGGAATTCTTTGGCCCAGACAGCTGCAGAGGCCAAGTCACGAGGTACATTCAAAGCACAGGTTGATCAGTTCTTCATTAGTCAGGGTGTCAAAGGTTGTGGGGAGAAGGCAGAAGAAAAGGGTTGAGAGGGATAATAAATCAGCCATGAGCAAATGGTGGAACAGACTCAATAAGCCAAGTGGCCTAATTCTGCTGCTTTGTCTTGTATCTTATGGTCTAAACTCCATTTTGAGTTTGCGTTTGGAAACTACCTTGGACAAGTCTCGGTGGCAATCGGTCCCCAACTTCTGATAACCAGTTTAAGAGCAACAGTATTGTGTGTACCTGAATCCTAAAATACTGAAGAGTCAGGCTGATGAGCGCTATCGACTGGAAGGAAAAAGAGAAAATGCATTAAAGATAAGGGAAAGCAAAAACCACTAATTTGTTAAGTTTCCCATGAGATACGGGAACAGAATGAGGCATTTCAGCCCATCGAGTCTGTTCCACCATTTGATTGTGGCTGGTATGTTTTTCCCCTCAACCCCGTTCTGCCTTCTCCCGGTAACATTTACACCCTTACTAAACAAGAACCTACCAAATTGGCTTTAAATACACCCAATGAGTTGGCCATCTAGCAATGAGGCCCACAGATTCACATCCTCTGAGTGTAGAAATTCCTCCTCATCTCTGTTCTAAAGTGACTTTTTTTCCTTTCTGAGGCTGCGCTCTCTGCTCCTAGACCCTCTCTCCTTGTTCTCTTGGTCTGAAGTTGAAATTTTACTGTGCTAAGGTCACACTTTCCTCGGGAACCCTTAACCACAAAATCATTCATTAATTACAAAAAAATTAAAATGCCTACTTCCTGTACTTACTGGTTAAAGAACCCAACTTGAATGCACTCCATAAGACACAGGAGCAGAATCAGGCCATTTGGTCATCCAGTCTGCTCCGCATTCTGATCTCTTATCTCTCTCATCACCATCCTCTTGCCTTGTGACCTTTGAACATCCACTTTAAATATACTTAATGACTTGGTCTCCACAGCCATCTGTGACAATGAATTCCACAGATTCACCACCTTCTGTCTAAAGAAATTCCTCCTCATCTCTGTTCTAAATAGACAACCCTTTATTCTGAAGCTGTGCCCTCTGGTCCTAGACTCACCCACTAAAGGAAACATCCTTTTCATATCCACTCTATCTAGGCCTTTCAGTATTCAATAAGTTACAATGTGATCTCCCCCTTCTAAACTCCAGCAAGTACAGGTCCACAGCCATCAAATGCTCCTCATGTGTTAACCCTTTCATTCCCAAAATCATTCTAGTGAACCTCATCTGGACCCTTGCCAATGCCAGACATCCTTTCTTTGAAAAGGGGCCCAAAAGTGCTCACAATGCTCCAAGTGTGGTCTGACTAATGCCTTATAAAGCCTCAGTATATTGCCCTTGATTTTATATCCCAGTCCTCTTAAAATGAATGCTGACATTACATTTGCCTTTCTTACCACTGACTCAACCTGCAAGTTAACCTTTACGGAATCCTGCACAAGGACTTCTTTTGCACCTCTGATTTTTTAAATATTCTCCCCATTAGAAAATAATGAACACTTGCTAATTCGATTTGTCTAGTTTATATCCTGATTAAGGTTGGCTATGATTATACCCATCTAACAAACATACCTGATGTTAGAGTGCTGCTATACTATTCCAACTAGTGATTTCTTACCTTGACTATTTCTCATCTCCGCCCAAACTGAACCTTCTGAATTTTCTACATCTCAACCTTCTGTCATTTATTAACAGTGCTCTCCACCTAATTCTTTCAAAATGTGAAAATACTGCTGGATATTCACTTCCCAGCTGTGGCCATGAGGCTGATTATATCTACATGTTTATATTTGTGCTGTTGACTTACTAATCTCATTACAAAAGCAGTATGTGTTTGTATGAAGAGCCAATAGAACACAGAACAGTATGTCACAGTACAGACCCTTCAGCCTACAATGATATGGCAACCTTGTAACTCAGTCTAAGATCAATCTAACGCTTCCCTCCTACACAGCCCTCCATTTTTCCTATCATCCATGTGCCTGTTTAAGAGTTTCTTAAATGTCCCTAATGTATCTGCCTCTACCACCAACCCCTTTAACTTTACGTTATCACTTTCCCTGCTGATGCGCTCAGTGATCAGCTTTTTCCTAACACAGATCACCCCCAGGATATGGCATTGCTCCACTCCTGTGAACTATTTATAATCTGAACAGTTCACTATTTGGAATTGCTGCCGTGATCTGAGTTCTCAGATGCCTGAAACCCCACCATAAACCCACGCTACACATCCCCTGAGCACTCGATAATATGCACAGGCAGTGCACAATTTAGCTGTTTGTAAACCGGGGAAGATCAGTGTACTCTGATTGTTGTTACACTTGCTATTGCCCTGAGCTATTGTTTTCTTCTTTCTCTTTACTTTCCTTCACCCTGAACTGTTTTTTAAACTTCCTTCTGATTCTACCCTCGGGCTCTCATTAACTTTCCTAACTGCTTGCCTTCTGCCAGCCAGGTGCAAAGTAAAGGCGACTAATCCCTCTGCACTTCAGAACTCTTTGAATTCATCAAATCTTTTACTGTGGTGGCGGTATGGTCCAGCGTATTTGCACAATACCCAGCATTCACCGATCGGGGTCTGATCCCTGCCGCGTTCTGTGAGGAGTTTCTACATTCTTCCCCTGGCTGCGTGGCTTTCCTCTCAGTGTTCTGGTTTCCTCCCACGTTCCAAAGACACAGTTAGGGGTACTAAGCTGTGGGCACGCCAGACGAATGGTAACACTTGCCAGCTGTCTCCAGCACGTCACCCCTGATGCATTTCACAGCATGTTTCGATGTGTTGATGTATATGTAACAAATAAAGCTAATCCCTTAGCACACAAACCACTAACTTTGCACATTTGATGTTCCACCATTCTATTAACAAGTCTGAGAAATGCTTTGGGGATATGGTCTCCTGGACAATATTGATTAAATAAACAATTATTTCAGTGTAACGCAGCAGTTCCGCTGACACTGCCGTTGATTTAAATTGTTGTTCTCCTCCAGCTGGGGGTGCTCGGAGCCTGTCACTGTAAGGGTATCGGCGCGGAGCCTTGTGGCTGTGCCAGGATGGCAGCCGTAACCCGAAAGCAGCTGTTGGCGCTGCAGCAGGAGGTGTGTTACTTATCGTTTGTGAGTTTTTACGCTCTGTCACTTTTTCACCACAATCTGCCATTGTGACCCTTGGTGTTCATCATGCAGCACACACAAAATGAAGTAGGTCAGACCGCACCTACGGAAATCAATGTAGAGTCAAAGTCGATGAAGTATCTCAGTCCAAAACGTCAACCGTTTATATTCATCCACAGATGCCGCCTGCCCTGCTGAGTTCCACCAGCATTTTGTGTGTGTTACTCTGGATTTGAGAACTCTGTGTTTAAGATTGGTAATGCAATTGCCATTATAGACTGTAAGCATATATAGATTTTCTTGGTTTACTCTAGGAGTAAATTTTAAACAAAAATCTATTCATTAAAATAAGATAGAAAACGTGGGCAGTACAAACTAGCGCAGAGGTTCCCAACGTGGGGTCTCTTTGCCCACCGGGATTGGTCCATGGCATAAAAAAGGTTGGGAACCCCTGCTCTAAAATTAGCAGTGAGTGAATGAAATTCCTTGTTATTTTGTGCTGCCATTCCCAGAGAAGCAAAGATGGGAGAAGCAAATTAAAGTCAAAGCAAATTTATCATCAAAGTGCATATAAGTCACCGTATACAACCTTGGGATTCATTTACTTGCAGAAATTTACAGGAAACACAATAGAATTTATGAAGAACTATACATAAACGAAATATAGGTAACAACAAATGTGCAAATAAAAGAATAATTCTGAGGCCATGAATTGTAGTCTCTGAAAAAGAGTCTGTAGGTATAGAGTTTGTTCAGAATAGTGAGTGAAGTTACCCTGCCTGATGGCAGTAGTGAGAAGCGAGCATGGGTTTGCTAACACCTAGCCAAAGTTACCCTGGCACAAGCCCAGAGGAAATGAGTCATAGGACACTATAGCACAGAACTAAATGGACTACAGTCCTTTGGCCCATCTAGTCTGTGGCAAATCAGCCTAGTCCCGTTGACCTGCATGCAGACCATAGCCCTCCAGACCCCTCCCATCCATGTATCTATCCAAATTTCTCTTCAGTATTGAAATAGAACCCACATCCACAACTTCTGCTGGCAGCTCAAACCACCTCTTACCACCCTCTGAGTGAAGACATTCCCCCTCATGTTCCCTTTAAGCATTTTGCCCTTAACCCATGACTTTCAGTGGACAAAGCCTGCTTGCATTTACCCTATTTATAATTTTGTATACCTCTATCAAATCCCTCCCCCCCCCCCCCCCCCATTTTCCAACGTTCTGAGGAATAAAGTCCGAACCTATTCAACCTTTCCCTATAACTCACGTCCTCAAGTCCTGGCAACATCCTTCTAAATTTGCTCCTTAATCTTCTCTCTTGACTCATTATTATGTGTTGCAATGTACTGCTGCCACAAAACAACAAATTTCATGACATATGCCAGTGATATTAAAACTGATTGTGATTTGGATTCTGAGAATTGTTAAAATAATATTTAGCTTAGCCTTAAAGGTGCATTGAAGCTCTGACTTGTTAGACTAAGGCCTGAAACGTATGAGGAGCGTTTGATGGCTCAGGGCCTGCGCTCATTGGAACTTAGAAGAATTTCTGCTCTTCTCTGTTCTAAAGGAATGTCCTAAGGCCTCTGTTCCTGAACTCTCCCACTACTGGAAATCTCAACTGTCCTTCATACATTGATCAGGAGAAAAGAGTTGCAGCGGTTCTAGCTGTTGTAAGAATATATAAAAAAAATAAGTTAACTAAGTTATTTTTTTTGCATCTCATCACAAACTATTAGATTGATCTTCAAAGAAAGCGTGAGGAAGAGGCGCATCTTATGGCTGATGCATTTCAAAGTGCCTTTGAACATCAATTGAAAAGGACAAATGACCAAACTCTGCGACTTACTGAAGTAAGAAAACTGCATAGAAAATATCTGAAGAAAGGGCTCGTATGGACACAGTCCAAGCAAGGTACA